>NW_026889758.1:5015000-5477500 GCF_033153115.1 Saccostrea echinata | reverse complement strand
AAATATACAGCATAAATGGAAAATTAAACAATACAAATGGAAAAGATCGAATATTGCAACGTCTGACATGTCATAAAACCTTTCGCTGACAAACTCGTTACAACATATGTACATGTATTAATGTGACTGCGAAACATGTTTATATGTGTTTTTAATACAAATACATTGTTCCAGCAAAATATACATGCAAATGTATGTTCAAGTCATGTTCACAAAGGCTTCTAGTGACGTGTTAAAAACGGTCACACGATTAAATGAACCATTTTTCGTATTTTATATTGAAGCATTATTTTAAGATATAGAATTCGCCAAAGCGACAACTTTGATGAGATTTTCTACTTAGTTTGATCGATTCAGCTTCAGACTTTGGAGGAATATGTCAAAACAGATTGGTTAGCATGTGTGTTTATATTTTTACAAGCTCAAAATTGATATAAAGCATCTGTTCATCTAAATTGATATCAAAGAGAAAAAAGAGCACTGTCGCATTTTGTAACTGTTTCATTTATTTCACAACGGACAATCCTGATTAAACATCACCGACTTTCAGCTCTTTGATGTTTGCGTTAGGATATTGATGGAAATATAATGAAGCTGAAACAAATATCCTAATGATGGATTGTTTTTTCTGAAACGGACTAACTGCACTTCTAAAGAGCATTTTTTTTAAAGTTAAGGATGTTTTTTTTCGATGGCATTCCTTTACTGAAAAGATTTTTTTGACAAAGCATTGTACGTGTATAGCTATTTAAAACATTGAATGAATTTTGTTGCATAAACATTGCTCTTTTTTAACAATTTCATCTAACATTAAAAAAAAATTAATAGCTCGCGTTCGAAAATTTCTATGTATAATTTCGAATGATAATATGACACAGAACCGTGATCATTCTACGCTTTGACATTCAATCAAATCTTTCTTTTTTCTTTTTTTCTTTTTTCTCTGTCACCCTGACTCTTTGACATTAAATAGAAGTTGTTTATAAAAAGGAAAACAGCCATGAAAAGTTATATTGGCACTTTGAAACCTTTGAAGAAGACTGAAAGTTTAATAAACAGATAAGCATTGCCAAAACGAACAAAAATTTACGAAAATATCTGCGGTGTTATGTGTAACATAATAGGGAGAAGAACAGCAGAATAACATCCCAGAAATATACCCTAACTTTCTACCAACAGTTAAAGACTTTCATATTTCATTCACAAAGTGAACGATTAATAAGGATTGTTTACATTTCAACACGCGTATAGTTTACACGAATTCCGAGATGAAACATATGCTCTGCGAGTATGGCGACCAGGCCAGAGATATAGACAGCTTTTTAAATGAGAGCAAAGATCGATCCTGAGATATAAAGTGTGCAGCTTTTTCTTCTTTTCCATTTGCAGGTGATTGCTTATTTATACAAAGTGTCATCGTGAACGGATCTGTTTGATCTGCCGCTAACTTGGACGCTAATCTCATCCTTGCAGGCTTCTCTCCGACTGGATGTATTCTCACGAGGTAAGGCTATATGGTCACGAATCTTTTCCTGAATTACATTAATTAACGATACTGATTAGCTAATCGTTAGTGCATTCAAAAGACTATCTCACTATAAACATGTTTAAATGTGTTCACAGTGTAAGACTACTAGTTATATATTCCGAGAAAATCAATCATATCGATAATTTTCAGACGTCCAAGAATTTTTTCCCCCTCAGTGACTTGTTTGTAAATGGATTTCCCCTCTAATGTTCATAAGCTTCCATTTACATTTGTATTTACATACAACTGATGAATATGAATTATTCATTGTCATCGAGTTATTAAGACCCACGGAAACACCGGTGATTTCTTCATTATGAGAGATACCGCTATGCTGACTTTTGCATGCACCTACCGTATAGATCTTGATACAGAGTTCGGACCCCTTTGTACGTTTTATTCAATGTTTAAATACACTAACATTTGTTTTTACGAGACTTTTTAAATTTTTAGGGAATTATCCAGAAATTGTTTTAGTTAAAACTCCGTTTATTGTTGTGGATGTTAAGTTTGCATGATAGTTATGTTTAAAAATGCATAAAATTTCAGAACGTCTTTCATATGAAGTATAGCACTTCTTAGGCGCGTGCCATCTCGACGAATTTTTGAATGTGTTTCAAAACTTTCAGATATTTATTTAAGTATTGACAACTGCATTTCAATATTCTTATTTGTGTTCATTGCTTTTCTGTCGGACATTGATGTGTGCCTTTTTTATAAATACAATCTACACCTAGCGACAAGTATTGACAATGTTTAAATGTTTTAAATCTGAACAAACAGAATTTAAAATGAAAAGTGAGAGTATTTGAGGGTAGCAGCACGCTTGTAAAGGAGGGAATTTACTTCATGTTATTACATATATATAAATTTAAGAATCCATCCCATTGATAAGACAACTCTGATAAGTAAAATCAACTCGAAAACTGTGAATGGGTGACCCCTGAACTTTAAGAATCCTATTGTTCAGCCTATACTGAATAATTGAGCATAGGTGTAATATGGTTATATGATATCCAGTCAGAAAATCGAGAAAATACATGTACAAGGTTATTTATCTTCATAAAAAAAATATTCGTTTGAAAAAAGATATCTTGTTTTAATGTACGTTACCAATAAAGAAAAAGGCCATGTATCTAAATGAAGAATTACCGTGTATTTGACCGAAATCGGATATAGTTTATATCTATCATAGAATCTGAGGGTTATTTAGCCAAATCAGCACTCGGGAAAGCCATAAATTACTTTACCTCAATAGAAGGAAAATAAGGATAAGCATTCATCTTCTCCACAAATAAATTGAACTTATTGGATAAATTTGTCAAGACAGAGACAGATTTATATGCATGCTACCATACAGTTTTCTCTAATAAGACAGATAATTAATTTTCCTATTCGCAGATCATCGCGTATATTTTAGTCAAGAACATGCCAGTTTTCATTGAGCAGGTAACGACATGCAGTAAGCATATTTCGTCCTGTTACAAAAATATCAAATTTCTTTTACAAAATCTCAAAAGCGACAGAAAAATCTTTAAGGAAATTTCATCTATAATGAAATAAGAAATGGCGTGAGTTATTTTTCCATAAATAAAGTACTTTTTACGCTGAATCTAACATCTGAGTTTTGGGTGCGCGCTTCAGCAATTTCGTCTTGAAAGGTTAATATCTATTGATTACAAGCAACAAGTCTTAATTTCTCAGTTTCAAGGAGACCTTCAAAGGCAAACACGCTATGCAACATGAAAGTGTTGTTATAAATCTTACTCAATCCTTTCATGTTCAAACCATTTTTTTTCTTTTCACAATTACAGATTATGCACTTCTTGATTAAAACTGGTGATTGTAGTCATATATTATTTTTCCAACAATCGATCATTGTCGTGTAGTTCATTGCTGTAAATAATGCAGTATTTTCTAGCTCATTGCATCCACGCAAATATACACCGTTTACTGTGTAACCTATGATACATTGGTTACATTTAGTCTGAAATTGCCAATTTAGGCAGAACAGGATAATCTATGTTGATTTAGCAAGACTTTCATTTATTGTAAGAAACGGTATTGTGTTGACGTCTATTTCGATCAATTTTATAATTAAAAAAAATAAAGATTTATTCTCTGGTCTTTGTTAAGAATTAAAAGAATGTTGTTGCTCGTGTTGTTGAAATTTATTACACGATACAGAAGTATATTGAACATACAGGCACGTAGAACGCGGGGGGGGGGGGGGGGCAGAGGGACCCGCCCCCACTTTTTGATTATAGTATTTTGCTTTTCTTTAGATGCTTGTTGGCACCCCTCCCCACATTTTTGTTGCTGCAAGGTCGAGCACTGGCAAATTCCAGGATTTGGACAGTTAATTAGATTTTTTCTTTTTGTTTGTCAGAATTTTTTGGGAAGTTTGCCCCCTCCCCCTACACTTTTGAAACCGTTGCTTCGGGTCTGACATACATAGTTGCATATACGCGTTTGTTTTCTTTGAGTTAAAAGTATGAGAAAAAGAAAAGAAAAACAATTTTGTTATTGCAAGCAATATCACTTGTCATCCCGAACTGATCCCATGGATGTAATACTGGAGTTGAAAGCAGAGTAAGCAACTAATTTTCAGAAGTTCTGACAAAATTTCAATTTTCAGAAAATTTTCCATATTTGTTTCCACAACAACGAGAGCTATTTTGGGAAATTTAAAGCAATATGAGCTGCAACTTTGATGTCAGAAATTTTTGTTGCAGAATTGTAATTATCCATTTCAATGACAGAAAAAAGAATGTTTATAAACTTCTGTTGTTCATATTTACAACGGAAGAACTTTTTATAAGCTTTTTTGAAGCAAAATTACATTATTGTCGTCCTGAACAAGGTTGATTTCTTATATACAATACATGACCTATTTATTTGATTGTATAGAATCCTTTATTCTGAAACAATTTGATACTTTATTTCTGTCTAATTGATCAAAAAGGTTTAAATTACATACAAATTTATCATAATAACACATTTTAACAGCAAAATAAAATTCTCAAAAATGCAGCTCATACTGCTCTAAACCCCAGAGACTTTGAGAGACACTAACACATCAATACTAAGCAGTTTGAAATAGTATGAAATTAAAAAGAAATTTTTCTCTTGTAGCCATGGCAACAGTGAAAAAATTTGTACCGATTTCATTTTTTTTTTTTTTTGGCAGAAATCAGTTTGACTTGGTGCGAGGAAAGATCGTTTTATGTATAAAAACCATTGGCTGGCCAGTTACTGAGAGAAATGAGATTTAATTTTCATATTTCACTTGTTTCAATGGCAAAGGTTGCCATTTTGAAAATTTTAAATGTTAAATGCACCACTTGACGATTATCATTTCTGTAAAGTTTTTTTCTATTAAGATTGACTAAGCTATCTGCAGACAAAATTTTAGGTGGAACAGTAACAACTAATAAGTTGCACCTCATTTCGTTCGGTTGACAAAAGACATTGATAAACAGCAGCCCCGAAACAAAAAATAAAAATGTAAAAAATAAATAAATAAAAGAGAGAAAACAAAGATCCAAAAAATTTATTGAAACATTCTTATAACATCAGGGATCCCGAGTTCACTCGTGGCCGTGGGACCCCTGAAAACTACATTCATTTTTAGCTCACCTGAGCCGAAGGCTCAAGTGAGCTTTTCTAATCGAAATTTGTTCGTTGTCTGTCTTCGTTGTCGTCGTAGGCGTTGTCGTAAACTTTTCACATTTTCATCTTCTTCCCAAGAATCACTGGGCCAATTTCAACCAAACTCGCCACAAAGTATCCTTAGGTAAAGTGGATACAAGTTTGTTCAAATGAAGAGCCAAGCCTTCTTCCAAGGGGAGATAATTATGAATTCGTGAAAAAATCTTCCTCTCAAGAACCACTGTACTTGAAAATATTAACTTATGTGGAATCATTGTGAGGTAGTGTAGATTCAAGTTTGCTTAAATCATGACCCCGGGTGTAGGAAGGGGCCATAGGAATAGAATACCAAGGAAAAAAACTTTGAAAATTTTCTTCTTAAGAACAGCAAAGTCATGATTGGCCATATTTATATGGAAGTATCCTCAGGTAGTGAAGTTTTAATTTTGTTCAAATCATGACCCCGGGGGTAGGCTGGGCCACAATGGATGATCAAAGTTTTACCTAAGAATACACAGGAAAAAAATCTTCTCAAAAACAGCAAAGCCATGATTGGTCATATTTATATGGAAGCATCCTCAGGTAGTGTAGATTTAATTAAGTTCAAATCATGACCCCGGGGAAGGGTGGGGCCACAGTGGATGATCAAAGTTTTACATGGGAATACACAGGGAAAAATTTAAAAATCTTCTCAAGTTCTCAAGTAGCAAAGCCATGATTGATCATAATAATATTAAAACATCCTCAGGTAATGTAGATTAAATTTGTTCAAATCATGACTCCCAGGAGAATAGAGGGGCCATAACAGGGAATCATAGTTATACAAAGGAATATAAAGGATATATCAATAACAATTTTCTTCTTAAGAACAGCAAAGCCATTCTGTGTCATATTAATTCAAAAGCATCCTTAGGAAGTGTAGATTTAAGTTAGTTCAAATTATACCCCCTCTCCGGAACCACATTTATATTTAAACCTTTCAAGAGTGAACTGATTTTTTTGTTTTTTTTTCCTAGCCAAAGTGCTCAAGTGAGCGATGTGGCCCCTGAACCTCTACTTATAAACTGGCTGCAACGACGTCTTTCGAGGGATTGCATATCCTGATTGTTTTTCTTATCTTTCGATCAATAGCAATAAGCCTTTTGGTGACAAACAACTTGTTATACAGTACATTGATGTGCCAACTGCTTCCTTTACTATTTATATTTTATTTCAACTTATGAAAGCCCTAATTTGATTGGTGCTTCTCAATGAAAAATGCTGGTCCGAAAAAAGAATCAGGTATTTCAGGGGTACAATGACCACAAGTAGACTCAGGAACCCTGATGTTCTGAGGATGTTGTTGAGAATGATATTGCATAAAGTCTTTGAACGCTTTCACTTAATATAGAATCATTTCTACGACATAGAGTAGTTTCTGTTAGTTACCTAGTCAAATTCTTAAAAAGTCAATCCGTCTGATATTACTGGTATCACTTGGCCTTCGGTTCTCACGTTAGATGTAGTAAAAGGGTTCTTTCACTTTGCAAGAAATATGACTTGTTGAAAACCATACTGTCAGAATTGCGTAATGTAAATATAGTCTGTTAGACACTCATTGATGAAAGGAGAAGATGGTATAAAGAGTACGGATGATTAGCCATCAAAAAGTCATCAAGTTTTTGGATGAACTTTTCATTCATGAGAAAATCCAGCGAATGCTATTATACTGTAATCAAGAATGAGCGAAAAATGTGCACTGATGGACGAACCCTGATGAATTCACAGTCTCAAAAACACCAAAAAACGTCATCAAAACGTTATCCGGAACTTTAACTTCACAATTAGACATGAGAATTTAGTAATTTCTATAATATATCTAAAGGAGTACACTAGTAGAAATTAATACCAATAGGCCAGAATTTAATAATTTAACAAAATAGCACACTATTATAGTTAAATAAATGTGTCATGTAAATTTTATATTTACTGCCACCCGATAAATTCAAAATTTACAATATAACAAATGTTTCAATGGCAGAATTTCGTCACATTATCTACGATTAAAAAAAGTTTTATATAGTATTCACAAGCTGGTTGCAATACACAGTTCGTTTGTTTATTTTATGATATTTATGTAATCGTGACATTGTTTTGTTTATGCCTTTAAAACACACTTCTACTACTGAGTAAGTTTATACCTAAATAAACTGTTTATTTACTTTGTGAAACTCATGAATCTGCAGAAAATACAATTGTATTGAACACCAAGAATCCATACTGCCACTCACTTGCCAAAGGGATATCTACTTTTGTACAGTATATAACAAATACAGGTTTATTTATACATAAAATAGCCCTAGCTATGGACCAACCAAATCTTTTTCTGTGCCCAATTTCAAACATTAATTTAAAAATGAGCCCTAATGTCTTCATTGCTTGTAGAATTTCAAGGTCATTTCAAAAAAATTTTTCTTTACCAGGAAGCCACCATGTGTTTAAGTGCAATTTTATTTCCCTTATAGATCTATTAGATCTTATATAATATAGATAAAAAACTACTATAGTAAACTATAGTTAACTATAGTTTACTATAGTATCAAAGTTTTCACTAGTTATTCAGAGTTTTTACTATAGTTAATCAAAGTAGTTTTACTATGAATTTCAGATCGTTATATTTATTTATTTTTAAATTCCCACAAGCATTTTTCTTCTATCAAAAGAAAATATTACATGTATATTTAGTTATTTACGTATTATTTAAAAACGTTATATCATTGGTATGTATTTTAAGGCTCTAAATCTTCAAAGAAGTTCTAAAGTTTCATAGTAAATCAAAGTCTCAAAGTTTTAGCTATAGGTTTAGTTTTAACTATACTAAAGTTTTGTTGGGGATGTTTTAAGGAAAATATAAATTTGATTTCTTGAAATTAGCCAATCTTTTCATCTAGTACATTTTCTAGTAATTTTCATTTTATGAGAAAAAAAAAATCGATCGAATTTTTTTTTATTCTTTGTTTTCTCATCAATAACATCTCTGTGAAATACATGTACATTGTAGCATATCTTTATTTAATTCAGAACTTTACAGAAGTAGAAAAACATGCCATTTTAAATATTGATTGAGGACGTGACAAGAGTCCTTAATTAAGTCTATCATGAGGACATAATACAATATTCATATGAATTTAAAAACAAAAATCAACTTACTTTGAGTCGTATTGATTCTGTTACCTAATCTATTATATCGTTCTAATGCAAACTCTTAACATTGAAGTTTAGACATTTCATCTAAATCAAATGCGTCTTTTCGGTAATATTGAGATTTAACTCCGAGCCTTATGTTTAAATCTTTTAGACAAAGTATTATCGTTAAATATGAATACAGCATTGATACATGTATATAACCCTGAATGTGCTTAGTTTCTGTAATAATACGTTGTCATTTTTAGTTGTAGATGTGTTTGAATTCTGACAATTTTGAAATGTTAAAAATGTTACGACACCCTCTTTTCCATTGGAAATAATAACAGGTTACGATAATGCGTGTACTTGTAGGGACCACCATTTCGTTAATAAATCATAGACGCCTTTGATTTTAAGTCAATTATGATGTCCTAGTACAATATCACATCGATATTTCCTTGTAAAGCAATATCCGCGATTTCTTGAAGATGTCATTACAAAGCTCCTAATAATTATTGATGTGTCATAGGAGTGTTTTCCAGGGAATTTAATTTCCACTTCCTGCCAGAAATTAAGGACGATCGGTGAGGTGGTTCAAGAGAAAGGCTCTTCACGAGAGGAGAGAGAGGGACTCTATAATTGGAAACATAACTTCTATCGTAAAGTAATCACGCTCTATCTCTTGGCATTGTGCTTGAAAACAAGATGCCTGTCCAAGCGATAGGAGACGGCGATACTACTATGGAGCTGGGCTTTCCCTGCCAATGCTATTAGAGACAGTTAATGCATATTTCAAGTGATAACTTGCGGCTTTATTGTTTAAAAAGGACATACTTAGAAGAAACCAGTCGCCCTTGCCATTCAATTAAAAGCATAACTGACAAAACAGTCTGAATCGATAATTCCATGATTTTGGAAGTTAACGAAGATAGTTAAACATGTAAATATAAAAAAAAGATCATGCCATCAAGAGGTGAAGAGCTTACAGGAATAATTCCTGCTTATTCAGCGAAATGAATTGATTGAATATATTAATGTCCAACCTCACTGAAATGGACGATGCTTTAAAGATGGAAGAGACTGGAGATGCTAACCAGATAATCTGATAGCTTACAAGGTAGAACTGGCAGTTTGTATCTGCACAAATACTCTGAATTTTAATGAAGACTCCTTCACTCGCCATGTCAGGGATTAATGCTAAAATTACACTGCTGGTTTGTATGGAAAAAAATAATTAATGCATTTCTGTATTGATCTTTATTTTCACATCAACGTATGTAACAGATATAATTCTGTAACACTTTCTCTTCCCTACGTACCTTAAAAAGAATAATGAAGGATTCGTGTTTCTCATGAACTTTTCAGCATAAAGTTGTACTTTAAATAATACACTTTTATGGTGAATTTGTGCAAAATTTCAGTGAAAACTGTGCATTAGGGAATAAATTTACACGAATTGTTTCATACGTTCACTTATTTTGTTTTGCTACAATAACATAGTTGATTTATAATTTGTTTCTAAATATGGGTAAAGCTTAGGAGGGCTATTCGGAAATTATTGAGACATTTACTTTAACTTCATAAAAGAAAAGATCAATTTATCAAGAACAAATAAAAGAAATGTGCAAATTTTCTAGTAAATATTAGATAAGTCCCGATGAAATTTAAAACTTGCATCTGGAGCAGTCCGCAGAGATTCTATATTCAACGTCATTTAAAATAACGTCACTTCAGTAATAGATCTTTCTTTCTCACATTGAAACGATCGGAAAACGTAAACTTCTTTTTCTGTAATCACTAAAAAACATTCTAGAAATTAAAATGACTCTTTTCTTAAGCTCTTCAATAAAAAATTAATGCGTGTAGGTACCTCATGTCAAATTGCCATGAACGTCATTTACAGTTTGACTAGCAACTTAAATAGGACGTTATTTAGGCTGTGATAATTAATGGTCGTCCGGCTCCTTTGCTTTCACCCTGGTTGAATAATTTGTCAGGAAAAAGTCTTAATAATGAACTAAGCCCTAGATATGTTCCCTTCACCTGCAGGTCCTTGGTCTGGACAGTTCTCCCTGGTGCTACACAAATTTTATGCAAGTCCGCCTTGACGTCAAATTTCATTTTTTTTGTCATAATCAGATTTCTATACTGCACGATGAAAATCTTTGATAATCTCCGTATATCGAATCGAAATTCTATCAAACTTGCGAAATATGAAGTCAAAATAAAATTGAACAATTACATATATAATTCAAATAATTTTCCCACGTACTCTGAGTCCACCGGAAGTTACTGATTTTCATTACCTGATATTGTGACAGCGCCAGGTATCTCTATCTAAATTGTGCTTAGCTTAGTCCTAACATAATGTAGCATGTAATTCTGGTTACCTGATATCGCATAGGCAAATAAAGCAGCAGTTGGCTTGTACTGTTTTTTCTCGGCACCGTTTTCATGTAAGCCATGTGTTTAAATATTTAACAATATCGCAGGCTACGAAAGCTTTCGTGTCATCGGTTAAAGATATTTTCCCAATATGACATATACTGCTGAGCATTCGACAGCTAATAGCTTTTACGATGACGGTGACATTCTTTAATGTCAGAATAAATGTTCACCAATATTATCCTTCAGAGTGAAGTCGGATATCATTCATAATCAATTTTACTGTTTTGTTAAAATTCTTCGTTTTTAAACATGTCTTTTAAGGACTTTTAAGGACTTAAAGTTTAATTATAGCATTAACAAGCTGTAAACTGTGCAGTGTTTTATAATCCCCATTAAGTTACGATCATATGCCAGAAGCACAGAGTTGTCACCTGACCAATCAGTTTAATAGAGTCAAGAGACAATATGTTAGACTCGAGAGACATACATCTCATACACAGTATTTACAAACAATATATGGTATATATAATGGTAAAACTGCCATCAAACATATATTTTGTATAACACATAATGATAGTTTCAGTAACTGAATTAATAGATTGCTTATAATGTTCTAGCTACGTACCAGAATTTTCCTAAATTACATAATTCTTTAAACATTCTGCATACTAAGTCTTTGTACCAATTTGAAGACACTTGGTCTTCGAGAGTAGCATCTTTTTATGAATTTTTGTCGTAATGTACGTAATTTTAGAATTAAATGGAATTCATCTTCTATGTCCCCTATAATTCACAAAGATTGCATATTCTGTTATTTTTGCTGTTCAGTCATAGTTCAAAATATAGTATACTATTTACTATATGTATTCTAAGTACTCGGTTCACTTTTTTTTTTTTACATCCTTAGCGTTTTGCCATCCCCATATGTTCGTTGTAATCTCCCCTCACAGTTACATGCATTTATTGTATGCCTGATAGTGTTAATACATTTAGCCTATAATTATAAGATGCTGAAGCTGTAAAGTTTAGGCAACTTTACATGGGGAATGGAACTCACGTCATCAAAAACAATATATAAGTGACAAAGGCTAAAAAGTCTACAAACCCTAGCCTTGAAACTACCATTTTGTTTTTACTGTGATTGCTGATTTCTGATCGTGACAGGTGGTGAAGCTTTCTGCAGGATGTTATATAACCTCAGAAACTCATAACATTATCATTAACATTATATATATATATATATATATATATATATATATATATATATATATATATATATATATATATATATATATATATATATATATTTGCCTGAAACCATAAAAAATTCTTTTATGTATACTATAGGAAATGATCTGAAATATTTCACCTATCCCTCCATTTTATTCATGTGATCTCTCTTTTTAATCCCGTAATAACATGTATTCTGTACACAGTTTAAAAACTGAAATTAACGTTAAAAATCACTGACGTAGATTTTTCTTCCTTGGTCTAAGTCATTGACGCTTGAAGGATAATAAAGAAAATATGACCTCAAGGTATATTAATTTGCAATATTGCGATTTCATCCCCAGAAAAAAATTGC
Source organism: Saccostrea echinata (assembly GCF_033153115.1). NCBI lineage: Eukaryota > Metazoa > Mollusca > Bivalvia > Ostreida > Ostreidae > Saccostrea > Saccostrea echinata. The sequence continues at coordinate 5,465,183 of NW_026889758.1, read as the reverse complement.
AGAAACTGCATGACGTCAATAGTTTTATAACTGCATGATTTTCAGTTGTCTGCGAGAAAAGATCAAGAGAAAATCAACAATAATTTTCTTTTTAAAGAAAAAATCATTAAACCAAAGAAAGATTTTTCTATTCGAACTTCATTAACTCCTTTTCTGAAAAATTGTTCACGTCAACAAAAACCTTGCAGCACGTTGCAGCACCTGATTTTAGAATCAGATGACAATTTAATATCGGAATTTTCATTAGATCTTAGACATTTGTACAAGATACACTGCAGAAAACTCCTTAGTAGATTGTTAATATCCGTATGACTGATTAATCGTGACTCCTGAATGACAGACTGGATACAAGCTGAAGAAGACACGGGCATCCGAAATATTTAAATAACGACATTATAGTTAACAAAATTTCTAAACCTAATTCCTTTTTGGGAGTTGAATTCCTAAGGCCATCACGCAAAAACCGCGCAATGATTTTGTATGAAAAAAAAATGTTCCACTTCTATGCCAGCCAATTTACTCAGAAGTGTACATTAAAAATGAAATACATGTATATGCATCCGCTGAAGAAAGTTAACACACAATATCTTTCATTTCCATTTAACATTTTGTAGAAAATAGGTTGAAAAAAAATTATTCTACATACGAAATTAATTCTAATTAATTTTTTTTCAGCTTTCATGTTAATGGGAACTATAAACTATGATCATTACATATACGACCCTACAATACATTTACAAATTTGCAGAATACATATTAAACTTTTGTTTGTTTGTTTGTTCGTTTGTTTTTTGGTTTTGTTTTTTGTTTGTTTGTTTTTTTGTTTTTGTTTTTTTTTTTTTTTGTTGTTGCTTTTTTTGTTAAAAATGACTGCATATCATGCAGAATACATATTAAACTTTTAAAGTTGAACGAACAATTTGACAGTATGTATAATGTATTGTTATTTTTGTTTGTTTTGGTTGAAATGGAAGATTTCAACATCATTAATAACAGCAAAAAAATATGCATCGCTTTATTGTAAAAACTATTCAAAACTCAATAAAATATTGCCTACTGATAACCAATTTTGATAAATGTACCTCTAAAAATAGCAGTAAAAAGGGGGTTTAAGTAATGATTTCTTCCGACAAACATTAGCAGAATTTGGCAATACTGTTTCCAATAGTCTTTTCGGGTGATTAGAAAGCTTTTTAACGAGTATGATAATTGTGCAAAATTAAATTGTTTTTCGTGGAGAAAAGGGCCCATGTGACATTTACAGCAACCTCTGGAATACTCAGTAGACCCGCCATCCTTTTGACTATCTATAAATTTGTGTTCAAAGAGTTATTTTCTCACCAAGCATAGCTAAACAATGATCATAAATGAATGCACAATACACATTCCAACATCTTACTTTAATTTTCTTTTGATCAAAACTTTTTACTTTAATTTGTAGCCACTTATGTAATATTGGTTTCTATTTACGTACATATGTACATGTATTTAAAAAAATACCTTTTTAAATAAAAAAAAATTAATAAACATTTTCTTGCAAAGCTATAACTGAATTGATTAAAATCAGTATACTAATATAACTAAATATGAAATACATATAGTGAACAAAATCATATTCAACGAGTCCTAAAATCCGAGCTCTCCGAGGAAATAGAAATTGTCGTCTGGGGGAAAATGGTAGAGACACCGGTTGTTCGTCTGCAGTCGGTGTCTGTAACCGTTGTCATTTCAAGCTGAGGTGATATGAGGAGATCGGAGATCATGAAGATATTGATTATTAATACAGCTTCCTCCAATATCCCTAATTAAAACCTTCCTGGAGTTTGTTTACACAACTGTGATGATCAGTTATAATTGCGCCTCGTCACTTTAATTCACTGAGCATTTTCATTTGTGTTTGTAGATTAAGCCGGGATCGAGCTAGTGAATTTTGCTGTATTCCTCTGCTGGAGCAGGTTTTTTAACCCAACATCTCCAATAAACTGAATTTTAATCCTGTAAAACAGACAGGATAAACCATTTCCTGTCGACTGGCCTGTTTAATAGGATTTTCGTACTGTTTACGAGTGACCATGCAATTCTAGTTTCTTTCGTGAAGCCGTCAGAATCATTAAAGAGGGATTTGTTCACAACAGTTATGCTTTGTCTACAAAGCTCAATGGTACAATTTACTTATTTGTTTTAAAGGGATCTTTAATGATAAAGGAACTACAAAATTTTATACGTAACAATTGTGATGGAAAGTCTCATTACATTGTGGAACTGATGTAAGATAAAGAATTCATTAAACGTATCCATCGATTTTAACACTGTTTGGGAATATCGGCTCACTGTTGATAAAACCGTGTCTTCTATTGAAGGATCGCTAGTTTACGGCATTATTTCCGATCCTGTACTTACTTCACTTAGGAGAGCCATAAATCAGTGTGCGTTTAATTTACAAATTATCATTTATGACCGAATAGGCTGGACTAAAGCAAAAGTGTTACTTGGAGAAGACTTGCCAAACAGATATCATGAGTTTAGAAATTCCGGATGGGTTAGGAGATCTCCTGCGTGATTTTACTGTGGCTGTCTTGCGTGATAAGCCAAACGATCTCTACGATTTTGCAGTGGATTATTTCTCCAAGGTTAAAGAAACCAGGAAACCGAAATCTATTCCAATGTATGTGATTGTGGACGAAGACGACGAAGGGGCAGGGGAACCAGATAAGGAACAGTTTAAACCTAAAACTAGGAAGTATAATCGTTATGCCAGGCGTCAGTCGGTGTCCGCCGAAAGGTACGACCCGGAAGCGGATGACGATGATGAGGATAAGGTTATTTATCCAAAAACGGACGAACAACGAGAACGCCTGACAGAGGCTGTGTGTGGCATTCTTCTTTTCAGATGTTTAGAGCCAGAACAGATGCAAGATGTCATCGACGCCATGTTTGAGAAGTCGGTAAAACCCGGTGAGTATGTTATTCACCAGGGGGATGATGGAGACAATTTTTACGTCATAGATCATGGTCTTTATGATGTTTTAGTCAATGTAAATGGTCAAGAGAAAAAAATTCATCGTTTTGACAATAAAGGAAGTTTTGGAGAACTAGCTTTGATGTACAACATGCCACGTTCTGCGTCTATTGTAGCCGTATCCGATGGTGTTTTATGGGCCATGGATAGAAACTCATTCCGTAGGATAATATTGCGAAGTGCATTCAAAAAGAGAAAAATGTATGAAGAACTTCTAGAAAATGTCACAATGCTGAAATCCTTAGAACCGTATGAACGAATGAATCTTGCAGACGCATTGGTGACCAGAAATTATTCAGACGGAGAAACAATCATAGCTCAAGGTGATGAAGCGGATGGTATGTATTTCGTGGAATCAGGGATGATCAGAGTTACTATAAATCATCCAGATGGAGGGGAAGAGGAAGTAGGGCGCCATGGCGCCGGAAAGTACTTCGGAGAACTTGCTCTTATAGAAAACAAACCAAGATCAGCCAATGTATACGCCATAGGTAAAGTAAAAGTTGCATTTTTAGAACGTGATTCTTTTGAAAGACTTTTAGGACCATGTCTTGACATTATGAAAAGAAATTCAGAAATTTATAAGAATTATACGGAAACATCTTAAAGTGTGCAATGTATGAGAGAAATTCATATTCATGATGAAACAATGGATCATAGCAACTTTGAAAATTTCATAGACACCAAAGTAACCATTACTTCTCTATAGATATCTACACAATACCGTGTACATGTACACTGATTCTTCAAATTGACATTGAAAATGTTGCTGAAAACATGTACGGAGGTTATAAATCTATTCTAACGTTGAATCAAGCGGGATCAAGAATAACCAGTTAAGCTTTGATTTGCACCCTTCCTGTATTCTATCTAGCTGACATTCTTGATTTCTGCAACGTAAGTGTTCGTTTTTTTAACAGCTGGGGAAAACGATGTGGTGTACTTGATAATAATGGCTAGAGCACTTGGAATTGAACTTTTTCCCAATCATCTTCCTAATTGAAGTAGTGTATGTATTGATTTTGTATTACTCCTTCTCCCCCTATAAAGTATTCATGCATTGCATCCGACAGTCAACGTTACGGTGCTTCAAGGTGTTATTAATTGACAATTAATTTGAATTTGTGAGTAACTGCATATCAATAAATTATTTTTTGTTTACCATTTGAAGTCGAACTGTCAATAAATAAACTGTTGTCACTGTGGAAATTGTATATTTTCAGCAGTGTGTTTTGTGACATTTTGTCATTTGATCTTTATATTTTCTATTGGATACAATACACATCTCAAGGGATGCTATTTATTTTAGTATCAAATGACTCCAGTATGACAATACTTAGTGATACTATTCATATGGTAATTGAAATATTTCTATAGCATGAAATATTTACATATTTTGATCAGTAAAAATATCAATATTGTTGCATTGTGGAACATCTTGAATAACTGTCAAACATTAAAAAAATCGGAAATTTATGATCTCTTGATATATTTGTATGTCTTCAATGAAGAATATTTTGTATCTAAGAAAAGCTAGCCAAAGTCTGATAGCCTTGTAGCCTTGTTTTGTTATGTCATAATTTTAATTGAAGTAAACTCTCTACGATCTGTTATCGAATTTTAAAATATCACTGAATAACTGAAAAAAAAAGTTATATCCAAAAAAAGTTATTCAAGCTGTTCAAAATAAGCACTATTTCAGACAAGTGTTTACGTAGAGAAAGTGGGAAAATCAGAAATTGCCCACAAGAAGGGACTGCCTCCTCTCCGAGTTCCTATGTAGCATGTGATTCAATAAACGATAGCACATGCTTGGTTTAAAGGCACAGGGAACTGCGTCACCTGGATGGCTTAGAACACTGCTGGGCGTCAACACAATGTGTAAACATTGTATATATGACGTGATATGGAATATGAGATCTCCAGTAATAAATATATGGTATTTCTAGGACGGAACCAGGATTTTTTTCCGGCGATAGGTGGTGGGGGTGAGGTTTACATGAATATATGAAAATCCCTGGGGTATTTTATCTGACATGCAAAATAGTAATAATAATCCATCGCAAATGCATGTTCTGGAAATACATACATGAGTTAACTCATAGATATTTCCTAGTGGATGGGAATGTTTATTTTTCAAAGGAGCAGAAAGGGGGTGGGTTAGGCGGCTGTGAGTTACTTTATAAATGTGAAAACTGAAATCTCTGGAGAATAGTTTTGAAGGAAGATCCCTCCCCTAGCACAAAAACACAATTTACATTATATACAGTGAAAAAAGGATTGTGTACAAATTCCACGCTTTACGTAACAATTTTAAAGATATAACAGAAATATAACAGAAATAGTATAGGGATATTCAGGCTACATATTCCATATTATATGGAACCCGGATAGTATCATGTAGTTCACTATCCCATCGTCGCACATGCAGTCGAGGTTTGGGTCGAAATTGCGATAATGATGAAGCAATGGTACAATAGCACGATGACGGTAAAGCGATGGCACGACAATGCGATGGCGATGATACGATGACGATGTAGCGATATTCACTATCGCTCCATCGTGCTATCGCACCATCGTCATTGCGCTGCGTCATCATCATCGCTTTATGCTTGATGGTGCATTAGTGAACTACGTGGTCCTATCCGGATTCCATAATTTTATCACCAACATATACAGAGAATGAATGATTTCAACTTAGTGTTATCCTCTGATTGAAAAAAAATATTTATAAATGATGCAGGAAAATAAACGTTGAATGCAATCCTAGCCATATATAATTTTTGGTAAGGTTTTATCAAGTTGGACTTGGAACTTCCGGTTTACCTGATGGAGAGTATACACCTGTACTATAGAATGTAAGACTGGCTGACTAACACTGCCAGGTGAGTTCATTCTACAGCATTTCATTATCCTAGAAAAAAATACGACATTAACACATTGGATATGTACATTTGTATATGTAGTACTTGTGTCCAGAAGTTCATTCCTACTTTCGTTATTTCCGTTTTAATTGTTATACTCTGACGTAGATTAATGAAAATCAGGCGCTGATACCTATATATTATTATACACCTGGGGATAATTAAGTTCCTACACATATGAAAGACTTGCCCACATACTTACAAGGAGCATAAAATCTATCAGATCATTACCACACATTGTTATCTGCAATCTGAAATTACTATTGAACAAAATATAAGTTTAACACTGAAAAAAGAATTTTTGTCCGAACAGATATACCGCTTGTCATTGAATGATTGATACCTCGGATTACCCATTATATTATTACAGTAATGAAAATGAATAGGAGTTGAAGAGTTTTCAATGCACAGTACTACAAATGTAGCTAATTAAAAAACACACACAGTCACTTTATTTTCAAGACTTCAAAGATCTTAGAGGGTCTTACGATTAGAAAGTCACCAGGAACGACAATCGAACTCTTGACCTGCGATCACGAAGACTAGGCCACTGGAATCAGATGTGGGAAACTGAAGATTTTTTTTTCAAACGTACTTTGAAAATTTTTGATGACAATATAAGTATCAATTATGGACATCGGGAGAATTATATTGTATAAAGATGTAAATATTGAGCTTATCACATAGGGTACATAGCATTTACATGTACCCTCCAGAATATTGTTCAAGATGATGGAGTATCGATGAACAGAAATCACTGTTGTTAATTTAAGAGGGGAAAATGCATGCAAATAAAGTGTTCTAAGGATTTATCTTGACCTTTCAAAATGTTAAGAATGTTTGAATTGATTGCAAATTGAGGAATTCACTGTAGATGTCAATAAATCCAGTTTAAGATCAGATTACTCTAATGGCCTCAAAAAACCACAAAATGTATAGAGGGTCTTAAAAAAGCAGTTGTGTACCATAAGCAGGTAATAAAAATGACAGTCTTATAGAAATAAAAGAAAACTCACAATAATGTTATGGTTTTTATAATATACAATTTTTATCTTCTTCAATTTTTCTTTATGCTTTGGGAAAATATTGTTTCATGGTATAACTATTCACGCAATTTCAACCACAGGAGTTGGCATGCCTATCAATTTTATCGAAATTATTAGGAAATAAAAAAGTAATACCTATAATAATAACACGTGTTATTATAGGTATCACTTTTTTTAATTTCCTAATAATTTCGGTAAAATTGATGTATGTCAGCTCGTACAGCGATCGGCAATCCTCGGCTAATTCCGTTAAACTCCATTGTCGAGTGTCCGAAAAATCAAATTTGAAGAACTTTTTATCTGCTGCATACCTCTGTTTCCATTAATGAACTGACTTTACATTTCACGAAATAATAATTCTTGCCTCGGCAGCGTGTCAGGAACTTGAATCACGGCACTAACTCGACGGTCATCGTCATGCTAACTGCTAATAGACTGGTCAAAGGCTTAAAATAAAACCATTTTATTCTTTACAAAATTTTTTTTCTGTATAATAGTATTAATATTGTAGTGAAACATCTGTTTTATTCTCAGGATTTACATAGGACCAATGTCTGTAATATAAATATGTTGGATAGGAAAGTTTTTTGTCTTTACGAGAGATGCTAACAATATATGTTTCAAATTACAAAGTCATTGATCACCTACTTTGATCACCTACGCTTCTTTTTTATATTATATGGGGATTAATATAAAAAAAGAGAAAATAAATGAAATAATGATAAATACAAAAACAATTAATCAAAAGAAATGAAGTAAACATGGTACAATCATGAGCTGGTACGCAAACTACGTCATTTGTACACTTAACACAATGAAACAAATAGTATACAAATGAAACACAGTAGGAATATTTTTTGTGGATAACTGATACAAACCAATGGCGAAGTAGATCTTGCTTAGACACAAAAATGTAACAGGCATGAAAAAATATTCCATTTATATTCTACAGTAAAAAAAAAAAAAAACTTGACTAGTCCGGATGTCGAAATCTCGCTTATTACGATGAAAATTTTCCTATAGTAAATTCAGTTGATTTAAATGTTGTCTAATACGTTATGTTGTCTTTTCCGGTGAATATGCAGGGAACCAATGGCGTCTGGATTTTACTTGTTTTACTTTAAGTGATTTTCCCGTGTCTATGTTTTACTTATAGTGATGTTCCCGTGTCTGTGTTTTACTTATAGTGATGTTCCTGTGTGTTTGTTTTACTTATAGTGATGTTCCCGTGTCTGTGTTTTACTTATAGTGATGTTCCTGTGTCTACGTTTTACTTATGGTAAAATTCCTGTGTCTGTGTTTTACTTATAGTGATGTTCCTGTGTCTGTGTTTTACTTATAGGGATAATCCCGTGTCTGTGTTTTACGTATAGTGATGTTCCTGTGTCTGTGTTTTACTTATAGGAATGTTCCTGTGTCTGTGTTTTACGTATAGTGATGTTCCCGTGTCTGTGTTTTACTTATAGTGATTTTCCCGTGTCTATGTTTTACTTATAGTGATGTTCCCGTGTCTGTGTTTTACTTATAGTGATGTTCCCATGTGTGTGTTTTACTTATAGTGATGTTCCCGTGTCTGTGTTTTACTTATAGTGATGTTCCCGTGTCTGTGTTTTACTTATAGTGATGTTCCCGTGTCTGTGTTTTAGTTATAGTGATGTTCCCGTGTCTATGTTTTACTTATAGTGATGTTCCCGTGTCTATGTTTTACTTATGGTGAAGTTCCCGTGTCTGTGTTTTACTTATAGTAATATTCCCGTGTCTGTGTTTTACTTATAGTGATGTTCCCGTGTCTGTGTTTTACTTATAGTGATGTTCCATGTGTGTGTTTTACTTATAGTGATGTTCCCGTGTCTGTGTTTTACTTGTAGTGATGTTCCCGTGTCTATGTTCTACTTATAGTGATGTTCCCGTGTCTTTGTTTTACTTATAGTGATGTTCCCGTGTCTATGTTTTACTTATAGTGATGTTCCCGTGTCTGTGTTTTACTTAAAGTGATGTTCCCGTGTCTGTGTTTTACTTATAGTGATGTTCCCGTGTCTGTGTTTTACTTATAGTAATTTTCCCGTGTCTGTGTTTTACTTATAGTGATGTTCCCGTGTCTGTGTTTTACTTATAGTGATGTTCCTGTGTCTGTGTGTTTCAAGAAATGCAGAAAAAAACTAGTACAATATATACAAAATATTTCTTTTTGCTAAAATTTACTCATTTTCCTCCTTAAATAAGGAATTTTAAATCTTAGGATAACGAGTGATGAAGAACTTGCATGCCATATATATAGCATATGGGATCCCATATTCCGGGATTAAACCTTTGTATTTACGTAAAATCATATGTTATTGTTACAATATAATTATAACACAATGCTTAGAAATGTGCAAAGAAACCTAAAGCATATTTTTCAATTACGTATTTTGTTTATTGGTTGGTATAGATTTTCACAGCCTGGCTTGACGTCAATAGGACTAGTACTGTTAAGTCATCACACAATTATTTTGATTAATACTAAATACAATGTCCAACTGAAAGCAAAAAGAGCTTTCACATGTAGTGGTTTATTCACCGAGTCTAAAACATGGTTACACAGGCAGATTAAGGAACAAACATTTAATCCTTCAGGGGCTCTAATATTCCTTACACATACAACTTTTTTTCTTTAAACAGCGAGGTCTCAAAAATAATATTTATCTTTTAAATAGTTATTGCAGTTATAGAGAGAATCTGCGATAAAATAGTGTGACGAACTCATCATTGAAAAAGGACAACATTCAATGAAACAGTTAAACATAACCCTAACAAAAGGGAGTTGAACTATTTCCTTTGTAACTAACACTTGTTTGTGCTTAAAGAGAGATTATTACAGGAAACTATTAACAATAAAAAAAAATTCGTTTACGGCGGGACACGTCGGACACCAAATAACACTGGAGACTGATTTTAGTAGCTGACAAAAACAGCACTACGACTTACATCTCCAAGTGAAGTCTCATAAAGATGATTCATCTGCCCAGGAGGAATCAGCGATGTCTTGGTGAAAACAACTTGGAACTCTCAATCTCATTTCCAATCGAGGAAACCCAATCTGATATTGTCGAGGTTAATACATATAAGACGTCTACAAACTGGAAAAAGCACAGAGCGCTCATTAATCCGACTACAGAATATTCAATGACTTTAATTAATTTTTTTTAAGTTTTATTTAGAAAAAACACAATAAACTGTTCTAGCTGTTCACGTACATTCTACATTGTGAAGCTGAAATTCAATAATAATCAGTCACTGACTGAATTGACATAAATCAAAAGCATCTCTAAAAAAACAAAAGGCAAAACAAAACACACACATTTTAGGGGGATTAATACAGGATTTTCAAATGACAATTGTTTTACTTGGAATCATTCGTTTTAAGCAAAGTAGACTATTTTTTTAATAAAGTGCAAGTATTTTGATTTTTTATCTTTAAATAATGACGAAAATCTACTTTTATGTAAGGTTTCTGAATTAAACAATTATGTTATTTACTTAAAAAGTGGTGTTTTTCTAAGATGTTACAGGTTGTAATTATACATTTATTCTAAATTTGAATCTAGTTACTGAACATATGACTTAAATTTCTAGGAAACTAATTACTTTAAAAAAGATCTAATACGGTAAATCTTTTGTTACAATGTGCACGTTTTAGTTTTTATGCAATGAAAATGCATTAATACGACCAATGGGATATCATTGTGTCAAAAGCTTGTCCAGATTCACTACCCAATCTAAGAGCAACCTACTTAGCAGGGAGGAGTACCTCATCATTATGAGGTGACAGGGAATAGCTTCGTACTAAAGACCCGGTCAAATTTCTTTTTAAAAAAATGAGATATCCCCTGTTTGATGTGATATTTCATGTAGAAAAATTATTAGAATAATTATAGGATACATTTGCAGTGTAGCAAAGTGCTTGCTGAAAAAAAGATGTGCAACGTGTGGGTGCCAAGGTGTCACTATGATGCTTAGCATATACAGAGCTGTAAAGGCGAAACTAAGACATGGTCATTTGCAGCGGAAATTCAGCTGGAAAGCAGTAGGACTTAGAAGAATGCGTGTATCTCAGAGGGAAGGTGAATGTTCCCAGATCAATTGGTGAATTTTCATTAGGGCATGCATTGATTTACAGCATATTGGGTGTTTTATCCTCCTCGTTCGGTACTGAGGGGTGGGCTGTATGGGTGAGACTGAGGCCCAAATCTTGAAAAACAAGCCAAAATTTGGGGAGTCCCCAAGTGCATTTTCGGTATATGTGCACTCTAATAGGTAGATCTCGTGTTTTACATGTATGTTGACATAATTTGTGAACCATGGACATATGAAGTGTAATTAATTAGCCTCCTTCCTCAGGAAAATGTCCCCGTCTATATATTTTTATTGACCGCATGTACATGTGTACCCTTTCGGCACATGTTTTGCATTTAAAAAAAATTATCCCCTGCCATCTGAAAGCTATCCAAAAGTTTGGGATAGAACATCTACCAAAACAGAATTTAAAAACAGCGTTTAAATCCGGACTCAAAAGCCAGATTCGAAGTTAACCGCTAACCAGCTTAAATTTGAGCCATGTACATGACCTAACGCTATCACTGACCATCCTTCGTTGTCCTTTAACTTTAGAACATTTTCAATTTCTCCTCTGAAACTATTTCAACTAAAATTACAGTGGAGCTTCTATAGCCTTCTTCTAGCGCCAGGGCGATGCTGTTTGCAGTACAGCGATATAAAAGTAAGATTACCGAAAGGGTGTTGAGACATCGAGTCCAGTTTCCCAGTTATGAATACCGAGGAGAAAACTAAGTGCATAGCAACAGCAAGCATTAGTACCTCAACAGAAACTGTGAAAATCATGACCCCTAAGTTAAATGTTAAGGTCACAGGGTGGGGCTATTACATTGTTGTGCATGGACATAGTTCTCTTGTACATTTTGCACAGGATAGTTTTACAAGTTGTGATAGTACAATTTGCAATAAATTACGAATTCACAATCTACAAGTTAAGCTTTACATGTGTACTTTAAGAAGTGACAGAGTTGAACCCATTGGCTTTCCATTGATTACAGACTCGTGCGCCATCTAGCGTTAATTCAGATAATACGTGTAACTGTTTTTTGCCCGCCATCTAGTGTCAATTCAGTCAATGACTGTTTTGTATCGGTGATCTTTCGTTTTGCAACGGAGTCTGTTTGTTTCATTTGAAGATTTTTTTTTGTTTTGTATTTCAGTAAGTTTTATTATTATTATTATTTTTTATTGCGAAATTAATTGTTCGTTTTGCATGATCGTCTTTAATACCCTTTCCGCCGCTCATAACAAATTCTGTATAATATATATAGATATATATATTAGGGATGGCAACGAATATTCGAACATTCGAATATTCATTCGATGAGTTGATATTCGAATATGAATTTAAGATTCGAATATTCGGTGTTTTTCAGATTTTATAAAAAGAAGTACTGTGATTAATATTAAATTTTGATTAGAACAGTGCTGGAATTATCCCTGTTTAATTTACTAGCGATCAATTTCGATCGCCTGATTTCTTTCACCGCTTTCCTATCTTATAAATCTACTTAATTACATGTATTTTGTTTTGAGTAAGGTGTTAAAGAATTGTACAATTATGCTTTATGTATAATACAAAACGTACTTTCATAGTTTTTATTAGTTAGATACGATCGGATCTAGAATCGAGGACAACAAATGAAATCTAAGAATGTCAAAAAGGTGTGAAGCGTATACTTAATATGCATAAAATTGATGGATCATTGAATGAATGTCCGATATAATTAATCGGTAATTAATATTGTAAAGGGCTTAATTTCAGAATAAATGTGTAAATTACTTGATTGTCTCGGGTTGTACATAATCCTGACTTTTATATTTATTATCGGGAAATTAGTTAATTACCTAGGAAAATTGTCTATGGAAATATTTGTTTACATTGTATCAAAGGTTATAATCATATTTCTTATCAGGCAGATAATTGTAATTTATTACACGTATTGAAATCTGAACAGTATACCGGTACGACTATCTTGCCTTTTGTAAGATGACTGGTTCCTCAACTGGAGCTACATTAAATACACGTTTCATTTGTTAAAATTATATTTTTCTACATTTAAATCAATTATTTATTTCAAACATTGACAAATATCAAATGGAATTTCTTATTGTACACCTACAAGTGTCTTCATACAATTTTACTTCCAATATAAGTATACACCTGTACCTACGCTAGACCTTTCATGAGAGTAGGATGATGCATATTTAAAATAACACAGATTTTATTTTTTTATCGAATATTCGAATATATTCGAATTCTTTCATTGAATATTCGAATATGAATTATTGACAAAATTGACATCCCTAATATATATATATATATATATATATATATATATATATATATATATATATATATATATATATATATATATATATATATATATATATATATATATATATATATATATATACATCAAAATATAAATAATTTTGTTTATCTTATCATTTATGAAATACGCAATATATTTAATTGCATCACGTTCATATTATAACGGTATAGCTCTCAACAGCTACCCCACTTCAGACACCAAAAAAAATGTAAAAATATGCCCCCAATGCTATCCAATAAAACACTTTAAAGTAAAAATAGCAGTTAGGTATTGAAGGTTTTTGATAAACATACATAGTGGTTCAGGAATATATTCTTACACTGAGGAACAAAGACAGCATTTATTGAGTTTCTATAGAATTTAAGTGAATAATAATGATATAATTTTAAACAAAAATGAATCCATGCTTTTTAACCATCTTTAAGTTAGACATAATCAAAATATGTTAAGGAGGCCTAAATTTAATTCCCAAAAGTACTCAAGGAAAATTCAACTAGACAGAATAAATGAAAGTAAAAATTGAGCTAAAAAATCAATATTTGGAGAGATATCATTACATGAGTTCATTCACGTTTAAATATAACGATTAGAAAGTAAGGAATAAACAGTCATACAATAAAAATTTTACAATTCAACAATACCGAATTAAGTTACAAATCTTTTAGAGGCAGAAATAAAGTGATGCACATGTTTAAAAATGTTCGTATTTAAGTAATAATTTCCAGTTGGATATCTAAATAAGAGAATGTTTAAAGTAACTGATCATAATGGATGGTGTATTTTGTGTGTTGTGTGTTTTTCTATGTCTGTCTAAATACATTCATTAAAAAAAAAAAATGGAAAGCAAGGGAAGTGATGATTTCTGACTATGTAAAGTGTAGAGGCGTCCCGAAATTGCACGGAACGTTTATAGCCTGGTTCCCTGTCCCCTTTATGCTTCGTATACTCCGCGACACTAGGCAAGGATGAGCCAGGGAACCAGGCTAAGAAAATCTAGAGGGGTCAGAAACCGCGCCAAACTTATTATCTGACTTCCCCTGGTACCCCTCTACACTTCTACACAGTCAGAAAGCTTTCAGTTTCAGTGCTAGGTATTGAGGACGTTTTTGTTTACTGAATGTTTTATACAGCAAGTGCAATCGGCAGACGATAGTAGGGAGTTATTCAATCATTTTTGAAGCTAAATATCACCCGACACCGGTAGGAAGTGTAGATATTAAATAAAATCAAATGTGAACCGAGGCACCCTCTGGAATCCAAGATGGTGAGTTGCGAACCTTGTGGGGTTTTTTAATATACAGAAATATATCTTTAAAAACTGCTATTTCAGCGATTTTTTTATTTTTATTTTAATGAGTGTATTAAGACAAACTTAGAAAAAAACACAATACACAGACTACACCATCCTGAAACCAAGCGCCAATGTTAAGTAGATTCAAGATTCCTCGGTCCTTAAATGCACTGTACAACTTCAAATCAAAAATTTGTATCAAAATGGATCTCCAACAGATTGTCACATATGTTTTAAAAGACACAGCTGATACTATTCCAAGAATTCATATTTTGAATCTACAGAAAACTTTCTTTCGGCATGTCAACAGTCGTCAATTTGAGCGTCGTCGATTTGGGTAGAAATCAATCAGCATGGTTTCACAGGAATTATATCAAAGTTTTGTTAAACACGAAAATCGTATCGGCGAGACAAATAGAGCATCTATAGTTGTGCTTTATCCAACTCGTTGAAATGGTGTATATTTGCTCGGCAAGCCATGGGAATACACCATTTCAACTCACTGGATAAAGCAAATATTAAATCACACAATATAGATATCCTCTTTCTCTCTCTCTATTATATATATATTATATAACATATATATAATTATAGAGAGGGTGGGATATCTATATTGTGTGATTTGATATTTGCTTTATCCAATGAGTTGAAATGATGTATTCGCAAGACTTGCCGAGCAAATACTAGTATACACCATTTCAACGAGTTGGATAAAGCAAATATCAAATCACACAATTATATATGTTTTATTTATTTCATACGATTACAAAATAAACAATTGTTGTTTTTATTTTAAAAGACCAATTATAGTTACATAATAAGTGTTGCCTATATCATATTCTTCCATAAATCAGAAACCGATATTTTTTTTACAAGCAGTTTATTTTGCCTATTTACCTTATATCCATCATACGAAACCGGAAGTCGATGTATCTTTTGTAAAGTCTTAAAATTCATTAGGGTAATTTCAATGTAAACGGAAATATCCGTAAATAATTCAGTGTGAAAATAATCGCCTAAAAATGAGAGAGAGAGAGAGAGAGATCTATACTGCATCAAGAATTCTTCATTCATTAATTGATAGATCTGTATGATTTGTCAATAAATGGGCTACAAAACATTAAACTGTCAATAGTATTATACATTACACACATTTTTAAGACCGCGGAACATTAA
Source organism: Saccostrea echinata (assembly GCF_033153115.1). NCBI lineage: Eukaryota > Metazoa > Mollusca > Bivalvia > Ostreida > Ostreidae > Saccostrea > Saccostrea echinata. Next base: position 5,449,296 of record NW_026889758.1, on the reverse strand, counting down.
CTGGCAAAATTGGAAATATGCAGCTTACGTCATTTTCATATGTTACAGTAAAAACATTTAATGATAGACAATGAAATAGACAATTCGACACGGACGTCCGATAAAACATTGGATTGAAATTCTAGTTTGAAATTCATTTTCAATCCACCTCAGCTATGCTAGAACGCACGATGTTACTGATTGACCTAGAAGACAAATAATTTGAAATATACATAAATCAGATTTTTCTATCCCATGTTTTTAAAGAAATGTGTGCTGGGGGAGGGGGGGGGGGCTGGACGATCTTGGAAATGAATAAGAAAGTTTTCTTTTAGTTTGGACAACCCCTCCCTGTTTTTGTTTGTCAAACATTTTTTCAGAGAAGAGAAAACTAAAAAATAAAAGTTCTTGTCATCCTAGAAATTAATATATTCTTCGTGTGGAGGCATGATCTGACTCGACAATTTTTGACACCCCCCCCCCTTCTAGAATCAAATGGCCGTCCCCTGAAAAAATAATCTCTGCATGTCTTCTATGACTTTGACGTGTCCTTAAAATTATACGCAAAAAAACTCATATAGATATGAATTTCAAACAACATGTATTTGGAAATTGAATTTAATTGACTTTTGGATCATACATTCACACTTAAGGTTTGAAAACAGCTCAGGGGGATTGAAATTGAATTGTCGCGCTTATTGGGAATTTCTCGTTCATGGGAGTAATTACACCCCCCCAATCTCTAGCATGAAGGAAGTTCAAAGGGTTACCCGGCCCTTTCGGGTCAGGACATTCAGTGAAGAAGAAAATAAATGTCTTTTGTGATCCTACAAATAATAAACATATTCTTTTATGTGAGGCATAACCGTAAATAATCTGATTCGACAAAATTTGCCAGCCCCCCCCCTCCCGCTTCCCTTCTAGAATCAAATGGCCGTCCCCTAAAAGAATATAGCTACTACAACTTTTGTGTGTCCTCAAAATATTGGACAGAAAATTGTTATACATTAATTTCAAACTATACGTACGTATTTGGGAACTGAAATTACTTGTCGTTTGGATCATACATACATTATAACTTTGCGAAAAATAGGTGGATTGAAAATGAATTTCGAATTGCAATTTCAATCCAATGTTTTCGCAGACGTCCGTGTCAAATTGTACCCGCCCATTTCATTGTTTGACTGCAACAGATGGAAATGACGTAAGCTGCATATTTTCAATTTTGCCATTTAATGTTCCGCGGTCTTTTAATGTTGTGTATTGTTGATAACGTTCGTGACCGCACACCGTGCAATGGTGCATGTGTATAATGCCAATACAGCCAATATTGTATATATTTTTTATATTAATTATTATTCATTTTCAAAAATATTTTTATTATTATCAATCAATTAGAGTATAAAACACTGTCATTATTTTGATTATTTTTAATGTTGGAAGTGCCTGGTTCTTTTGGCCTTTAATCATTGGTCTTGATTTTCTTGTACATAATTGAGAACCAAATCATCGATCACCGAGAATATCATGGGTTGTTTCAAATCTCATTTGAGACATACCGACATAGACACGACTCTGATCGATATCCACCTACAGGTTTCATATAACGATTCTATTCTTGTTTGTTCGAGTTATTGCTGATAGGTAATGTCTCTAACTTTTATCAGAGTTAGGAATAAAACCTTAAAAAACTTTTAAATCATGGATACTGTTGCTTTCTTCTTCTTCGATCAGACTTTTACGTGAATTGCGTAATAAATAGTTCTCATCTGATAGAAGAATGCGTAATTGTTCAAAACATTATTTTCCTTTCTTGTTGTCTGCAGGTAATTTCTATCATGAAAATCAAATTCTTCTTTCCATGACGTACAAATCTGATTGCCGTGGTATCTAGGAAATTTACTGTCGTACAAAGTCTTTCAGAGAGCATACATGAATACAATCTGCTGGCATTTCTCTTTGACAGTATGTGAACATTGTACATGTATGTATTGAATATGGGTTTTGCAAGTTGAGCTACATATCAATTAATTATTTGAACATAAAATTGTGTTCATAGGCAGAAAAAAGTTTTCAGGTTATTAAATATGACCAATTTATTCTTCACATTACTGTGTGTTGGTCTTATCAGTCTTGACCATTTGATCTTGACTGCTAAACACCTGAACCCATCTTAATGGGTTTTTTAAACCATCTTCAGTCTCTGAAGAAAAAATAAAAAATATATTCAGTTCTTTGAAGAACGTGGGGTTTATTGCACACAAGACATTTGTTGACAAACGATATTTACATCAACATTTTGACAGAAAGTTTTGACCAGTTGATCATCTGCATGTGTTTTCCTTTTAGAATTACTAGATAAGTATATACTTCAGCCTAACTAGTTATTTTAAAGCAGATTGATACATGAGTTATTGCACAAAAGTACAAATAGTAAAATTACGTACTATCCTTCACCTTAAAAACAAATGATGGAAAACTGTAAAGTGTCTGTCCATACTTGTTCATCTATGTACATTGTCTCCAGGTTAAAAAAAAATACCTGTATCCTAGTTATATAGCCTCATGTGAACGTATTTTGTAATATCAGTAACTTTGAACAGATGTTCCCCGGAGTCTTTAGGTCTCTTCTATCGATCCCCAACTCAATACTGTAGGTTAATATGTATTAGTCTGGCAAACAGACGGACATTGTGATAACTGTAGAAAATGCCCATTCTAATAAAACAAAAAAAGAGGTGCGGTCACAGGTAAAAATGGAATATCTCATTGTCTTTATGATGTAATTGGAAATCGAAAAATCATTAAATATCTCTTAAAAGAAAAAAAAGATGACCTAAAAAGAAATGAACAAGTCAATGGCAATAAAGATTAATGATAGCTCCGACCATTCTCTTTTTTCAGAACCATTCGGGTTTTATCTCCAATTTAGACAACTAACTTTTCAACATGATATCGACATTGATGTATTCTATTTCAGGATCCAATTTATCTCTTGTCAATGTGTATTGTTTCTTGACGTGGACAACCGATTTTACAAGTGGGCCTCATTTCCTGTGAAAAGCCTAATTAATAGCGCGGTTTGACCGACGATTTACATTAAAACATTCATTTTCTGGATTTTGGAATAGAAATTGGTTGCAACCAAAAGAATGATTGTTGAACAGTCAACACACACACACAAACACACAGACAAACACACAGAGTTCAACCCTGGATCGGGTTAAAATCAAACTGCGGGTCAGCGCTCCATGATCGGGGGACGATTGACCGATTTAAACTTTTGAAGTCATCGGTGTTCGTAGGAATTAACGTGACTGCTCCGCGTCGCCCGATACTAATGTCGGCCAATCATGTTTTTCAGCCGATGATACGAGAAAAAATTTGGTCGCCCGACCATCGGCATAAGGACATACGCAATGTAGTTTGAGCTTTATTGTCTTTTTCCCTGGAGTTGATGAGTTCCAATACTTAAAGGAACTGTACTACATTTTAATGTCTATATGCTGTTGTACACTTTTTCTAAAATAAGTTTGAATAAACAAAACATCTAGAATATATGTTTAGTATTTTTTGTATATTTTTCTTTGAATTATACAAGAATTTTCATCAATTGATATCTTTTCAAAACCCCTGGAAATGCATGCTGAATTTTTGTCGATGAACATCTGATGGAACTATAATCATAAATTAAGAAAACATGTATCTTAAAAAATTATCAAAAGGTAAGGTACATTGCGTATGTCCTTAAATGTGACCTATGTATTTTTAAAAGTCACACTACTGCGGTCTATACCTGCTTAAAGGTAGGACCGCAATGAACTACCCGCGGAGTGTATCGCGGTAAGGATAACACACCGCGGGGGGGGGGGGGGACAGGTTTAATGCTTAATCCGCGTTGCAAAGCAAGAAAGACTACAAAAATAAGTGCCCCAAAAAAACACCCCCCCCAAAAAAAACAACAACAACAACTACTTCAAAACAGACGTCGTATCATTCCACTGTTCATGTCAAGGTCTTGCGATTTTCATTCAGAGCATGCAGCACAGAGATGAGGAATTTGTTCTGATAATGTTTTTGAAGACTGTATAAAAAAAGAACTTATACGTCGTTGGCTGACTTTTGTCGAGTGATTATCATAAACGAAAAGAAAATTATTTTTAGGGTAGATAATACATAAAATAGATGTCTGGATTGGTATACATTTTTGGACCTAATTTGGTTATAAATGATACGAATATTAAATTTTTAGAATATTAAGAAATTGTAAACTTTCTTAGATGTTCAAAATTTTACCTTTCTGCGTGCAATCATCGTTATTTATCTATATAATAGGTCAATATACTCGTATCGCTCCATTCCCTAAATGTTATAGGCTTTGGCCCCTTGGGGGTCTCGACTCAATTACTTTTAAGGAATAGAGAGGTACTCGGACATTAACCTATACTGAATATGATATTAATCAAGATACATGATATTGTATATTGATTTGATGTGACCATAAACAGAAAAGAGATACTATTATTCTTTGAGTTCAGTCTTATCTTATTTCAATAACATATCGTACAATGAAGGCTTAGTTAGGATGTGTAATTTTATGTATCGTTTTACTGAAATATATTACCATGGTAACTAGTATTAAATTTATTTTTTGAAGTAGATAAGTTATTATGGCGTTAGATACTTTGCTCTGCTGGCACATCCCGTAATGTATTCCGACTTGTTGCTGTTCAGCGTTCATAACTACTGTGCAACTTTGTACGTATTGCGTTTATAATGATATGAACGCATTTGGTGGGTAGAGATTCATAGCAAAATGCCGTCTATGTCCGGTGACAAGGAATGTAACAGTTACAAATTTTACAGAAAAAAAAATCATAATCCGCAACAGTGTAGATGTTTTCTGCAATGACTGCAACCATAATACCGCCTTTAATTCAAGAAAGAAATACAGTACATTTCTTATTTATATCTTTCTAAATTATTCATATTAAGTGGGTTAATCTACATAAAATATTGTATTATCGATCTTTACGTAACAATAATGGAAGAGCCATGAGACAGACTTCTTCCAAAATTGAAGTTATAGATGGCTAACTAGTTTAGAAGTGCCCCAGTTAACAGCAATATGTTTTTCATAAGAGGTAAAAGACACTAGAGGTACTGTGAGCACTGAGCTCACTAAATGATACCCCCCGCCTCCCATATGATTATAATGGCAAATGTTTTGCTCTCGGAAACCGGAAATAAGTGTCAGATCAAAAAGTAAAATAGGAGGTGACAATGGCATTATGTAATAAAGAATCTCTGAAAGTATCATTAAATTTTATTCAGTGGTATAGGAGGAGTTGCGGATAAGAGATGGGTACCCTTCAATATTATAGAAAGAATGGCAGTGTCCATCTTTTGCTATGGGAAACTCGAAATATGTGTCCGATCAAAAAGTGAAATAGGAGGTGCACAATGGCACTATGTAACAAAGATTCTGTGAAAGGTTCATAAAATTTCATTCAGTGGTATAAGAGGAGTTGCGGATAAGAGATGGGTACCCCAAAGCGTAACAGACGGACGGGCGGACGAACGGACGGACATCCCGACCACTTTTCAAGCGGGGGGTATAAAAATATTTAGTGGATGTAAATATATACCAAGAGTTTCCTACAAAAGAAAGTTATACCGGTACAGGTGTCCTCATCAATGCCTTAAAGGCTGAGATACAGTCACATTACATTTAAAATAGAATATTAAAATATTTGTATTTCTTATATATCATGTTATCAAAACAATGTGCCATTTATTATGCCCCCGGATCGAAAGATCCCGGGGGTATATTGTTTTTGTCCTGTCTGTCTGTTTGTCTGTTTGTCCGTTTGTCTATCTGTCTGTTGTCAACTTTAACCTTGCCCATAACTTTTGATTGGTTGGAGCTATGACTTTCATATTTCACATGTGTATTCCTTGTGACAAGACCTTTCTTTGGGTACCATCATATTTGACCTTTTGACTTTGACCTTGGAGTTTGACCCACTTTTGCAAAATTTTATGAGACTTTAACCTTGGCCATAACTTCTGAACAGTTGGTGCTTGGGGTTTCAAACTTCACATGTGTATTCTTTGTGACAAGGCCTTCCTTTGAATATCAACAACTTTGACCTTGTCCTTGGAGTTTGACCTACTTTTGAAAAACTTTATAACCTTGGCCATAACTTTTGAACAGTTGGTGCTTAGGGTTTCATACTTCACATGTGTATTCCTTGTGACAAGACCTTCCTCTGGATATCAACCACTTTGACCCTTTGACCGTCACCTAGGAGTTTGACCTACTTTTGAAAAACTTTAACCTTGACCATAACTTTTGAATGGTTGGAGCTAGGGCTTTCATACTTCACATATGTAATCCTTGCGACAAGACCTTCCTGTGGATACCAACCACCACTTTGACCCTTTGACCGTCACCTAGGAGTTTGACCTACTTTTGAAAAACTTTAACCTTGACCATAACTTTTGAATGGTTGGAGCTAGGGCTTTCATACTTCACATATGTAATCCTTGCGACAAGACCTTCCTGTGGATACCAACCACCACTTTGACCTTTTGACCTTGACCTAGGAGTTTGACCTACTTTTGAAAAACTTTAACCTTGGCCATAACTTTTGAATGGTTGGTGCCAGGGCTTTCACACTTCACATATTTAATCCTTGTGACAAGATCTTCCTTTGGATACCAACCACTTTGATCTTGACCTTGACGTTTGACTTTTATTTAAAAAACTTTAACCTTCGCCATAACTTTTGAACAGTTGTATCTAGGTCTTTCAAATTTCACAGGTGTATTCCTTGAGACAAGACCTTTCTTTGGGTATCAACATTTTTTATCTTTTGGAATGGATTTTGACTTGCATTTGAAGAAACTTTAACCTTCGCCATAAGCTGCCATACGGGGGCATCAGTGTTTCACAAACACATCTTGTTTAAAACATATTTTTATTTCTATATATAATTCACACATTAAGAGAGAATTCTACCACTCTATGGGTTCATTTAATTCCATTCCATACGGTGAAAACATAAAAATACAAATTCAATTTTTTTTTCAAGGAACTATCAAGACTTTTTGGAGATCGTTATCGTAATACGTTATTTCATCCGAGTAAATGATGAAAACTAGACGAGTCTAATTACTCCGATAAGGAAAAAATATCTCTTTGTCTTAAAATTCCTTACATTGATAAATAGCTTAGCCGATATTGGTCGTATAATTAATGGAAGTGGTCATCAATCACACTAGTATACGTTAAGAATGCATTGAAGAAAGAAATTCTAGGAAAATACATAGGAGTACATTCCCTGAAAGAAAGATCTTATCTAGGACCATAGATCCGGGGTTAGTTCTCTTTCTAAGAAAAGGGGGAAATTTTGAGGCTTACTTGTCCCTTGTCCCGCGGGGCTTTGTCTCAGAATAGAGAGTGCCAGGTTGTCGGAGGCCTTCAAAGCAGTTGTGAATTTTTTATGTGATACAAAGTATTTTTTTAGGAATAAATGCTGGTATACCAAAGTGAATTAACTTTCATAATCCTGAAAATAATAATTCATGCAATAAAATAGTTCTGTTTACAAAGAGGTATCAAAATTAGCAAATTCTTTATTTGCAGAGAAAAATACTCGTAGTATATGAAAGAAGTATTTTACATGCATTTTACCTACCAAAACTCAAAGATGCTCGATTTTCCTTCTTTGAACGTAATTCAGATGAAATTCTCTGTGTTATCTAGCTGCAGAGATTTGTAGCTCGCTGTTCTGAATGAAATCGAGGTGGACCTCTAGAGAGCTGTTTATACTGCCACTTTAGGTGACGACGCGCTTCGTGCAGAAATCAGCTAAGAGAGTAGTTGGTAGCAAGATGAAAGTAATTTTTTTGAAATCGAGCTTTTGTGAAGTTGAAGTAAGAATTTGGAGAAAATAAGCACAGAACTGAGCGAACTTTGTGTGCGCAATAGCTATAGAGTTTTTTCTCTATGGTTGGCGCTGTAGCTCTCCGGTCTGTCAAAAAAAAATTTTCCGGAGAGCTACAGTTCTGCAGCTACGTGATATCTCACTTAACGAGGCCAAAATTTTAGCGAAAACAAAGAAACAAAACTGCCCCCCCCCCCTCCCCAATATTTTTTGATACAATATATTACTTTATTAAATGTATATTGTATTTGAGTCAAACAAGTTTGGATATTGAAAAAAATTCAAAAGAATTATTCAAGGTTACGTCAATAGCAACTAATTATTGGGGAAATGGCTCCATTACTTTTAAGGAATGGAGAAGTTCTCGGACATTAACCTATGCATATTTTCATTTTCTGACAAACAGACCAGGGCCTGACTTTTTCTTTCGAATTACTTGATATCTACTCTGGTTATGAAGAATTACATCATCGGAGTTCTTACCGAACCTTGCTCTCGTTAAATGCAGTCTGGGACTGTTATTGAAATACTACTCTCATTAGATGATTACCTAAGAGCTTAGAATTTAACATATTTTGATACAACACAAATTAATGAATACACTTTTCATTTAGTTAGTTTGTAGTTCAATATCTCAATGAGACATCTTTTCTCTGGAGTCCAATGACTGAAGAAATCCGTCACTTCCCACTTACAGCACTCTTCAGGAGACATGGCACCTCTGACCTTAGACCACCACAACTTCGATTTCCTTATTGAGAGGGGGAAATTGTTTCGTACATCCAGACGACAAATGATATCGATACATCTATACTGGAAGCAGACCCAGCGAAGGCAAAAATAGTGGGAAAAAACCTTTTAGTTGACGCGATAAATTGCTAATGGTATTGTACGAATGGGGCTGTCTAAAAATAAGATTTATCAAGCATCTGGTCCTTGAATATTTCAAGAAAAAAAAATATAATAAACAAGTATGCGACTTTCCATTTCTGTAACTACTGAAACAGAATCATTATGTTTGTTTTCAATATATGGGCCTTTTTCCCCCGCTTTCGCAAAAGCGAGGCGACATCATATCTCGTTCTTCTGTCAGTGTGCCTGCAATTCTGTCAGTCTGTCACAAGAACTTAAACCTTGTGATAAGACCTTTATAATTGTACTATAATTTTTTACCCCGTGTACCTTGAAGTTTGACCTTCTATTCACGAATTTTAACATTCGATTGGTGTTAACTTTTCAATGAGAGAAGATAAGTTATTTATATTTTACATGTGCATTACCTGTTACAAAACCTTTCTGAATATCCTATGGTTTTGTTGACCGTCACCCTAAAGTTTAATTAACTTTTCAAAATTTTTGAAATTGATAATAACTTTTGAATAAAAGAAGATATGGATTTCATATCAAACACGCGACAACACTTTTCAAAAGAATGATAATTTTGACTCATGGTTTGACCTAGAAGTTTGACTTGCTTATTCAAATTTTAACTTTAATTTTGAAGAGACAGGGCTTTCATATTTTTTCACATGTGCATTACTTGTGACAAGACCTTTCGAAATGTATTATGATATTTGACCTCATGACCTTGAGGTTTGACGCAGCTTTCAGAAACTTTAACCTGGACCGTAACTTTTGTGATTTAAAAAAATGTGATAAACAGACAATTCAGGACACACAGACAAGGCAATTACAATCTGTCATAAATAATTGTATCCCAATAAATAAGACACCGAAAGGGGGGGGGGGTCCACCATTCCTTGAATTTGCTTGTTACATTTTGTAACTCAACTTTGCTTTTGGAGCAAAATAGTTCGTGTAACAGTCGTTGATATTGGAAGTTTTTTTTTAATTTTCTTTAATTTTTGCTCTTAGAAGAGTTATGCGAAGATACAATGTACCAATTGTTCGTCTGTTTGTCTGTAAACTGTTATTTAAAGCACTTCCTCTATTTAATTTTTGATCAGAATCGAATAAAAATTGGTGCACAAGTAGAATACTTTCGAGGTAATTCTTAATATATTTTTTTTTATTTCGATAGATGACGTTCTTCTCGTAAACTTTTTGGTTTGAATGCGGTGCAACTTGGCAAAATGTTGACTATACTGTAAATCGGTTTTGATTTCGATAAACGGTGTTAGTTAAAAATCTCTTTATAGTCCCTATATAATCTATACAAACGCAATTGTTCATAACACTATATATTCATTGGATTTGAAGCCGTATCCACCGGAGGGTCAGTGTGCGTGCAGTGGCGATTGTGTTCATCCGGAACAGAAGGTGTTCCGGATGACATAACGTTGTGAACAATGGTTGGAACGGCCGGAGCCAGCTGTGTGTCTGAGCAGGAAATTATCGCCGAATTATTTTCCATACATTTCGATGTCTTACTCACAACGAAAGGAAAACGCAGTTATCTGGACATTTTTAATCTGTTTAAGGACAGAAGTTCGTTAATGAACGTGGCATCATCATGCAGCCTATATTGTCTTATTTTTTTTTAAATCCAGAAATATATAATAACTCAATTACAGACACTTTCGATGGTGAATATGGTTTGTTATTCACCAGAAAAATTTCAATATTGACCGAGGCTAAGCATGTATTATAAATCTTATAGTCCCTGGTCCCTGTTTAATCTATACAAACACATACGGTTCATAAAACTATATCACATGTTTAACGCTTTATCCCGTTGATATCACTCATTGAATATTTTTTCATATCCCACTGCTGTGACGTCACAATTGGATTTTGTGTGAAAGTGATGAAGTAAAATGATGTAGATTCATATATATATATATATATATATATATATATATATATATATATATATATATATATATATATATATATATATATATATATATATATATATATATATCCTACAGTGTAGGACCCTAAAACATTGATATTGATGTATAAACATGTGATAAAAAGAATCTCTCATGATTTGTAGTTATATAATTTTTATAATTTATATATAAATATTATTAGAAAGTAGAGCTACAGTTTCGTCAGAGACTTCTGGCTTGTTCTGCTGTTGTTGCCTTGAAGTGTGGAAAATGGATTATAATTAACCAGATTTGTGACTTCCCATTTCTTTAATGTTTCTATTTTATTATTTTTATCATTTGTTCTTTTCTCCTTATATGGCTAATCCGTATAATGAATAATACTAGTATTTTTACAAAACAAAGTCGATTGAAGCAAAAAGACGTTCCTATAAAATTTAATTTGTTTGAGTCACTGCTACATTCCTATCAATAGGAAGAATCAAAATGAGGCGCACAATTAATTCAATTGAATGGAATATCAAACTATGTTTAATTGTCAGGGAAGGGTAACAGAAAGATAACTCGTATAATTGTTGTGGCTCAATAGCCCCGTTAAAAGCCTTTGTTGTGTTAAACATTAAAATAAAAGACATTTTTACACATCATTTGAGATCATAGTGCATAATTGACTTTAAAATTATTGACTCGATATTTATTATAATTATTCTAAAGGAAAACAAGATGTGTTTGTGAAACACTGATGCCCCTCGTATGGCAACTTATAGCGAAGGTTAAACTTTCTCAGTTGCAAATCAAATATGTTGGTTCCCAATTGCAAAGTAAGGTCTTGTCTCGAGGAATACACCTGTGAAATATGAAAGCCCTGGCAGCAACCATTGAATAGATATGGAAAAGGTTAAAGTTTTTCCAAAGTAAGTCAAACAACAAGGTCATGGTCAAAATTAATGGTACCCAAGGTAAGGCCTTCTCACAAGAAATACACATGTGAAATATGAAGGCCCTAACACCAACCGTTCAAAAGGTATGACCAAGGTTAAAGTTTTTCAAAAGAAGGTCAAACTCCAAGGTCAAGGTCAAAGGGTCAAAATGGTTGGTATCCAAAGTAAGGTCTTATCACAAAGATTACATATGTGTAGTATGAAAATCCTAGCACCAATTATTCAAAAGTAATGGCCAAGGTTAAAGTTTTCCAAAAGTAGGTCAAACTCTAAGGTCAAGGTCAATTGGTTCTAATTGTTGGTATCTAAAGGAAGGTCTTGTCACAAGGAATGCACATGTGAAGTATGAAAGCCGTAGTACCAACTGTTCAAAGGTTATGACCAACGTTAAAGTTTTCCATAAGTAGGTCAAACTCCAAGTTCAAGGTCAAAATTATTGGTATCCAAAGGAAGGGCTTGTTACAAGAATAACATACATTGTATGTGAATTATGAAAGCCCTAGTTCCAACCGTTCAAAGGTTATGGCCAAGGTTGAAGTTTTTCAAACGTAGGTCAAATTTCTAGGTCAAGGTCAAAGTTGTTGGTTTTCAAATGAAGGGCTTGTCATGGATTACACATGTACAGTTTGAAAGCCCTAGCACCAATTGTTCAAAAGCTATGGCCAAGGTTAAAGTTGGGTAAAATTTTGTAAAACTGGGTCAAACTCCAATATCAAGGTCAAAATATCAGATATGATGTATGCAAAGAAAGGTCTTGTCACAAGGAACAAACATGTGAAATATAAAAACCATAGCTCCAACCAATCAAAAGTTATGGGCAATGTTAAAGTTTTTGCGGACAAACAGACAGGTAGACAGACGGACAGGGCAGAAACTATATGCCCCCGAATTTTCGATTACGGGGGCATAAAAATCGTGAATCAGAGGTCATAGTGGATTGAGTTCTTATAGACCGGGCTTTTGAAAAAATGCATAAAATGTAAAATTGTAAAAATTTTCAATTGTTCGGATGTTCCTTTTGCACTTCTCTTTAACTGTAACTCCAACGATACAAAAAATCAGAAAGGTATCCACTTTATAAAAAAATACACTTAGATTTGGCGATAAAGATGCCATAAATTTTATTCAATTTAAAAACCGTGTTTATGCTTGATTTCATTATAGATAAATACGAGGCGCTGTTTCATTACTTTTTACACATTTTTTTCTATCTGATGTCTGAAATATTACTATTTTACAAAATAGTATTTTGTCAAATTCTGTTGTATAAAGTACACATAAGTTATATATAATATCGGTGTTTCTAAAACCCTCTGAGGAAAGAAATTAAAGTGTCAACAATTGAGAGAATTATTTCAGCAATAGGACTCAATACCTAGCTCTTTCCATGAGGGTGAAAAAACATGACGAAGAAATTTGGGGAAATTTTGTCCATTTTCAGCATTGTCAGTAGTATGAGGGAATTAAAAATTCCAGGCAATTGTTAGGAACACAAGTAGGAGAAGCATGACTGCTCTATGTGCTACATACTGCTGGGAGAGAATAAGCTAAGGAAATAGATCATATATGCTTAAAACGGCGCCCCGTACATATTTAACATGTAATGGGTACAAGTTTACAAACGCCATTACATTAAGCTATAGAATATTGACAGATGGTGATATCACATACTTCGTTCTAAATCAGCTCAACAGATGTTATCAAGTGTCATAAGTAGAAAATAATCAAAATTCAGTTTGACTTCTGTACAATGTGGGGACTTTTCTTGTTCGTTTTACTGATATTACGAAGTGAAGTTTGCTCTAATGACCATCCCACTGGTCATGGAAAGCCTATAGGTAGCCATCGCCCTCCTATAAAGTCAGTAGAAGAGAGAGAAACGTTTCCTTCTCCGAAAGAAATGTTTGAAAATTACGTAAAAGCTAGTAAACCTGTTATTTTCCGAGGCATCCTAGAGAAAGGAATGCTACCTGCGTACAAACGCTGGACAGACTCCTACTTAAGGTAATTGATATAATAATTAATAATCTTTAGTTTTAAGATTTTTTCCACGATGCATGATAACAGATTAAGATTTTTTTCGCGATTATTACATGTTCTTTTTTTTCACGATGACTACAGATTCAGATTTTCTTTTCACGATGACTACATACAGATTCAGATTTTCTTTTCACGATGACTACATACAGATTCAGATTTCTATCACGATGATTACACACAGATTCAGATTTTTTTCACGATGACTACAGACAGAATGAGATTCAGATTTTTATCACGATGACTACATACATATTCAGATTTTTATCACGATGACTACATACAGATTCAGATTTTTATCACGATGACTACATACAGATTCAGATTTTCTTTTCACGATGACTACATACAGAATGGGATTCAGATTTTCTTTTCACAATGACTACATACAGATTCAGATTTTTATCACGATGACTACATACAGATTCAGATTTTTATCACGATGACTACGTATACAATAAGATTCAAATTTTCTTTTCACAATGACTACGTACAGATTCAGACTTTTTCCCAGTAAATAAGTACAGATTCAGATATTTGACCATTACTAGTATTGTTTTCAGATTTATTTATTTATATATTTATTTTTTTTTTACAAAATTTATGTTCATATTCACATTTTTTTCATGATGACTTCAGACTGAGATTTTTTTCCTCGAACCACGAGAACAGATTCAGTTTTCTAGCGATTATAACATATTCATTTTTTTTTCATATAGACTTCAGATTCAGATTTTTTTTTACGATGACTACGCACAGAAGGAGATTCAGATTTTTTTACGCTGATTAAGTACAGATTAAGATTTTTTCACGATGACTATGTACAGTTTCAGATTTATAACGATGGCTATGTACAGTTTCAGATTTATCACGATGACTAGTACACGTTTTGATTTTTAACCATGACTACGTACAGATTCAAACTTTTTCATGATGACATAATGAGATTCAGATTTTTTTCCACAGAGATTTCGTAAAGATTTAGATTTTTCACCATGACTACGTTAAGATTTAGATTTTTCATGGTGACAACACGAATTAGATTTTTTTAAAAAAAAAATTAATGATTTTTTTTCCACTAAAGATTCAGATTACTAGTATCATGATAACTAAATGCAGATTCAAACTTTTTCACAATGACTATAGAATCAGTTTTGTTTTGTTTTGGTTTTTTTTCAAATAAAATTATTACAGATTGATTTGTTTTGTTTTTTTTTTCACAATAACTACAGATTCAGATTATTTTCATAATGTCTTCGTACAGATACAAATATTTTCACGATGACTAGAGAATCGTTTTTTTTTTAATATTAGACTAATTTTATTTTTTTCACAATAACTGCAGATTCAGATTTTTTCCCCTTGAAGACGAAAGAGAGGGACAATAAAGACTAAAGAGTAATATTAAAAATAAATTAATATCAGCTGCTGAAAATATTGACTTATGTTGAAATATATTAATGTTGTAAATATTATTTGGATTGTCCAATAGTACGTGAATCTGTTGCCTGTAACACACAGTAACACCTGTTATTAGTGTTTGGTACATTTACTACGACGTGTTCAGTAGACTTGAATTTCAAGTGTCGAGCAAAAACGGAACAAAGGACTTCTACAAAATCAATACATTATACAGACTAAACGATGAACTTCCATAATGAGATACTTTTGTATGTCAAAAAATGCTTGCCGTGCATAATAGATTTTTAAGTATGGTTATCATGATACATATACATGTGTACGTGACAATTCGCATAAATAACGAATCTAATTTACGGTGTACATGTATGAATTATTTACCATGTGCCCCCAGATTATTTTATTTAACTTTTAACTCCAAATATATAATCATCTTTTAATTCAACCAATTTTTCCTGTTGATGTACGCTTCGCTTAGTACATGTACTTTTAAAATTGAATAAAGAGCATTTTTTATTGAAAATTTCATGTGAGAAAATGTTTCTTATTAAAAAAAAAAAAAGGAAAAACACTTTGATGTAAAATGAAATAACCAAATGGAATGATTTCTTACAGCTCCTAACATTCTTACAGCTCCTAACATTCATATGTAATTTAATATTATTCCGAAACTAAAACTTGTAATTGACGTGTAGGTTAGCATTTTTATTGAAATACAAACTAAATTATGTTTTAAGTTACAAAATTCATGGATTGTTTTTGGCTAACAGAACGTAATAGTTCGAATTTTAGTACAGAGGTCATTGGTTAAAACATTTACAGAAACCGTTTCTTAACTGTTTAGCTACAGTTAGATATCGGCATTAACTTACAGGATTATTAGGTCAATATTTGTTTTCAATTACTCTTTGATGAGATTTTTATTCATATAAAATCTTCCTGAGAGTTTTACATACAGAATCATTAGGTAGTCAATTTTTGAAAATTCTTTCAAGAATTTGAATTTGCAGTGAAGCTTTATAGAATGAGAGAAAAAAAAAACCCATTCAGATTCAATATGGAACAATTTATTACCAAAAACTTTATTATTTCTTGCCAGATCTTCGTCAAATAAAATTCTTAGAAGAGGTTTGAATCATGAACAATTTAAACATGACCAAATTATGTCTTTTGCAGAGAACATTTTGGAACAGAAAATGTCGATGTAGAACGCGGTAAAAAGGAGGATAGAGGAGGAAACATGCTAAGCATTACTATGTCTGACTTCTTAGATCGATACCAAAAGGAAGACATTTATATGGTTAATGACGCCTCCGAGGAAATGGCCAGTCAGTACAATTTTTCTTTCTTTTTTCTATGTTAAAACCACACGATCAAGTATTGCTTATATTCCTGAAATAGATAGTCTAAAGTTTTTTTCCACAGAAAATTTAACTTAAAAGTGCTTAAACTTCGTTTTTCTATGGAGAAAAATTAAGTGTTTCACCTTACAGAGGAAATAAACATGCCCTCCATGTTCCTGTGTGGGGGCTTCCAGAAAGTTGTACAGAATGTGATCATGTGGTTCAGTAGCGGAGGAACAAAGTCAGTATTACACAACGACGGATTGGACAACGTTAACTGTCTCATTGACGGCGAGAAATACTTCGTCATGATCGACAAGGTAGCAGTAAAGCCGAAATGTGAAACTTTATAGGGGATATTCATTGTTCAAAGCGGGATAGTGTAACGTTTTTACGATGTACAAATGATTAATAATTGGGTTCGCTTAGGTTTCCTTCCTAAGAATTACGCTTATGATATAAAATCAAAACAAACTTCAATAATATCAATGTCCCTAAAAGAACAACTGACTGAAATCGACTATATATGCTTTTTCCTGGGTCCTATCTGGATAATGATTTGTAATTAAACTAAACGAACTATATAACAAGAGAATCACCTTTTATCAAATCAATGATCAAATCTATAATATCTCAGTAGCTGCAGACTGAGTGGTTTAACTGACAATTCTGTTGTTTCCCGACACAGTCTGTAACTACCCTAAAACACACCCTAAAAAGTCACTGAGACAACTTTATTATGTTAAGTCAACCAGACACAATCTAAAGTCACCAAGACACTAGTCACTGAGACACTAAGGAACTAGATCCTTGAGCTGAGTGCTCCAACAATTCTGTTGTTTACCGACACAGCCCAAGAATATAGCCTTAAGAAGTGATACTCAAGCAATGAGTTACAAACCATGTACACGTAAACTTGATGGGTGTCTGTATTTAAACCTTTTATCCCATGCCTAATTACAATTAATTAAATCAAAAATTAAATACAATTACAACTTATTAAATCTGCAATGATTTGATTAGACGATTCCAGGCGCCTTTCAATCCACTTTGATTATTCTTTTTCATTACAATAGGATTATTTTTTAAAGAATGCAATGCACGAGTTAAAAGCTTATCTCACGAGTGAAAATTACAGGACGTTACATATTACATTTTCTTTAGTTGTCTTTCCGTATTGCAATGTCGTAGGCCGTGACGTCTGTGCTAAGCGGGGAAACTGGCAATTTTGCCCCATGTCACGATGGTTTCTTTACTTTCGCTATGTATTTACAACACTTCTTGAAGGGAAGGTTATATTTTAGCAAAATCATCACTTTTGATATTTCACTGCCACTTGCAAAATTATCACTAAATTACAGTACATGTATTTCACAGAAAATGTAATAAGAAAAATTATATATAATATACGTTCATAGGATCTTCCATGGTTTGTGGTTGGATATGATTTTATCCAACCCGTCGTGTGTTTTCTATTCCCGAGCCTTGGCAACGGGAGATTCTTTTTATCACATATTTTATACATAGCTATGATAATTTAACATTGTTTTTATTTAAGAAATACATGTAAACAATGTTATTTAGTGAAAAATGGCGTTATGAATAGCAATTGCTCTGCTGGCATATTCTGCCAAATATGCAGACAGAGAAATTGCTATTCATATCGCCATGTTCGCTGAATTTCGTTATCTATTACTTATATATTTACATTCCACGATGTTGTGAAGAATGATAGAGGAAGGACTGGCTGTAATTTGTTACACAACTGCATGTCAAATGAAAAAAATAAGTGATGAAAATAGATCAGCAATACAATTTAATTCCATACATGTAATACGATTCACATACAATATTCAGGATATTTCTAAACACCAATTTTACGCTGTTTTCAAAATATTTCATTGGTAATATTTCATAAACACTATGACGTCATCATTCGAAGTAATTTACCTCCACTGCAATGGGCTCAAGATTTTTGACATAAAGTTCAAAGAAACATAATATTCTAAGAATTATTTTAGATTAATAGTTTTGTACATGTACTCGAGTCAGTGACAGTGGTGAATATCTTAAACAGAACAACTGTTCAAAGCAAATAACCCTTTTCTGATTTGACTGTGATAATTGAAACAGTAAGACGTGTACATACTTTGACAGAAACACAAGGCGGAGGTGGAGGGCGATGGTTGGACTGAAAATGGCGCTTACAGTAAAGTGGATGTGGAAAAAGTGGATCTTTATCGATTTCCTAAACTGCGTGATTTACCGTGGTATGAAATCAAAATGCAAAAAGGAGACTGTCTTTTCATCCCATACAAGTACGTACATAATTATATAAATAGGATCATGTACAGTCAAACCTCGATATCGCGAACTTGATGGGAGCAAGAAAATACTTCAAGATATCCAAGGATTCGAGATATCCAGGGTAAAATACTTAAGCAATTAGCACCTGGGACTTCAAATTCACTTCGACATATCAATGGTATTCGAGATATCCCTGTTCGAGATATCGAAGTTCAACTGTATTAGTGTATTTACCTTCGCTTTTTTGTCCCCCGCTTTCGCTAAAACAAAGGAACATTAAACCTCATTCATCTCTCAGTCTGTCAGTCTGTCTGTCACTTTAACCCTGGTCATAACTTTTGGATAAGAAAAGATAGAGTTTTGATATTTCACATAGTACATTACCTTTGACAAGACCTTTTAAAACATACTATGATTTTTTAATCTGTGACTTTTTAAACATACTATGACTTTTGAACCTGTGACCTTGAAGTTTGACTACTTTTCAAAAATTTTAACAAACTTAAACCTTGCAGGCCCCTAAGTGACCTCTAAAATTTAGGCGCCAGCTGGCTCCTAATCAAAAAAAATTTAGTCACCAACAAAATTTTTTAGTCGCCAAGCTTCTCAGGCGCCAACTTTAAAAGCTGATAAACAAGGTGACAAAGAAAACACAAGACATGCTCATTGCTAACTTTTAAACTTCTTTTCACCTCTTTAGAAAAAAAAATGTTAAAAATGTTTATATTTTGGAATTTGAGAATCGCCAAGGCAATAAAAATGGTCGCCAATTTGGCGACTTATAGAGAAATTTTAGTCGCCAGTCAAAAATTTTAGGCGCCGTGGCGACTAAATTAGTCGCCAATTAGAGTCCTGCCTTGGTCATAACTTTTGAATGAACAAAGATAGTGCTTTCATATTTCACATGTACATTACCTGTGACAAGAACTTCCCAAATATACTATGATTTTTGACCTCGTGGCCTTGACCTTGAAGCTTGACCTAATTTTCAAAAGTTTTAACATTGGTGATAACTTTTGAAGAAGAGATGATAGGATGTTCATATTTGATAAGTGCATTACCAGTGTCAAAAAGTTTCCGAATGGTGATATGTTATTTGACCATGAGACCTTGACCTTGAAGTTTGACTCAAATTTCAAACAATTTAACACTGGTGATAACTTTTGAATGAGAGATGATAGAGTGTTCATATTTTACAAGTGCATTACTTATGTGAAGTTTCCGAGTGTTACATGATATTCGACCCCGTGACTTTGACCTTGAACTTTGACCTACCATTTTATCATTGTTGCTAACATTTGAAGGAGCGAAGATAAAGCATTCATATTTGACACATGCATTACCTGTGACAAACATTTCCAAATGTACTGTGATTTTTAACCCAAGACCTTGAAGTATGATTTAATTTTCAAAAATTTTAACATTGACGATAATTTTGATTGAGAGAAGATATGGCATTTACAATTGACATATGCATTCCCTTTTTCAAATTAAGACCTTTTCGAATGCACTCTAGTTTTTGACCTCGTGACCTTGACATTGAAGTTTTACCTTCAGTCTTTTTCAAATTAATTTTTCATTTGTATTAACTTTTGATTTAGAGAAGATAGGAGTTTCATATTTTTACATGTACGTTACATATGACAACACCTTTCAGAAAGACATATCATTTTTGGCTTCATGACCTTGATCTAGAATTTTGACCTACTTATCTTTTTTTTTTTTTTTTTTTGCCATAATTTTTTTCTCCAGAAGAGATGGGGATTTTTTTTCACATGTGCATTACTTGTGATATATTGTATTATGATATATAACTTTATGACCTTGAAGTTTGACTAAGTCTTGAGAAGCTATAATCTTTGCCATAACTGTTATTACTTCAATAATTTGAATTTTTTTTTTGTATGATGCACAGACAAGACAGGAAATACAAACAAGACAGTTACAATATGTCATAAATAATTTCATCCTAACCACTAAAACACCGATAGCGGGGTACGACAATTTTTTTTAAATTAGCTTGTTAAAATACTTACATATTTTTTTATGTCTGAACATTTGTAAAAATGATTTATGTAGATGGTACCATCATGTAGACTCCAAAAAGGGTAGAAACTTTGCTATAAACATTTGGCTACATCACCTCACTAAATTCAACGACAGTGATTGTAACATAACCAACCCTGACGAAAAGAGCTTTGTTTCCGTGTCTGCATTCAGGAAGGACGCGAGCGTCACAGATTTTAGGTATATTTGAAAATCTTTGCAGTTGTTCCATCTGGAACACTAATACATGTATGAAATAACATTATCACAAAATAACATTCTGGAGACTTGCTAACCGTATGAATTAAAATTGTTTGTAAAAACTTCAGGGACTTTTTGATGGCTGAAGTAGAAGAGTTAGAATCTATGGATTGGCAGAAGTTTAAAAACTTAATGAATTCGGCACAAATAAAAAAAGAGGAAATTGAAAAGGTATGTGTCCGATACTAGTATTTAATACAAGCGGAATAAGTGTCAAGGACAGTTTTTAGCTCACCAAAGCCAAAGGCAAAAGTGACCTTTTTCTAAAGAGTATCCAGCGTCGTCTGCCTGGTTGTGTGTCTTCTGTCAACTTTTCAACCTCTTCTCCAGAATATTAGGGCCAATTTCAACTAAACTTGACGCAATGCATCGTTAAGAGTGACGGGGATTCAAGTTTCGTTGAATAAATGGTCATGCCTCCTCTCAAAGGGATATTTGAGGGAAGGGGGATAGGATCCAACTCTCTCTTTGCGACAATGTAGTATTAGTAATATGTAGTATTACATTAAGGTAGTCCGCTCCTCAGGTTCTGAAAATCAGGCATTGATAAATTGAAAATGCTCAAAAAATGTCTCTGAATTCTCAAAGTAATGTGAATTTACCCACTGCAATTGTTCAAACTTCATCATTAAAGTTAATCATATTATGTAGGAAAAATTAGTAAATCTCAAATAAAATTTCAAGAAATGCGAATAAAGACACCTGCTATGCATTTTCTAATTAGAAATTGATCAACAAAAACATTTTAGGATAAAAAACAATAGGTATCCAGGCATTCGAAGAAAATTGCATGATTTTATACTTACACAGTACTTTAGTTTCTTCTGTGTACTTCTATTATTTTATAATGCATAGTTTATAAAGTGTTTCCTTCATTGCAAAACACCATAAATCATTTCTACTTTCATATCATGCTAATTTGCATTGCTATCTAAGGCTAAATTAAAGGAAAAGTCAATTTCTTTAAATCTGTATTTTTAACATACCTTTATAGGGTAAAAATATCAACGTTTTAAAAGACTGTTTCTAAAACTTCAAAGAACCTTGAATCACATTGAGATGCATAAAATGAAAATTGTTGCATGAAAAGATTTCATATTTTTCAACTTCATTTTGAGACTTTTTGAATTAAATAATAAATCAAAGAGTTATCCTTCCTGGCTGAGGATCGGATATCCTTAAGCTGGGAAGATGTTACCATACTGCAACAAAAAAGTGGGGAGGGAAGGGGGGGGGCAACCGGCTGTCAATGAAAGTTTCCAAACTGACTTAATATTCAGCAAAAT
This sequence comes from Saccostrea echinata, assembly GCF_033153115.1. Classification (NCBI taxonomy): domain Eukaryota; kingdom Metazoa; phylum Mollusca; class Bivalvia; order Ostreida; family Ostreidae; genus Saccostrea; species Saccostrea echinata. The sequence goes on along the minus strand of NW_026889758.1, from coordinate 5,426,930 downwards.
ATTGTTTTCGGAAAAAAGCTCCTCTCCTCTGATCTACGTGCTTGCACTCTATTTCTTCGTCACTCGTTAGTATAAGTTGAAACCCCTTCAGTAAATCCTTTAGGTAGGCTGGTTAAAAAAAGCATAATTTTTAGCCCCCTAAACTTGAAGAAACGTTTTTTTTCTTATATTGTCTCCTTCTCTTACTAAAAGCAAAGGATATTAGTACAAATCTCTGCTAGCCTTGGACTCTTAGTAGGGCGTGACGTTCTAGACGCTTGATACCGGTAATTACTGTCAGTCAAATGGTGATCTACATTCTCATTGGTTAAGAAATTAATATTATCATCAACTTTTTTAATTAGATTGTTGTTGACAAACGATGAGAAGACTAAAGCCCCATATCTTTACTGTAAGAAACGCTGTCATTGGTCCCTTGCTACACTTTTTGACGTTTGCCTGATTTTTATCCCATGTACAGTATATTTCACCCGTGAATGAAAAGCTGTGTAAATTTCAGTTTGTCACCTAGGGTCATTTGACCGACTTTCTATAAATCATGATCAAAATTAAAAAAAATGACGATCAGACCACACTATTGCATTGTAGTTAAAATGGTAGTGTACAATCTTAATTAGGTCGGAGAAATAATAATTTTTCAATGGTGAGGACATATTAAAAATATTTGCTTGCTCTCTCCCGACACAGGGTAAAAAAAAATTGGGTCGGTAGGTAGGTGGGCAAATCTTTATTTTCTCGGAAAATTTCAACATATATGTTGACGAATGGGAAAATTCAATTCATGAATAAAACGAAGAAAAAAAGTATCGTAATTCTTGGAGGTTGAAAAGGCGGGGGGGGGGGGGGGGGTGTCATATGTACATGTATATTAAAATGTCAACTTCGAGGTATTTCATATAGTGTTGGTAGATCCTCTTTAAATAGATGTTATATTAAGTATTTTTAAAAGATAAAAGATGGACTTGGGGCAGTTTAGGGAGTTTTTTTTTCTCTCTCTCTCATTGTCATTTTTTGGGAGGCTGCCTCCTTTTTACTTTGAAAAACTTTGCTACGGGCTTGACTTATATGCCACCTACGTATTGGAAAAATATCTAATCATCTAAATTTACACCTGCTATGCAGGATCCTAATATGTTCCCAGCGTAAGTGTTTCCAAGCCATGAATTGTTTGTTGCCACTGAAAGAAAAATTAAAAAATTAAATGAATGTCATTGAAATACGAACTCTTACTCGTGCTTATTTTTGCAAAGTAGACAACACGCAGAAAGAAATTATCGAACGCCCCGGCCCACAATTCTGCGTTTTCTTTTCTGGCACTTTTGCTACTTTATGAATATTGATGAGCTACATGTAGCAACCAATGAGAATTTAGGTCACCATTGGAGAGACGCTAATTATGCAGCGTTGAGAATGTCACGCCTTACTGAAAGTCGAAGGTTAACAGAGAATTGCCCTAATTTGAAATCCAGCCGTCCTTGCTATTGTCATTTTGTCTGTTTGTATCATTTTAGTTTCCGGACAATATCTCAAAACGTCCATCAGTTTTTGAAATGAAAATTTATAACTTAACCTCGTATGACTTAAAGAATTTGCAATCACAGGGCCAAAGGACGAGGTCAGAAATGTTATATATAGATCTAGAGAAGTATTTCGAATTTCTTTTCCAGATGATAACTTTAGTTCTCATGGAGCTTTTTCAATGAAATTTTATATGATTAATTAAAATGGTTTCCCAGATGACAACTCTAGTTTTTTTTTTTTTTTTTTTTTTTTTAGCTTTTTAAGTGAAATTTGTATCATAAAAGAAGATCCCTATTTATTTTAAGGTCCAAAAGTCAAGGTCAGAAATTTATATATAGCGTGACATCTTCAGTTCTCTATGAAGTTTAGCAATGAACTATTATATCATTAGTCAGTATGGCTGAAAGAAGACCCGTATCGACTTTGAGATCAAAGACAACGATCAGAAATTCATACTTGCATAATGTAGTTTTCAGATGATAACTCTAATTTTCTGTGAGCTTTTGCCATGAAACTTAAGGTTATGAATTTCTTTAACTTTAGAAAGAACCCCTGTTGACTTTAAGGCCAAAAGATGAAATGTCGAGGTCAATCTTTTTTTTTCCATCTGCATTTTTTTCTGCCTTTCATACTCTTATTTTGTCCTTAAACGGAGGTCATAGCTTGTTCAGTGTCCCACTGGCCCTGTGATTCTCAATCTCAAACATCGTTTGAGAAGCGGTAGCGGATTCGGAGCATCTAATCTATAATTAGATTGTAGACAATAATGATGAACATAATTACCTAGCTGGCCAAAGTCTTTTATTATACATTTTATCGATTTTCCATCGATTTAAAAAAGAAATAATCATAATTTTAGTTCGACTATGTAACCAAATCTTGCAGCAAGTCTGTTTTTTTTTTCATTGGTCTAATACAACTGTCATATTTATTGCGTTCTTCATTTTTTCATTACCTTTTTCTCAGCTATTTAGACTTCTTGATGCTGATGAAGATGGAAAGATAACAGAATACGAAGTGGAAATGGCGGATATGGAAAAGGCTTTGTTAGAGATTCCCACAATACGTAAACTCCTGGATGGAGAGAGTGGATACAGGGAAGAAGGAGAAGACTCTGAGGAGCCAGAGGAACATCGTCGCTTCAGGGAGGAAACTGTGTCCCCGACTGACGACTCTAATGTAGACGAAGAAATCAAAAAACGACTTGGGGATTTTAGTAGCTCGCCTAAACAAATATTGGAGAAAAAAGAGGAGCTTTGATGTCATAATCACAATTTATTATTTACATTTTCAAATCTGCCATCTGAAATTCTAATTTTTCGCAATACTTTGTTTTTTCTAGAAAAATGATTTTTTTAACAGCTGTTTAGCCTTATAAATGAAATTCTGACAGAAAGCAGCGCTATTGTTATCAAAGCTTTGTGGTGAATTGTAAATCTTGTAACCTACATATGTTGGTTACATTAATTGTAAAATGAGTATAGTTTTGTGTTTTGACTCTTTTTTTCTTATCCATTCCAAGTTTTCAGCCTTTTTCTGTTCTCAATGTTTAGATAGCTTAACTTAATAAAATATTTTAATATGATTATATACATGTACCTCTTGATAAATGAAACTTTGTAATTTGTCTCAAAATAAGAGTTCACGAATTCGTCGATTTTAATTTAAACTATATATGTAGGCTTGATCTGAACTTGACAAATATTAGCCTTGAAGTTCTTATTCTTCTGAATGTCAATATATTTGTCATTAAAATTTGTGTATTGTATTTGTGCACATCTGTATGAGTAAACTTTTGTCCTCAATTTTGGACACGCCTTAGTCCCTGCTTCTGTCATGTTCTAAATGTTGAATTGACTAGGAGTGAATACAGAACATGACATTTTGGCCAAAAATCTATCTGCATATAAACAAGCTTTACTATTGAATTGATCTACTCTCTCTAGATGGTTTTAACTATTTTGCCATGCGTATGCCGGAGTAAAGTTTTGAACACCATTTGTGTAAAATAAATCCAAATGGGTAATGTTTCCACTAAAGTCGGTGCATAAGCATTCATATATCAAATTTTTGAAACTATAACGAAAGTCCTTTGAATAACCAGACCAAATTGATTTTACTCCCTTGATAGAGGATGTGGCTCTTCTTTTTGACAAACTTTCAAGAATCCTCTCCACAAGGATGCTTTCTGTGAATGTTGGCCCAATGGTTCTGGGAAAAAAATTGAAATTATGCAAAGTTTTGAAAGAACACTCTAACCCGAAGAGTTCACTTTGTCAGTCAAGGATGGTAGACATCCAACTGGGCTGCGCATCCATCCTCCCATCCGAAACAGTGACAAAGGTCTCCCACAATTGTAACATATACATGTACATCCATTTTTAGTAAAATTTTCTATAAAATCTCATCTTTTTGCTTGATCCTATAAACATTACTCCACAGAATGACATAAATGTAATCTTGATCACTTTTGCAAGCACGAATTCATTGTAAGCGTGTTTGCTACAATTGTTTTATTGTATTCATATTCACTTTATTACGTAAGATTTACATCTTATTGTATAAAATATGTAGTAAGGCATAGCGCAGGTGGTAAGGTACAGTTAGCACAATAATTATACAATCAGTAATTCATTGTGGAGAATGCACAAAACATAAAAAAAAAGTTTATAATACAACATGGCATTCATTAAGCATTTTAAAAGCATGGTACAGAAATTTTCCATAATTACAAAGTTCTTTGATATTGTTTACACATAATAATTGTATTAATTTTAATATAGATGGTTTTTCACAGTAAAAAAAATTGAATATATTTTACACGTAAGTCCTTATATCGTGAACATTTTAAAACAAAATGGAATTCGTGTTCAATTTCAGATCAACACGGTTCACATATTCGGTTATTTCGTGGGATATTTTTATGTCGTCCACTTTCAGTAGCTAAACCATGTGATGACAGTCTTATCTTACTACTTTGCTTTTTATAAATGCTAAAATTGGTTTTACCGAAGTATGTAAATTTATCCAGCACTTCTATTTGCTCAATATATATACGCCACGTTATTAAGTATTTTTCCTCTATTTCTAAAAACAACAATTTTAGTTTTCTCAACATTAATGGCAAGATCCCATTTTGATGCATACTCATACAATGTATTTAACATTTGTTGTAGTTCGTGTATAGATTCAGCAAAACAGACCATGTCATCTACATACATCAAAGTAAAGAGATTTAATTCCTGAAGTTGTACAGGAATATTACCATTTGTTATGAACTCAATTTCAAAGTCATTCACATACAACAAGAAAAGTTCCTGGTCACCATTTGACAGAATTAAACAAAGAATATTGAGTATATTGACAAATGAATGTATTTTATGTTACTTTAATGTTCAAAGCAATGCATTGGTAGCAAACAGACTACTTTAATAAGAAAGTCAAGTCATTTTCTGAAGTTCCCACCCATTATTTTAGTGATTCTTGCTTACTGAAATAAAATCCTGTTTTTGATATTTGATCCTTTTAGTGGGGAAAAACAAAACACATAACATTAACTTTAAAGTTTAGTTTATTTACAAGTATAGAACAAAATTTGCAAACTGTGATGACAAACATACTGAAACCGGGAGAAGCAAGATGAATACATGTACATGTACCATACATGGATCATGGGGTGTATCTGCCAATTTTGTCTCGTAGTAATTTCTACCCAGTGTAATGCATTTCTTTGTATTACAATTTAAGGTCAGGAAATTTTGCATTGAAATTATAAGGATAACTTATTGTATCCAAGCCATAAAGAAAAATTATTGAAATGTAAAATACATTTTCAAACTTCTAAATGAAGAAAAGTTCAACCTTCACAAAACCTGAAGCTTAAGAATATAGTCATTAATTATACTGACAAAACTTATGGTTGAGTCAATGTGTATATATGTTTAAGGTTCATGTTAATATTAAAATTTCCCCAAAAAGAAATGGCATTAAATAAACTTTGTAACATAAGACATTTGACAATATTTATTTTTCCCTTGGATGTGGTAGTACTTTCTGGTTTTTCTAAAATATTTTGTCTAACAATGAATCCCTACAGACAAAAATAACTCAACACAGTCAAACTCTTTATTTTCCTACACCATAAACTGAAAGACAATGTAGACTTCTAAATCTGTACATTACGAAATATTAACAGTAAAATTAAAGCCCTTATTTACAATGTACAGGAGGATGCTATTTATCATCTTTTGGTCCAAAGAGTCTCATTTCAAACAATCTGTCGTAGAAGGATCTGTCATCAGGTTGTCCTGGCTTTTTCTGTGGATTGTCTGGTAATAACATAGGCTGACTAGGATTTCGTGCAGAATTGTCCCACTTATCATTAAAATCTTTCTTATTTCCTATGAAATAAGATTTGAATTATTTAGTTCAAAGTTTTCTGATTATGTTTAACTGATCATGAGTATTCAATCATTTCTTTTGATTTAGGTCTCTACAGACTTAATAAAAGCAAACACTTGTTTTAATACTTGCTGGGTTTTTTTTCATTTATTTATTTAATATTTATTTTTTTTATATTAACAAAGTACGATGAAAATAAGGTTTATTTTTATAAATATAATAAATCGATGATGAAAGTAACCAAAAAAAATGCAAATTTAAAACAAATCAAAATCTTGCTTTCCTTAGAAAGTGTGACAAGTTAATCAGAACAAAATCAATGTGTAGCATGAATAATGTAATAATCAATTACCCTCATCAATATTTGTGAAGGTTTCAGTTGTTTCAGGGGTTCCTGAGGGGTCTACTTTGGTTATTACTGTATGGGTTTGGTCCCCTACCGTGCGTGTGACAGTTGTCTCCTCCCGCCCTGATGAGTCTCTAACTGTCCTCTTTTGTTCAACTCTCTACAATAAACAGCTGATTTTATTTTTCAAAAACATTAAATATTTTCCTAATAGTCAGGTATTAGACAGTCTGAAATAGGTGCAAATCATACATTGTATCATTCTTTTTTCAATAAAACTACCTAAAGATGGATACATTTAACTATTAAGATCATATCCATTGAATTTACAGAAAAATTCAGAGTAATTTTTTTCTACAATGACTCTTCACTTCCAATGTTATGACTGTGTTAACTTTGATTTGACCTCGATTGACCTGTAGAATATTACAATTGAATATTACAATTTATCATATGGTGTCCAGCTGCAAGTGTTGTGAAAAAAATTATTCTACAATGTAACCTTGATCTAAATCAGGTTTGAGAGTTTGTTTGGTTGGTCTGCCATATACAGAATTGAACAAATTAAATTTGTTACATGTGTACAAATGTTCTACCTAACATAATCATGTACTGGTATATGTAGATGTTGCTTATGAAATATTTTGGATTCACTTCATTTACAGTTTAGCAGAGGAATCACAAAAGGACCCAATATAGGGCATAAAGTTCACTCATTGACATTCTTTACCAGAATTTTGCATGATGGAGAAAAGTTATGCTCCTTGCTTCAAATAAAGGTAATCTTAGAAAATCCACAGTTAAAGTGTACACATCAGAGTTTACTATTCATGAAAAATTCAGTACCAAGAAACCCTAGGCTAAAGTCTTTTTTAAATTGGAATAAAAGTTGAAATGCAATTAACACTTTGAAATACAAATGTACTAGTATTTATCTGAAATGTAATTCACTTAGTTTTAAAAAATATAATGATGCATGAACTTTCAGTTTTAAATGTAGAAGCAAGACGCGAATAAATAATCAGATGCATTCTCTGTTTAAGCATTATTTTATATAAAAATAAGCTCAGGCAGTAGAAGAACAATGCAGCGTTTAACCTTACCCCATCAGCACCCCTAATAGTGGTCACCGAGATGCTACTCCCACTGCTGAATATCCCCCCTCTCTGTGGAGCTGATGGCACTATTCCAGATTTTGGATCAGTAAATACTTGGGCAATGTCAATATCTTTTGCTTCTTTATCTAAGTCTATTAATCAAAAAAGAATAAAAGTGAAGAATAATTAAAACTTAAATATTATTTCAGAATTTGGATGAGCGAATATCTTTTTCTTCTAATCAAAAAGAGCATAGTAGTACATTTCCAAAAATTAATGAATAAGAAAATTTCATTTCAAAGTGGCACAGGTCAAAGAAACTTAGGGAATATAGATACAGTGTAATTATTCCAGCTTTGTAATATAAATTTTTCTCAGGGTTAACATACATGTAACTACCCATACCGAAATAAGTTATAACTAAGTTATAACTTTTCTGTAACTTTTTTGTACCTCAAGAAAAAGTTACATTTTAGTTATAACTTTTCTGTACCTAAAATGGACTTAGCCATTTTTAGATGTAACTAAAATATAACTTTTCTGGACTTTGTCATTTTACTGTATAACTTTTTTGTACCTTTTTGAACTTAGCCATTTTCTGGTGTAACTAAAAGATAACTTTTCTGGACTTTGTCATTTTACTGTATAACTTTTTTGTACCTTTTTGGACTTAGCCATTTTCAGATGTAACTAAAACATAACTTTTCAGGACTTTGTCATTTTTCTGTGTAACTTTTTTGTACCTAATTTGGACTTAGTCATTTTGCAGAATGGCTACTTAGTTAAACTGAATATTTTGGTTTTTTTTTTTTTTTTTTTTTTTTTTTTTTTTTTTTTAACCATACACCTAAATTAAATTTTTTTTATATAACTGTTGAAATTTAATCATATAAAATAATAAATAAGCATAATTATATTAGTATAGTAATACAGTTTTACATACCTGTAATATCTACAGAGGATATGAATAAAAAGGTGGGTATGATTAAGGGCTACATAAAGGTACCACTGTTTATATGCAGAATTTTCTTTATCTAAAAATTATTCATATAATGAATTGCATTATATACTGCTATTACTTACGCAGACATTTATTTTTCTGCTTTGTTGTGAGTTGAGATTTTTTTTTTTTTAAAGAAAAAGGGGGGCTTCTTAGACATCTTTACTACCAATGTTTTTCTCATCCATTACAGTCCACAGCCACATCCACTGTTAAGTTCAACAGAAGAGATGTGAAGTTGAGACTTGTAGTAAATTACATCTGAAGTTGGGAATAAATCTCTCTCTAAATCTCTCTCTCTCTCTCATTAATAAATATTGTTGTTTAATTAATATTTGTCTTGTAAGTACTAGTTTCATCTAAAGTTGGGAATAATCTCTCTCTCTCTCTCTTTCTCTCTCTCTCAGAAAACACGTATTATATAGATTTCATGTTTTGTAAATTATATGCATGTACATCTTAAGGTGGAATAATTTCCCTAATTCTGGAGAAATATAAATGTTCAAGAGATATAAACAGTGGTCAAATGTTATAATCTCATGAAATCATTTTGCACAGATTTTTCTTCGTGTGCAAAACAGTGTTAATTTCCCCATTGTTTTCTCGTGACACAGGTGTTTGTACTAGATGACCTTTTTGGCCTACACTTCGTAAATTTCAGCTTGTGTATTACGCAATGGTACAATTTTACAAGGGTTGTTTGAAATCTAAAGTAAATCAATCGGGTGGCTAGAAAGATAAACAACAACAACATACAGTGTGTGTATGTTCATTTATTAACAGATATTACGATGTTGGGAATAAAGACTGCCAGTTATATTAAGATTTTAGCAGAAGACTAGGACATGTGGATTTTATTATTTGCCTGATTAAATAACCCAGTTTTGCTAGTTATTTTCATAAATAAATAAAATATTAAATTCAAAAATGCGGCAACGACACAAATATGGCGGCCCCGACGTCCGTTTTGTTGGAACTCTGTTTCAAAATTTTAACACCAACTGGCTTTTTAATATTTCAGATAACTTTCAAAATACACAATTATGTTTATTTGGATTTAAAATAAATTAATTATGAATTATTTATTTATTTATTTTCAATCACGTGACTTATTCTAAGTCTCTGATTGGTTAACATCAGAGCGCGGATTTTTTCATGGACGATTTGAATGTTGGTGTGTTGAAAGTGTTGATAGAAAAACGATGACAAAATCATTCGGTAAGGCAATATTTATGTTAATATTTTGATGTTTTTGGTAGGAAATGTTTATTACCTCTAGATGGGCATTCAAAAAAGAAGAAATATGTAGAATGAACAAAATTCTAGGCATGTGAATCTCAGATGAATGCGGGTGGTTACGTTCCGACTACTTGTTCGACCCGCGTGGTTTCGACACGAATCCATGTTCGACCCGAGTGGTTTCGTTCCAAAGCAATTAATTAACAATTAATTGCTTCCGAACGAAATTAATTAATACTTTCAACAGTTTTACATTTTATTTTTTCGTCTACATTTTTTTTTTATATCGACCGCGTATATTTGTGTTAATTATCGTATGTAATTTAATTTGGAGAAACCTACATTAATGTTTAGACAGTGCATATGTAATCACGGTACATTTGATGAAGTATTTGATTAATTTTTATGGAAAACTGTTCAAATATAATTCATTACTAAATCAAATTCATCAACATCCATGCTCCGCGATAGTAGAAAAAAATGTTAGGAAACCTTCTCACTGCATGTTGACTACACATTATACGGAAACAACTACCTATTGACACCAGGGACCTATATACTAACGTTAGTATATAGGCCCCTGTTGACACGTACATCTCTGAAGCCATACAATATACAGCTACCGAATATCCATTTGTTTACCGCACAGTGTATACCCCTGTACTCAGGTATTCACATGTAGGGATATACATTAGAGTAGGTCGAAACCACTTGGGTCGTAACCACGTGGGTCGAACACGGAATCGGAACGTAACCACCCGACACCATCTCAGATTTCTTGTTTGTTTTGATTGGTATGTCAATGACAAAGACTGAAGTGAAGAAATTGAAACATAATATTTTTTCAGCATTTAGTATAGGAACAAAAAATGTTATTCTTTGTCATATTTAATTCTTTAAATATTCCTATAGATCAGTTTAATTATTAAATGACCTATATTGTGTAATTGTTTAACAGATTCTCTGAACTGTTTTAATATTGTACATATTGTAGCCTTTAAACACCACATGATCATAACATGATATAGTGTACTGAAATGAGTAAAATAAAATTTCTAATTTTTATTTAATTTCAGCAGTATACTGGTACATTATTTCTTTCCATGAGCATCTCATGTCTGTGCCAAGCTGGAGTGAATCCTTCAAAAATATCACCTGTTTTAGGTAAGTAAATAATCAAATCTTGTTTTTATTTCAAATTCGATAAATCTAAAGCTAATTCCTATAAAGCTGTCAGGTTCTATATTGTTCTTTATGTTTAAAATTTTTTTAATGCATGTTTATGTGATGAGCCTTGAGGTTGAATTTTCTCAATTACACAACAGAACTCTAATTCTTGTTTTCCAAGTTATAGATGCATATGCCTTGAATTTGAATGAATTGATATTAAAGAGTGGTTCCAATCTGATATGCTTTGAGTGCAGGAACACTTCAACTTTTTTTTAAAAGAAAAAATTAAAATATTTAAAGTTTGAACCTTTTTAATTTTTGCAGAATTGAAGAAAAATGAAGAGAAGGTTGAAATTGCAAGCATATTTCAAATGAAGACTCGGACGACTACCAGTGCAGGTCATTGAGGGGCGCAGACTGTCTGCCGGCCGGCCAAGTCCCTCGACCAGCTCGGCCAAATACCAGTGCAGCCTGTCGAGGGGGACATACTGCTGGCCGGCCAAGTCCCATGACCACTTCAGCCTACTACCAGTACAACCTGTCAAGGGGCGCAGACCGCTGGCCGGACGGCCAAGTCCCTCGACCAGCTCAGCCAACTACTGGTGCAGCCCGTCTTTAAATAATCCAGATAAAAATCACAACTGTACATCCACAAGGATACCTGTGCAAGGACTTGGGTGGTATGCAGCTAAGAACTGTGACTGAAATCACTGCTTAGAACCTTCTTTTTTTTTTTTGAAGTACAGCTAGATCATGGCGCTAACATGAAAAACTAGAGAGTTAAAATCTAGGCAGTGATGCCTATTTATAAAAGTTCACAAGAATAGAATGCAGTTTACTAGGTAATTTTACAAAAACTCTTATGACTATATGCTAAAAAAATGTATTTTAAGAAAACAACCATTCTGAGAAATTTCAATCTGTTATGATGGCTTGATGAAAAATAAGGTAGACTTGAAAACATGAATGTGCATTCATTCAATTGTATTTGACAATGAACCAAGCTCTCTTAATCATGTTTATAAAATAAAATTGTAAGTGCTTTTAATTTTTTTTAAATAATCTTTTTTGTAAAAAATTTAATAATCTTTTTGTAAAAATTTTAATGAGTAGCTTTTTTAAAGCCTATAATTGAGTAATTCCACCACAGGTCAACATGAAGTGTATAATTTTATTGTAACTTTTATTAGGTATAACTTTTTGTAGTTATAACTTTTTTTTAGGTATAACTTTTCTGTAACTTTTTCATAACTTTTTCATAGTTATAACTTTTCTGTAACTTTTTCATAATCTTTAAAGTTATAACTTTTCATGGGTATAACTTTTTTTAGTTATAACTTTTTCATAACTTTTTATTAAGTATAACTTTTTTATAACTTTTTAAATAACTTTTTCCGGGTATAACTTTTTTGTAACTTTTTCCACCGTTTATTTGGGTATAACTAAAGTATAACTTTGTAACTTTTTTATAACTTTTTGTGTAACTTTTAATAAGTATAACTTTTTGTAGTTATAACTTTTTTGTAACTTTTTGCACTTGCTGTATTTATGTTGAAATAAAAAATGAAAACTTATACAAAAGTTATAACTTTTTTGTAACTAAGTTATAACTAAATTATACCTCACTTAAAACAGGCGGTTCCAAACTCCGATAACTTAGTTATAACTTTTTTGCACCTTTTTTTAGTTACAAAAGTTATAACTAAGTTATAATTTATTTCGGTATGGGTAATAAAATATTAAAGAAAAATGCATACATGTATCTTTGTTTTCTTTAATATATTTTGTTACATTATACAAAATACCTATTGGAAAGAGACAATTTACTTTGAATCATAAGAATATAACAACTTGAGATACATGTACATGTATTGTAGCAATCAATATGAATTAAAAAGTACTCAGCATTGGAATTGCTGTATCATTACGAATACATGTATCATAGATCCTTAAATCAAAATACACTGCCCCCAATGATCAGAATATCCTGCCAGGTTTATTACATACACAGTCTATAAACCAAAGGTCTGGTGACCTCATTAGTAATCTGGTAGTTGTGTTACTCTTATCAAACATGTGTCTTATAATGATGTACAAAGCAATAGTAAATTTTATGCAATTAATTATTTATTTCTAAGTAATTTCTAAATGAAAATCACTTACAGTGAGTGATGTGCCTAAATAAAATATATCTGTAGAACTGTCTAGTGTCTAGATCTAACGTACCTTTATCCTCCTTGATTCCTGGTTCTTGTGCGTCAAACTTTCGAAAAAAGTCATCAAACTAAAATAACACAAGACATATCATGGAGTACAGAAAGATGCAAGTCTCATTTTATTCAGTATTTAATGTTTTTGTCAATCATAGTTCTAATCAATATATTTCTCATTTAACTAAAAAACAAATTAGTGAAGATGTTCATTTACTAAATTAGAGTTGATAAAATGTGCAAAGAGCCCATAACTTACAAAGTGACGATGTCCCCAGGGCTGAGGAAGTGGAGGAGAGGTCCGACTTTCTGGTGGAGAATCTGCCTCTTTCAGCATGGAGTCTCTAGGGTTATCCTCTCTTCTACTTGGATCTCTCTCAGGAAAACTATCAACTGCAATAAACAATTATGTATATGTTGACAATAACTTGAGACTCTTTGTTAAGCTTGGCATCACAAATCAAATTTCCTTGAAACACTGGATCATAAATAATGAGGGATGATGCAGGGGTAGGTTCATATAAGGATATCCGATATATATTATATAGCTAATAGATAGTCTAGTGTAATTAAAAAAAAAACTTTTGCCAACTAAAGATGACACACAGATGCAGCATGCTTTGGAAGGTAAGATAAACAGATTTGATAAATTCAGGTAATTTAAACTCACATGGTATGTCCATTGCTCCAAATCTGCGAAATATAGTCTCCATTTCTCTTTGCATCATTTCCATGTGTTTTTCCATGTCACCAAAACTTTCAGTAAAGATACTGTTAAAATCTTCAAACTCATCTCTACCTCTTCTATTCCCAGGAATCTGCTGGCCATGTTTGAAGAGTCTTGAAAAGATAAAAATAATATCATTAATATCTTAACATGACACGAATTGAAAAAAATATTAAATAACATTACATGACTTTTTGTCAATCAAACAATTTATATTCACTCCAAATAGAGTGGAGGAGGAACAATGGTATTAAGCAGTTTAGAAAGAGTATTGTGCAATGTACTTTAATTTAAGACCTTTTTTTCTATTCTTCATCATGTTCATGCATATATTCTTTTATTTTATGATATTGTTAATCTTGTATGGACTTATAAGATAAGTACAGTCAAACCTCATTATCTAAAACTCAATGAGACAGAGAATCAAGTTCGAGATATCCAAAGATTCGAGATATCTAGGGTAAAATACATAATGAATAAGTGTTTGGGACTTCCAAATCACTTCGACATATCCATGGTATTCGAGATATCAGTGTTTGAGATACTGAAGTTTAACTGTAGTTTAGTTAATTAACATGCTTAATTTTCATATTACCAGAGACACATATACTACAGACTTGTTAAAATCCGTCGGTCCTGTCGGCAAGGCCGGTAAAAATTTGTCTGGACTGATAACTTGGATTCAGAATTTTAATAAACAAGATTGTAGATAATATTTTTCATAAAATTACGATTTTTGAAAAATCATGCGACAAGTCCTTTAAGAAAAAGTCGGTCCAAATGACCGTTTGAAAAAATCGAGTGTGATGCAAATTTAAAAAAGGTCGCGATCGGGATGCGCAACTGAAGGTCACAAACACAGAAGAGATGGCTGTGTGTGCGGTGTAGTGACGATGGTCAATTTAAATTGTTACAGGAAAGACATAAAATATGTTATTTATGTCTCTTATTCTTATTAAAGACTCTCTATCCTAAGAAAAGAAACTTGTGAGATTGAAGGCTGTTGAAAATAATAAAGGACATTTTGGTGCTGTTATTTATTTTCCTTTCTCAGCGTCAAAATAAGGTACATATATCTGGTCTGACAAAACTTCGTCCAGTCAGACTGAACATTTGACTTTGTCAGACCAAATGTCTGCCAGTGATTTCAAAATTTCGACAAGTCTGATACTAGTACTTCCTATGTAGCTTGTAACATTAAATTGGTTAGCAAGCCAGGTGTTAATTACCCTTGAGCCTTGAGCCCAGGGTAAATAATGTGACATCACAATGCATAGTTTCATTTGGTTACATAGGGAATAAATTTCTTATACAGGTTCAATCCCAGTACACCCTTGACCCTATATACGAAACAAGTGCATGTGATATGCGTGCCTGATATCACCACCTGTTCCTACTTCGGTATCGAGTGTAATTTGTTATGGAAATCGGTATTTTCTTTTGGATGGACTCATTCCGGAATTGATAAATACACTTATTGTATATGATCCCAGACTATACCTTGATTCGTTAACCCACAATTTACATTGCTCATGAAAGCTGAACACATATTTCGTCAGACTTTTACAAGCCTTGTCCGATGAACAGATGTACAAGTAATACAACTTACTGATCACCGTCTTCAATTGGACCAGGACGGCGTTTATTTGAACCAAAGAAAAAATCGTGGAACATATCACCTAAACCCATTCTACATGTAGTAAGTAGTTGGTTTTACGCAACGATTCGTCTCCGGTCTCGTTCTTTCTGTTTACACCGGAAGCAGTAAGCATAGTTTAGGGAACATACTAAAGACCTGACCTACTAAAGACCTGACTGACCTGACCAACAAAAAATTCTCCAAATATCAATATTCTGAGTTTTTATATCAACTTTTTCATGATATTTTCTTAATCATAAGGTGTAATTCAATTGAATAAAGGTATATTCAATCATTTTTACCAAATTTATTGTCATTAATCAATTCATTTCATGAAAATTTAATGACCTGACCAAATTTGAAATGACCTGACCAAATGATAATCGTTCATAATTGTTATCTTTTTAAAAATATTTGATACATTTTTAACATATATTCTCTATTATAGTGATTGATAGTTTAGATAAACTGTTTTTAGATGCATTTTTATCAAATATTTAGTCAGTTATCCATTCATTTCATGAAAATTTAATGACCTGACCAAATATGAAATGACCTGACCAAATGATAATCATTCATAATTGTTATCTTTTTAAAAATATTTGATACATTTTTCAAATTTGTTCTCTATTATAATGATAAATTTTATATTTTACCAAATATTTAGTCATTTATAATTATCCATTCATTTCATGATAATTTAATGACCTGACCAAATTTGAAATGACCTGACCTAATGATAATCATTATTAATCTATCTTTTTAAAAATATTTGATACATTTTTAAAATATGTTCTCTGTTATAATTATTAATACTTAGATAAAATGTTTTTAGAAATATTTATACCAAATATTTAGTCATTTATCCATTTATTTCATGCTAATTTATTGACCTGACCAAATATGGAATGACCTGACAAAATAATAATCATTCATAATTGTTATCTTTTTAAAAATATTTGATACATCTTTAAAATATATTACCTATTATAATGATAAAACTTCAGATAAAATTTTTTTTAGAAACATTTATACCAAATGTTTAGTCAATTTATCCATACATTCATTTCATGATAATTTAATGACCTGACCAGATACTGATCGAACATTTTTACCTCAAGATTAAAACTCTTAATTTTCTGTATGTTCAAGCACACACACTTTTTAAAATCTTTTTATCTATCAGCTGAAATGAAATATTTTTTTTATATCCAAGTATATAGATTATGAAATCAATATTGACCTATAAATCGACTGTACGATGACCTGACCGATTATATATTTGAATGTATCTTCAGATATTTATAACGTGCTTTAAATAAAATTTGTCTTTTGTTTAATTTTCCCGGAAGTAATATCAAGTTTTTATAACTTGACCTGACCAGTGTAGAGACCTGACCAATCTGACATGAATATATAAAGACCTGACCAATGTAACAAACTAAAGAACTGACCGAAATGGGAAGTATATATAATTACAACTTTATAGACTGTTATGAATTCTAATTTAAACTAAGAGAGTTGTTCAGAAAGTTCGCGGAATTTAACTTAGCATCATGAGGTTCTAAAAATTACTCTTTCATGGATTCATCTCCGCATAACTATTGATGCCAATTTACATTACTAATTATTAGCAGTGCATGCATTCGTCATAAAACATCATCTTGAAAAATAATTTCTGCATACAAGGATAAAAGTGATGACTTGTTCTTCTTATAGGATCTTAAACAATTAAGTTTAAATTTGATTAACTCGAATTTTAATCAGTAGTGTAGTATATACATGATATAGTCCACTAGTTATACACAAGCTCCCTTGAAAGGATATACATGTAGGTAGGTAATTGTTGAACAAACAATGGGTGACCAGTGCCCCCTCTTGACACTTCTATCACAATAAATTAGCAGAGTAAGCGGATCAACAATTATCCATTTCACCATTTGATATACAGTTTATAGATTTGATCTAAAGAAGCATTCTTTTAATTCATTTGATAATTTTTCACACTCCTTCATTAAAAGTAACCAATTTTGTAAATATGTATACACTTTCCTGTATCCAAAATTGATAAAAAAATAAAAAATAAAAAAAATACCCAAACAGGTTGAAATGATGATATTACAAGCACAAATTAAATATTATTAAAATGATTTGATTTTGAACATATTTTATTGTATATTACATACAAAAGGATTGGATACAAGTTTTTTTCAACTTAAGAGATCCTCTCCTTGTTATACAAGCACAATGATGCATGATTGTCATAACAAATAAATTGAGATAATTTACAAATCATGTTATACATGCAAAAAACAAGATAATAAATACATGTATATTGGAAAGGTTAAATAAATACTGGTACTGTAGATATATATTATTTTAGAAGATACGTGAAACTTTGACATTTCTAACTTTGTGCACTTCTGAATGTAATTTACATATAGAAGTGCGCTGCACAAAATTAAGAATATCAAAGATAGTATATATTACATGTATCATTAATCAAGATTTCTTTTATGGTTATTTTTTCCTTATTTTTTCCGTTCATTTATTTATTTTATTTGGTCGGTCAACCCTATTTGTTTTACTTAATGTATTTATGTCTTTGAACAATGTTAGTTTATATGTATATATGGTCGGTCAGGTCTTTAGTAGATATGATCAGTCAGTACAATAAATATAGATATGATGGTCAGTCAGGTTTTTAGTATAGACATGGTCTGAGTCTGGTCACTGCAATTGCTGTCAGGTCATCTATATTTTATTTTATGCTTAAAAAATATAAGATAAGATTTTTTAATTTAAGCGCATACGATACTTTAAATTATAATTGGTGAAAAGTTGCTTATGTAAATTCGGCTTAGTTTCATCAGGTCAATGCATATTTAATATATAGGTTCATAAGTTTGTGTTTATCTGTCAGAAATGTTTAATTACAAAGTATTACACCTGAATATTTATAAATTTTAAACATTATATGTATTAAATATTTTTATAAAATGATAACGATTACAAATGATTTTCATTTGGTCAGGTCATTTCATATTTCGTCAGGTCAATAAATTTTCATGAAGTGAATGGATAAATGACTAAATATTTGTTTTGAACATATTTTATTGAGTACATCAAAAGGATTGGAAACAAGTTCTTTACAACTTACAAAGTTCCTCTCCTTATATATAACAATTTGTCATGCAAAATAGAAGAAAATAATACAATTAATACAAGTGAAAAAGCAATTAAATAGACTAAATATTTGGTAAAAATGTTTCTAAAACATTTTTTCTAAAGTATGAATCATTTTAATAGAGAACAAATTTGAAAAATGTATCAAATTTGTTTAAAAAGATAACAAATATGAATGATTATCATTTGGTCAGGTCATTTCAAATTTGGTCAGGTCATTAAATTTTCATGAAACGAATGGATAACTGACTAAATATTTGGTAGAAATGTTTCTAAAAACATTTTGCCTAAACTATCAATCATTATAATAGAGAATATATGTTAAAAATGTATCAAATATTTTTAAAAAGATAACAATGATGAATGATTATCATTTGGTCAGGTCATTTCAAATTTGGTCAGGTCATTAAATTTTCATGAAATGAATTGATTAATGACAATAAATTTGGTAAAAATGATTGAATATATCTTTATTCAATTGAATTACACCTTATGATTAAGAAAATATCATGAAAAAGTTGATATAAAAACTCAGAATATTGATATTTGGAGAATTTTTTGTTGGTCAGGTCTTTAGTAGGTCAGGTCTTTAGTATGTTCCATAGTTTAGCGGTATATGTCAAGTCTTTCTACAAATAACTCGTACTAGTCGACTTTTGGCTGGCTAAGCGGAGACCCATGAGAGGAGGGGGGAATATTTTTATTTTTATGTCGATGAAGGACATATTTATTTTCAAGATAATCGAGGACTAGATAGAATGTGGTTTAACCAGGACCTGTCTCGAGACATGCGCGGATCTAGAGCCGGGGGGATTTTGCAGAGTAAATATGCGTATGACTTAATTCTCCTCTCTACTACTAAAGAAGGTCTTCAAAACTCAATAGCTGTCTCTCAGAATATTGCATAAAATCCAAATTGACTGTTAACCTTGATAAAACTAAAGCAATGATTTTCTCAAATAAGAAACCTGACACAGCTCAACATTGTTTTTATCATATAATCATTCAATAGTTCATCTTGAACATGAGTATAAAATCTGGGAATTATTTTTACTTATAATGGTAAACTTAAGTATGCAGCTGAACAACTAGCTGACCGTGCAAGAAAAGCTTTTTATGCAATGAAACACTCTTTACCATTTCATAATAACTTATCCGTAAAAACTCTTTTAAAACATAATATTCTCCACTTATTGAACCTATAATTTTGTATGGTTCTGAGATATGGATTTCAGACTTTAATATTAATATAAACAATTGTGATCAACTACCTTTTGAAAAGATACAGCATTTAATATTTAAAGACATCTTGGGTGTACAGAAAAAAGCTTCAAAAGCCATTAAATATGAGCTAGGAACACTTCCTATTTGTTGCAAAGCTTTCATCTCTATGTTTAAATATTACAAGAGACTAAAAAACCATAAAAATAAAAATGGAATTAGAAATCAAATTCTTATTGCTGTTTTCTTAGAAGATGACAATCTATATAATAATGGTGTAAAGGATAATTGGCAGAGTCAGATTGAGAAACTTAAACTTCCATCATTAGATATTACTGATAACACATTTAGCAGCTGCTTGGAAAATTTCTACATAAAAAATGTTAATTTGCAACTTCAGAACATTGAATTCACCAAATGTGGTAAATTATTATTTTACAGTCAAATTAGAAAGAACTATGAATTACTACTTGAAATTTCCAATTAATAAATCTGTACGTTCTAAATTAACAAAACTGAAAATTTCTGCACACCCTTTAGAAACTGAAATAGGCAGATATTCAAAGCCTTGTATCCCAAAAGAATCTCGTTTTTGTCACTATTGTAAAACTGTTGTAGAAAATGAAATAAATTTCATATATGACTGTCCTATATATAAAGATATATAAAGATTTGCGAAAAAAGTATTATCCTTTGAACATCTATAATTCAAATGATAACATGTTGAAGGAAAATCATTGTAAAGTACTTTGTAATCCTGACAATGCAGTTCATGCAAATTTTTACATGAAGGTTTTGAATTGCGTTCTAAAAATAGAGCGCAATAATATATATTTAATGCATCAATTAGTTCATCTCTGTCCATATTATACTGTTTATACTATTTGCATAATGATTATGTATAACTTCAAGTTGTAAACGTGGTTGATTTCACCGATTTGTAAACTTGCATGTATGTATGTACTTTAGTATGTGTTTAAGTAATCTGAAAACACACTGTATTTTTTTTCATTTTGTAACATGGTTGTATGCCAACATGTTTGGTGAATCAATAAATAAATTGAATTGAATTGAGATAAATATACTGAAGCAAATAAAAAATTATTTGGACTACCCCCCCCCCCTTTCCCCTTAGAAAACGTTTTTTTTTTTTTTTTTTTTTTTGCTTGTCAAGAATTCTGGGTTGGACATTTTTTAACTGGGGTGGACCCCCTCCCCTCCCCCCAGGAAAAAAATTACTGGATCCGCGCCTTTGAGACACAGTTAGATTATTCAAATTAATCGAGGACAGATCATTTATTTTCTTCTTCAATGAAAAAAAGTCTGACAAGCAAAAAAAAAAAAAAAAAAAAAAAAAACAACAACAACAACAACAACAACAAACCCCTCTACTATTTTCTGGTGGGGTGGGGTGCGGGGGTGGGGGGTAGCAACAGTCAAGGACAGATTATTTATTATTTTGCCATTCGATGATAGTTTATATATTTTTAACATTTTCGAGGACAGATTATCCTAAATCTGCCTGCAAGCCAGCCCCCCCCTTTCAGAATTTTTGTTTTCCCGACCTTTTCAGACCGCCCATCCGCAACTTTTTTATTCAGAATTTTAATCTAAATTTTCAAAGGATCAGACTCCAGGATAATGCATTTCATGAAAATCAATCCCACTGTTAAGTTGTAAGTGAATTAAATATTTGTATATATATTAAAAAGTTACAAAAATGAATCTGCCGAAACGTAAAATCTACTTAACAATTAAGGCAACCATGAATTATAAAATATTTATATCCACCGAATAATTTCTTCTTTATTTTTTATGAAAACCGATTGCTGTTATCAATCTATTAGCAATAAACTGGTTGGAATCAGTTTTTAAATAACCTTTAATTACAGCGTAGTTTTAATGTGTGTAGGACCATGAAGTGTGTTTGAATATTTCCCGCCACATTACAAAGCCTATTCTTAGACCGAAAGTCACATGACCAAATTGTTCAAGTGTGTGTTGTATATATAAAAACGAAAGAATGAATGAACGGCATTAGACATTACAAACTAGAAATTGGCACAAGTGTTAATAGAAAGAACAATGGATTTCAGGAAGAAGGCAGAGGAGGTTGCGGATAGATTACAGAGATATTATAAAATGACCGAAGGGTGGACATCATCTAAGAAATCGGTGAGTTTTGTCAGCACATGTCCAGAAACATGTGTTTGATCAATATTAAGCTGTTAAGTGGACATTTCCTGATTATGCAAAGGGTAGAGATCTAAGATGATTTAAAAGGGAATAATAAATGGCAATAAATGACAAGATTTATTTGACAAGAATTTTAAGTCGAGAAAGCGGCCTGTCATGTATCGATTTTCTTCTTTGTGCGTTCACAACAATGTGAAGAATTTATTTAGTATGCGAAGTTTTTTAAAGATGTCCTTGAACTAACTTAAAGTCTGGTTAAAAGCTTGTGGGATGAAATTTGTGATTAACATTTACAAGTTAATTTGAGGAGTGTCTATGTATATGATTAAATGTTTTAAGTATAAGAGAGCACCCTGGACATTGTCCAATGTATGTATCGTGTCTTAATAGCTGTTATATAGCCTACATGTATTTCTATTAATTTATTCATTCTAATTATACAGGCCCGTAGGCAAAATTATTGGGGGGGGGGGGCACGGCCCCCCGTGCCCCCCTGGTTCCTACGGCCATGAATTACATAAATTTGCACAGAAATGTTAACTTTTATGAGAAACCACTTGACTGTTTCCCCGTAAGTCTAGATTTTGATAAACTTGTGTATATGTATCCCTTCAACAATATGCTTAATTTTAGTAAAAAGATTTTTTGTCCTAACACTCAAGTACATTGCCTGATGTAAGATGTCTGTGGGATTCATTGTTCTACTAAAAAGAATTAAATTACATGGGTCTGAATGACGAAATTCCTTTCTCCTGTTCACAACAAAACATAAACTCAAATTTAAGATTGTTATAATGAAAACATATAAAGTTTTAAGAATAGATATAGAACCATTTCATTGTTATTGTAAATGCAGCCAGCCAGAGACAAGTGTGCTGAATATATAGTAAACACTGAATATAGTATAAATAGTCAGACCTTTTTTATGCCCCCCGGATCGAAAGATCCCGGGGGTATATTGTTTTTGTCCTGTCTGTCTGTTTGTCTGTTTATCTGTTTGTCTGTTTATCTGTTTGTCTGTTTGTCTGTCTGTCTGTTGTTAACTTTAACCTTGCCCATAACTTTTGATTGGTTGGAGCTATGACTTTTATATTTCACATGTGTATTCCTTGTGAAAAGACCTTTCTTTGGGTACCATCAAATTTGACCTTTTGACCTTGACCTTGGAGTTTGACCCACTCTTGCAAAATTTTATGAGACTTTAACCTTGGCCATAACTTCTGAACAGTTGGGGCTTGGGGTTTCAAACTTCACAATGTATTCTTTGTGACAAGGCCTTCCTTTGGATATCAACCTCTTTGACCCTTTGACCTTGACCTAGGAGTTTGACCTACTTTTGAAAAACTTTAACCTTGGCCATAACTTTTGAACGGTTGGAGCTAGGGCTTTCATACTTCGCATATGTTATCCTTGTGACAAGATCTTTCTTTGGATACCAACCACTTTGACCTTTTGACCTTGACCTAGGAGTTTGACCTACTTTTGAAAAACTTTAACCTTGGCCATAACTTTTGAATGGTTGATGCTAGGGCTTTCATACCTTACATATGTAATCCTTGTGCAATCACCTTCCTTTGGATATCAACCTCTTTGACCCTTTGACCTTGACATAGCAGTTTGACCTACTTTCGAAAAACTTTAACCTTCACCATTACTTTTGAATGGTTGGTGCTAGGGCTTTCATACTTCACATATGTAATCGTTGTGACAAGACCTTCCTTTGGATACCAACAACTTTGACCTTGAGCTTGACGTTTTACTTACTTTTAAAAAACTTTAGCCTTCGCCATAACTTTTTAACAGTTGCAGCTAGGGCTTTCAAATTTCACAGGTATATTCCTTGAGACAAGACCTTTCTTTGTGTACCAACATTTTTTATCTTTTGGCCAGGATTTTGACTTGCATTTGAGAAACTTTAACCTTCGCCATAAGCTGCCATACGGGGGCATCAGTGTTTCACAAACACATCTTGTTTTAAATATGCAGTCAAAGCTTCATTTCATGAACTGCAACTGATGTTATATATACATTTATCACAAGAGTCTACATGAAGTTTTTATTGTGCTAAAAAAAAAAAATTAATATTTAACCTCTTTTAGCATGTTTAATAGTAAAAATGTTGATGTTACAAAAGAGAGGAAAGAAACCACCAGACTATTTGGCTTGAGAGGGTTCAGTACTTTTTTATTTATTATATTCCAGTTGCCTGGCCTTGTATTTGTATAAGACAGCTAAAGACCAAACATGCTATGCAATATATGGTACCATATAGATGTAAAGGGGTATATACAGTCAAACCTTGTTATCTCAAACTTGATAGGACCGCAAAAAAACTTCAAAATATCTACATTTTTGAGATATCAGGGTAAAATAGTTAAAAAATAATATGTTGGGACTTCCAAATGCAGTTTCGACATATCCATGTTATTCAGGGTATCAGTGTTTAAGATACCAAAGTTCAACTGTATAGCACAAAATGAATCTGGCCCCAGTGGCTTCATACTGAAAATTATTATCACACCATGTTGCATGATCCGTTTTTGATAGAAGAGGGTGTATCAAGAACCCTCACTCTACATTCACCCTGTTTTTTACATATTATAATATATATTGTATACAGGGTTATTTTCGCACCGTGTTATTTTCGCCTTTTCACACTTGCATACAATTTTGCCCCGTTTTAAATTCGCCCAGTCAAAGTTTTGTTTAAGAAATTATACTGTGTTCTTTGAATTCGCCCCGCTGCGGGCAGGGCGAAAGGCTGGCGAAAATAAAATGGGGCGAAAATTTCCCTGTATATAGTATATATAAATAATAATTATTCTAGATTCATGTTAGCAAATATTAGGGATATCTTTCCACTGATGATATAGAATCAGAAGACATGATTATACATACAAACAAAACATGTACCACATACATCTCCATTTATGGAATATATCTTAAAAATATCAACATGATAAAACCTTTCATTCATTAAAATGTTGTATATTTTTTTACAGAAAAATTTTGAAATTTCATACCGCCAGTCCGAGGAATTTTCTGGACACTTGTAAGTACTTCCTTTCATTCTATACGAGTACCTTATTGCTATTTGCACCAAAACTTTAGCATGCAGGGGGGGATATTTGAGGGTATGTGATGTAAAATATTTAGAAAGTTTCTAAGGGTGTACTTATTCCTCTCTGTTGTATTCACCTGCTGAAAGATTAATTGACTTAAAAACCCTAAGGCCAAAAAATAAATAATAATAATAGTCTTGTTTCCTGCTACCAACCTGAAAAAAATAGGGTAGGTAGATAGGAAAATTATTATTTTATTTTATTTTTTTCCAATGGTATTTTTTGGATATGAACTATTACAAAACCAAATTAAACATGTCATAGGTCAATATTATCTTTTAAAATTAAATC
Source organism: Saccostrea echinata (assembly GCF_033153115.1). Lineage (NCBI taxonomy): Eukaryota > Metazoa > Mollusca > Bivalvia > Ostreida > Ostreidae > Saccostrea > Saccostrea echinata. Next base: position 5,401,564 of record NW_026889758.1, on the reverse strand, counting down.
TAATGTCTTTTGATGCACAACTCAAGTGGTATTTTATGAAAGTCCATATTTAAAACATACAGTTTCATGAAATACCACTTGAATATATATTTTTTTCAGTTTTGGAACATGAAATTCTTGAAATTTCCAATTTTTTTCCCCAAAACTAAAAAAAAAAACAAAACTTTAGGGTCGGGTGCAAAAAAATAGGGTCGGTCAGGTAGCAGGAAACAAGACTATTATTTTGTTTGGCCTAAAACTGAGAAGCACCCAGATAAATATGTTTGACTGTACTTGTCAATATTAATTGACAGATGAGATGGACCTGAACAGGCAAATTGAAATTTTCCACAGTTACTCATTCCTCTTGCATTCTACGGAAGTTACAGTTGCATGATGATAGTGAACATGCACACTTATAATTTGATGGTTCAGTGCATTTAATTAAACTCATGCATCAAAAAATAATGCAGTAATGTGTTCCACTTTAGATTATTTAAACTCGGTATATTTTAAGGATAAAAGTAAGGCTTCAAGTTTTATTATTTATTTATATGTCTTACTCTGACAGCATCAAATTTCTTTGGGTTTTTTTTTTTCATAATTTATTATAAAACACTGCAAATTGACATACATTTTTCTTGATCGAACTATTAATGTTTTTTCTTAAGAGAAGCAAGTTCAAATCTCATGATTCAAATCAAGTGACACCCGTAAAAAGGCATGTTCAGACAAGAGGTGTTAAAACAATTAATCTCTTGTGTAAATCCCACCAGTCTATAGTTGGACAAGATGCTGCAGATTAGAGAGGAATGTTTGATATCAAAACCACAAACACAGCATAAAAAGAAACAACTGTGGGTCTGCACAGGTGCCTATACTACAGAGTTTGATCTCTAGCATACTTGGTGTGGTATCAGAATTTGTCTACAGCCAGCAAAAGTTCAAACTAACAAATATTCAAGTTATCAGGAAACATTTCATGTTCTGTTAATATTTTTTTTACTTCTGTTGCTGCTGCTGCCGTCAGATAGAGATTGAAAGAAAAGAGGGAGATAGAGAAGTGTACAAACACATATTAAGATATATTCATCCTAAATGAAAACGTTGAACTAAGTATAGGTCTAGTAAAAAAAAAAAACCTGTTTAGAATGGGAAAGAGAGATAAATCATTATTCACCATTGCATTTGTTGCAGACTCATGAGTGCAAATACCCATTTAGAAAAATCTCTTGTATATGGAAGTCATCAATACTTAAAGTTTCACTTCATTAATTCCCATTACTCGGAGGCAAAAGAGAACATTGATTTGATTTCTATCTGAAAAGCTCTGACTAAATAAACAACAATGCTTTTGTTCATTTTTCACAGATTAATTAGTTTTTAAAGGGATATGTATGCCAGATTTTCTACAGTCTAGATCACTACCCTGACAGAACTCAATAACTGTAGCCTATTTTAGATAAGCCATCACTAAAAGTCTCATAAAGGACTGATCTGTGTTATATCTGCTGTATTTAACTGTTACATTGCTTCACTGCTTAGAATTACACATGACATTAGCAGGAATTATTTGATTAGAAGCTTCCTGTATTTTAATCATTTTCCCCCATCCCCTATTGCTTCAAATTGAAATGTTCCTTAAGCATACAGGAAACAGATTGCATGTACATCATGCTAGTCATTTTGTTGCTAAAACTTTGATACAATGCATGATGTTCTTTTTGCTACTTGATACTTAAAGACCTTTAAATACAATGTAGCATTCAATTCAATGAACCAATTAAAAAGAAAATGTTTCAAATGCTTATATATATATATATATATATATATATATATATATATATAGCCAGTTGAACACTAAATTGCAAATAAAGAACGATTTCATAGTACCATACTTTTTTCGCCCTCTTAGAGGTAAACTTGTGTATGTATATATATAGAGGTAGAATTGTCACCAGGTTTTGCTGCCTTTATCATATGATTATATAGCAATAAAACAGTTATCAACTCTACAGTAAAACTCAGGTACAGCGAACATGCTTGTATGCACACTTACAGCAAGTATCATTTTCCTTCCCTGAAGTTTTAAAACATTTAATGGATAAATGAAGTGGTCAAAATGGATCATTCTATTGGCACATTGCTATAAGTGGGTTAAAACTGTATGTACATTATTTTTTTTTTTAAATCTGTATCTACAATTGTCAATAAATATCTTTCAGTAATTAATTAATTAATTGATAACTGTATATTTTTCAAAGTATCTAGCCGTGCAGCCCCCCCCCCCCCTCCCCCCATTTTTTCCAATAAAAAAAATGTTAAGAAAATGTACAAATATATTAAAATCTCTTCCATCATATCTTCAACATTACCTATAAAAGTAATATCTTTCATTTTACAAATATTTAGTGTGTTTGACTAATCTCTACATTTGCAGCTGTATCGTAGACATCAGGGGCTTAGCATTCCTTATACACACACTCACTCCCATGACTGTGTGGTCTGAAACCTTAACTATTCATATAAGGTATGACAAGTCTTGTGTAATGAGCTTGCACTCTATTAAACTTGAGAACATGGATTAAATGCTCTCTTAGGCAAGCAGTTTTCAAGGTAAAGGGCTGGTATGTGAAAGGTTTGAGCCTTGACACAGACAAACTATTTTCCTAAATAAATATTTCAGATGACTTACAGGCTTTACTGAATTATTCGTATAGCGTTGATTCTAATTAAATATGTTCATTAATTTCTCTCATGATCTGTAAGATTACTTTTATTTGAACTTAAAGTCCATGATCCTTGTAGAGGACTGTGTTTTATACAATCAGACCATTGCCTGCATCAGGTTTCCCTCCAATTGTCACATAAAAAAAAACCTGTCAGACACAATTAGATGATCATATCTGTTGACCTTTGTTGTGGTGGACTAAGAGATCTACCTCACAATAATCAAACAAGTGTCCTTAACTTGCTGCTGGGCTAAGGTCAAGCTGTAAATAGTCCTAAAGGGCAAACATTAATGTCTCTGGCCACTTGAGGTGTTGGTACTGTCAGTCAAGTGCTGAAATGAATGACCGATGTCTGAGGTCATCCAGTGCATTTGTCTGTACTGAGTGACTTATCATTTATGTACTCGGAATGCATACAGTCAATATCTCTATTATAGCTGATTTCATATATGATCTGGAGTTCATGACTAGGGATTTTGTGTTATGCAATACACTCTTAAAATAAAAACAATTGGAATCTCTTTTATCAAGTGCTAACCTAGTGATTTATATGGTATTTCAATTTCCAGTGCAGCAGTTCATTGAGTACAGTGTGCAAAGACAATGTCAGGAATTTAAAATCCACTTATTTTATATATTTTAAAAGTGATACAACTTCATGATTTATACTGCTTTAACAGTCATATTTCTGTACTTTAACTTGAGGACACGTACTGGAAGTCTAAGGAAGTGGACCAAATCTCGGGAGGAAATCAGATGATGAACAGATTATAGCTGTCTATAGTTTTGAAGGAAGTTTAAAACGGTTATAAAGCAATTAAAACTCCATAGTTTCTACTTACTTTTCACAGACTAGAGAGACCATTCTGAATTATGTGAATATAACTTGTAGGTGTCAAAGCTCAATAAAATCTGCTTTTAATCAGATATATATAGGATCTCCCATGATTTGTGGTTGAATATGATTTTTATGCAACGGATTGTGTTTTTTTTTTATCCCAGAGCCTTGGCAAGGGGATAAAAACACACAAGTTGGATAAAAATCATATCCAGCTACAAATCATGGGAGATTCTTTTTATCCAATGTTTTATACGTCACTATCAATATTTTACACTGTTTTTATATAGGAATCCACTTTATTTTACTTCATCATTTTTACACAAAACCCATTGTGACGTCAGAGCAGTGGGATATGAAAAAAGTATCCAATGAGTGATATCCACAGGATAAAGGGGTAAACATGGGATAAAGCAAATTATTTGTTTATTCAAGTAATAGATTAGCAGTTTTCTTTTCATGCCTCTACTTTTTTGGTCCTTTAAATATTTCAAATTGTAATATAAAAGAAAAAAAATAGAGCCATAGGTAAACTCTATCGGTAAACTCAGAGCATCCCTTCCAGTACATTCAGCAGATTCCTTAATGTTTTCCCTCTTAGCACTCTGAATTCAGGCTTTTCCAACTTCAATTTTCAATTTTATTAAGAAAATGTCTTCAATTAAAATTGCCTTTTTGACTCTGATTAGATACACAGGTTAAAGGAAGATCCTGTGATGCAGAAATTAGCAACATGTGCTGAAGTATCAGCAACCTTTCTCCTGGTGTTTCCAGACAGACGTTTCTTGATCAATATCAACTTAGATATTGGTGCAGTTTGATTAAAGTTCAAATAAGTTTTCTCTTTAAACACTTGTATATTTTGCATGATTATTTTAAAAAATCTTCAAAGAAAAATTTGAGCATTTTGATATCATTTCAAGTATATAGTGTTATTCCATTTGAAAGGATCAAAGCATTCTATGGTGTATGTAACCACACTCCAGCTTCAATAGTCAAGTCAATACATGTAAATACTGCAAGAATATCTTGGGGCATTCATTGCCATTTAATATAAGCTAATTGGAGTATGATGTTACAGTAAGATGCAGTTTTATATCCTGACATAAACTTAATCTATGGCACAAAAGGTCCAGGATGTTCATGGTTATAGTACATCAATGCCTTATAAACTACACAATTAATAAAGACTTGCTCAGAAATAAAACAAAATAAATCCTATGCATTTTGCACATCCTGGAGCTGAATGACTTTGCTTGACAAATATGGCATTTGATGTTTGTGAAAGACCAGTCTGAGCTGATGTACAGAATTAAAAAAACAAACAAACAAACAAACAAAAACAAAAAACAAAGCCAAAGTCATGAGTAAACAAGGTATACTGGTAAAAAAAAAATTTGAACTTTTTTGAAGAATTATTTAACAAATGTAATTGACAGTGTAAAATTTTGGTGTAAAGTAAGCACTTTTTTATTCAATTTTCCTTTGTATTGCAGATATAAAGGTGAAGCCATCTATAACTGTCCCCCCAAAACTGTGTTTGATTATGTAGAACCCCTGCCTGATGGTCCTAGAGCTAAATGGGACACCAATATGAAGAAAATTGAAATCCTGAAGTGGATAGAAAAAGTAAGGGAGATTCATTAAGTTTTCTTTTGATTTGGGAAGCATTTTTCATATATACCAGTACTAATATCAGTTTATTCATAAAGCAAACCACATTAAACAAGATCCTGGGGGGTATATTTTTATTTTATTGCAATTGAAATTTTGTCAGCCATTATTTTCATGTCTCTGTGCAAATAGGAAATGATCAATTCTGGACCAATAATTTCAGAAGACAGTAACTGGAAATTTGTCTGATCTGTTCATAAAACTTATAATAATGGCCTTTACAGTCACTTTACATTAGATTTATACCAGCCGAGGAACTGTAGACTGCATGAATGTCAGAAATGTTGATAAAACTGTAGAATTTTATCACCAATTTTACTGATGTGATGGTTGTTTTATTCTCTGACTCTGGAAATACATTTCATTAAAGACCAGTTCCATTAAGTAGGCGGAAATCATTGATTTCTCTGCAGTTTTCCTGTACATCTTATGGGTGATAATTTCTACATTATGTCCTTTTAAAATAAGCTGTTAGATATGATTGGAATTATGATGCATTTTGTAGGAAATGGATCAAGAAACAATAATTTTACAAGTCTACTATTTATAACAGATAGAGTTAAGTTCAATTGATTTCTGAAGGGAATCACCTTTAGACAGCAAATTAGGTTTCCTGACTAAAGGATGTAAAAATAAAATGATCTAAATTTAACTTTCATGAGAGATTGCAGACGTGGGTTAGAATAAAGTACAGGGAAGCATACTTCTTTCTTTCTGGGACAAGTTGACCTATTTTTTTTCTCTGAAACTTTAATTAATATTTATCACAAGAGAGTATAGGATGTATAGTACATAGCATGCATATGTATAAAGTGAAGAGCTAATTTAGGTCTGTTTAATTAGTGTATACTTAAACATGCTGAAACTTTTATAACGACTCTTTATTACTGGACCATGACAAGACAGTTTTTCTGTTGTACAGAATATACATGTACCTAACAAAACAATCCCTTTGGGATCTGAAAAGATGAAATAATTAGAATTATTATACCTCATTTATAATTAATCTCCTACATTTATATATACTGTAAATCACTTTTTATTCGTGAGAACTTTATTTTTGCGTAATTTTGCGAGACAGTGAGCTCACGAAAATTTCATTCTCGCGTATAATAGTATTCCTTAAGATTATATAGAGGAATAACAATAATTCATGAAAATTATGTCTCGCTAATAAAAAGTCAATGACTATCTCGCGAAAATAAGGTGTCGCGAAAATTTAGTGATCTACAGTAACACATTATCTGATTGGTTCTAGACAGTCATGTGACAGGGCCATAAAACTTCATATTTCCCTGTCGTTGTCATGCTTTTCGTTATATTTAACCTTTATGGAGAACTCTGGCATTTTCCCACAATACTTATCATTCTTTGAAGAAAAACTCCAAATAGCAGCTAGCAGATGTCACAATTTACAATAGTAAAAATGTTTTATCTACATAGTAGTGATCTTCTTTCTAATAAGGATGCTTATAAAAAAAGAAAGAAATCAAAGAACATTGTCTGTGATAGTGTCTGTAAGGGACTTTAGTAAAGTGACTTTTTTCAAAAATTGAATGTGAATTTAAAAGTGCGGCACAATTTAAAAGTTTGTGTTTATTTTTAAAGGTTTGGCTTGATTGGGTTTAATAAACTTGTTACAATTCATTGCATGAACGTTCAGGAGATATGAAGATATATTCACCCAAGAAAAATTATATTCCCCTCCTGCGGGAAATCATATCTTACTCACTATCATGCAGTAAATTTAAGTCATGAATATATTTTCTATGTAGTCATTATTGTTGGAAAGCAGCTGGTTTCATAGTAATCGTATAAAGTAATACAGTAAGGTATAAGTCACAGTTGAAATATGTGTTATCTGGAACAATTGATATCAATATGTCAAAATGAGTTAGAATCTGAACTGCTTTTTCTTACTGTATTTTACCCTCAATATCTCAATTCATTTGATATCCCAAAGTTTTTTCTGGAGCCAAACAACTTTGAGATAACAAGGATTAACTGTAGTTTAATCAGTTGTGAGACTGTGAAGGAGTGGGGGGGGGGGGGGGGGGGACTGGAATGCACTCCAATACCAAACATTTAATAAAAAATGTTTTATGTCCTTGATTATTGATTTGTTTTTATATATGAAAAGACATTGCTTTTCTATCCAAATCCACACAGTACAGGTATGTACAAATGGGGAGTCGTATTGGGGATTTCAAATCACCACTCCCCAAAATAGGATTTTATTAATCACAACATTGTTTTGCTTGTCAAGATATTTTGGTGTATCACTGAATAAACAATATGTTAGATTATAGAATCATATATATTTATATGTATCAATGATTTGAAAGAAATGGATAATTAAGAAAAGTAAAAAGGTACACACACCAGGTATTTTGTCTTGATTGAGCAAAACTACTTAAGTGTGTAGTGATGTTTAGTGATGTTTTCGTTTCTGTTTTCAGCCTGATTTAAGAATAAATCGAGCTTGTACAGCTAGTGCTATGCTTGGTCTGATCTCACCTCGAGACTTTGTGGATCTCATTCTTGTTCGAGACACAGAGGAATGTCTTTCAACAAACGGTAATGTCAGCTAGAATAGAAGATTTGAATTTTTATCTTCAAGTACATAAAGATAATTCAATTTTTAGCTCACCTGAGCTGAAAGCTCAAGTGAGCTTTTCTGATCACCCGTTGTCCGTCGTCCGTCCGTCCGTCCGTCCGTCTGTAAACTTTTCACATTTTCAACTTCTTCTCAAGAACCACTGGGCCAATTTTAACCAAACTTGGTACAAAGCATCCTTGGGTGAAGGGGAGTTTAAATTGTTAAAATAAAGGGCCAAGCCCCCTTCCAAGGGGAGATAATCAAGAAAAGACAAAAATAGAGTGGGGTCATTAAAAAATCTTCTTCTTAAGAACCACTGGGCCAGAAAAGCTGAAACTTATGTGAAGGCATCCTGGGGTAGTGTAGATTCTAAATTGTTAAAATCATGACCCCCGGGAGTAGGGCGGGGCCACAATAGGGAATCCAAGTTTTACATTGAAAAATGTAGAAAAAATCTTGAAAAATCTTCTTCTCAAGAACCACTGGGCCAGAAAAGCTGAAACTTATGTGGAAGCATCCTGGGGTAGTGTAGATTCTAAATTGTAAAAATCATGACCCCCGGGGGTAGGGCGGGGCCACAATAGGGAATCCAAGTTTTACATTGAAATATGTAGAAAATATCTTTAAAAATTTTCTTCTCAAGAACCACTGGGCCAGAAAAGCTGAAACTTATGTTGAAGCATCCTGAGGTAGTGTAGATTCTAAATTGTTCAAATCATGACCCCCGGGGGTAGGGCAGGGCCACAATAGGGAATCCAAGTTTTACATTGAAATATGTAGAAAAAATCTTTAAAAATCTTCTTCTCAAGAACCACTGGGCCAGAAAAGCTGAAACTTATGTTGAAGCATCCTGGGGTAGTGTAGATTCTAAATTGTTAAAATCATGACCCCCGGGGGTAGGGCGGGGCCACAATAGGGAATCCAAGTTTTACATTGAAATATGTAGAAAAAATCTTTAAAAATCTTGTTCTCAAGAACCACTGGGCCAGAAAAGCTGAAACTTATGTGAAAGCATCCTGGGGTAGTGTAGATTCTAAATTGTAAAAATCATGACCCCCGGGGGTAGGGCGGGGCCACAATAGGGAATCCAAGTTTTACATTGAAAAATGTAGAAAAAAATCTTGAAAAATCTTCTCAAGAACCACTGGGCCAGAAAAGCTGAAACTTATGTTGAAGCATCCTGGGGTAGTGTAGATTCTAAGTTCTTCAAATCATGACCCCCGGGGGTAGGGCGGGGCCACAACAGGGAATCCAAGTTTTACATTGAAATATGTAGAAAATATCTTTAAACATTTTCTTCTCAAGAACCACTGGGCCAGAAAAGCTAAAACTTATGTGGAAGCATCCTGGGGTAGTGTAGATTCTAAATTGTAAAAACCATGACCCCCAGGGGTAGGGTGGGGCCACAATAGGGAATCCAAGTTTTACATTGAAATATGTAGAAAATATCTTGAAAAATCTTCTTCTCAAGAACCACTGGGCCAGAAAAGCTGAAACTTATGTGGAAGCATCCTTGGGTAGTGTAGATTCTAAATTGTTCAAATCATGACCCCTGGGGTAGGGCGGGGCCACAATAGGGAATCCAAGTTTTACATTGAAATATGTAGAAAAAATCTTTAAAAATCTTGTTCTCAAGAACCACTGGGCCAGAAAAGCTGAAACTTATGTGGAAGCATCCTGGGGTAGTGTAGATTCTAAATTGTAAAAACCATGACCCCCGGGGGTAGGGCGGGGCCACAATAGGGAATCCAAGTTTTACATTGAAATATGTAGAAAATATCTTGAAAAATCTTCTTCTCAAGAACCACTGGGCCAGAAAAGCTGAAACTTATGTGGAAGCATCCTGGGGTAGTGTAGATTCTAAATTGTTCAAATCATGACCCCTGGGGTAGGGCGGGGCCACAATAGGTATTACAAGGGGGAAATCGGGTGAAAAACAGCAAGGCCAAAGTTACTCAGGTGAGCGTTGTGGCCCATGGGCCTCTTGTAATTTGATAACAATCACGTTTTTCTACAACTTATACTTAAATATATATTTATATATATATTTATGAGGACACATTGGGGGAACCTTAATTTGCTAAGGCTTTTTTTTCTCCTTCATATTTCTATTTTAAAAGATTAACATGAATGAGAAGTTCGCTCCTACATAATGTTGAGATTTATCACTGGGATTTATTACAGACGTATATCTTCTTGAAGTGAAAAGCTCTTAGAAAAACACATAACCTTAATTAACAATAATCAACATGTATCAAATTTTATTTATTCAGTCCACTTATCCTACTCTTAAAAAGGGTGTTTCAATGAGCCAGAACTTTTAATATAAGTATAAATAAAATTGTTTATAAAAGATATTTCTTACATGTCATTTTCTATTTGTTGTAACCTTTAAGTTTATAAATATTCAGATGGGAAACTCAAAAAAATAGTGTATAGTTCTTTAAAATAAAATTCCAAGACCTTCATCAAAACAGTTAGGCTAGGACATCTTCATGGGTTGAATTCCACCTGCTGTTAAGAACGTCATAACAACCACTTGTCTGCAGAAAAATCTTAAAACAATCATATCAATAAATTGCATGATAAATGATCTTTTCAACTTCAGAGGAATTAAATATGGATACAAATGTCACAATCTCCCTTGATAAAATTTCCAAATATAGAAGGCATTAAGTCAGTGGATATCACTTCTGGAAACAAACAGTTGATAGTCATCTAGGAATGGTATAACTGTTTATCACAGGGAACTTTGTACTTGTAACTCAGTCATTCTAAGATAATCATATTACTCATTAAAAAAAAACGGTCTTGAATTGCCTGAAGTAGTCTGTTACTGCAGTCAGCTCTCAAAATAAAACAATCATTTCTCCTGTTACAATATTTACAGTAAACAACCATCCAATACTGGGTTTTTTCTCCATGTCTTTCTCTCCTTTTCTCTCCCCATTCTCTCTCTCCCCTCTTTTTTTTACATGATGCATATGATCAAAGTGTGTAACCACTGATTATGTTACTATTTAAAAGCAGTGATAAACATTTTCATCTTATTTCATAGATAATAGATTGGTTTGATTTCAGCTATCAGTATTGATTACCCTGAATGCCCAGAGGTCAAGGATCATGTGCGGGGTTGGAACTGGTCATGTGGCATGATCTGTGTCAAATACCCAGAGTAAGTCACATGACTGTACCCAGCATGCCATGCGCCTAAAGGAATGGCTTGATTTAGACTAACACCTCAAACTATCTTTTTTATAACACATACTTCTTTTTATTTGTTAATGTAATGACAGTTTTATAGAAAAGGTGCACTTCCATAATAGTATGTTTATGTTTTCATGGTAATAGTAATAATAAAAAGATGTGTGGGTTGAAGATGCAATCTATCAAGGTATAATTAATCATCTAAACTCATATTTCAAGTTCAGAAATATACAGAACATAACAGAGGAAGATTAAGATAAGGTCCTACAAGTTCTCTTTACATAAACATTTATTAATGAGGGAGTTTGCAGAATGATGTTTATATTGTCATTGCTTCAGACATAATTTGCTAATCCCTTTACAGGTATATTGGCTGCTTTGGTTCCTGCTGATGATTCAATTTTGCTACTTGAGAATGCCATTATCCTCAAAATACAAAAAAAACTTCCTAATAGTTTTAACACTTTCTATGGCTATTAACACAAACTGATAATGAGAATATCGGAGCAGTATGAAGTGTGTATTTTCAAGTGGCAAAAATGTATGAATGGGTTGCTTGCACATAAATGGTCAGTGCTTGTTACTTTGAGCTTGTTTTGTAGCGTGTAGTGTGGAGCTAGAGGAGTTTCCTGAGGAAAAGAAGTATGTAAGAGGCTGGAATTACCCCTGTGGAATACTAGTTATAAAATACCGATTGTAAGTAGGATTAGGGAAAACGTCACAAATTACCATCTTTCTACATGGGTTTGGCTTTGAAGTTTAAACCTTAAATGTTATAAAATCTCTACAAACTTGTAGATTTTATCAGAAATGATTTTTAAAAAAATGCGATTTGAAGAATGATCTAATTTTTCATTCATTATATTATACATGTAATTATAGAAATATTCTGAATACGACAATTTAATATAAGAAAAGCGCATGATATTTATATTTAATGTTTAAAAATTGCGTGCCAGTAAAGTCACGAAAAAATTACATTTTTCCTTCTTTTTTCCCTATCACATTAAACCCATTTCTACCTATAACGCCAAAACCAAAACTGTTAAATGTGAAGGGAAACTATCTTTAAATTGTACACCTTGCAAAATTAACTTAGAAATGATGTACACCTTGCCAGATTTTAAACTTAGAAATGAAGATGAAAAGAAAAATCATTTTTGGAGATTGAATTATTATTTCCACCTGTATTTTCTCTACTAATGCTTGAAAGCTTATTTTCTATGATTCGAATATAAAGAAAACAAAAAATAACAGAAACTTATCCCCGTCTGTTTCTGCAAGAATAACATCACTTTTTTTCACGACCAATGATGGGGGGGGGGGGGGGTGTCTTGCTCCAAGTGCTAAAAACCTGAATGTTTTAGATGTCGTTGGCAGTTTGCAGACTCTTGCTTAATATCGATCTTTTTGCACTGAGTACGGTTTTATTCTAGTTTCTACTGCTTTCGTTGAATTTCGTTTCGTTGAACAGCGTGACGTTAATTTATAGCTAGTCTGTTCATTATCACTTTTCTGATAGAAATGTATGTTTGATGAAGGCTTCATTTTTTTCTGCTGAGTTTCAAAGAGTCTTGTTTTGTTCCAATACTGATTCAATACCGATTTACTTGTAAATGGAACAGTAGCGACAGGGTTGGGGGAAAACTTCTATTGGCCCTTCTGCCAGTGTAAATATTTTTAAAATTTAGCAGAAATGGGTGTTGAGTAAAACATATAGGAGAAAAAATACCTGTGTAAATAGATGTTGCATTTTCTATCAGCTTATAGAAATATGTACACGATAACCATTTTTACAGCTTGTGGAAATTTCTGAAGTGTAAATAGAAATCCTATCTTGGAATTGAAAACAAAAATAAGAATATGAGATAGCATGGATTTTTTTTCCCAATAGCATAGCATGGAAAAATTGATATTTTGAACTTTACGAAGGTAGTAGCACTTGAAATTTGGGAGAAAATATTAAGTATGGGATTCTATCTTTTCAAAAAATCCCCAGAGAAGGTCAACTAAAACAGAAAAGTCTAGTGCAGAATATATTTAAATATTTTACGTAATCGCGGCCACTAATATATTTTATACATGAAATACGTGTACATGTACTTCTAACAATGTTATTAACTTTGTATGGATTCCACACTACATATATTCTATATAAACAAACAAACAAACAATATTCTATAAGCTCTGTACATGCAGCGATTTCCTGCTTAATTTATTCCTGCAAAAGTATACTTTCTAAACGAAATTAATAAAAATGTGAGAGTAATTTTTACTGTCGAAAAAGTCACAGGTAATGATCTAATCACACAATCTGTGGCTCTGTTTGAACAGTAAAAGTTCGCCGCTGAAATGTCTATTTTTGAAAAAAAAATTGTATATTTATATGTCACTTTTTCAAAAATTTGTTCAGATGACGAATTTAGCACTTCATAGAGCATATTGCCCGAGAATCGTACTAAAGATCTGCTATTACTTAGATATAAATAAAATCTAGAACATTCAGAATACTAGTATATATGTATATAACATTGTAGTCTCTTTTCCAGACCTGTTTTATTTTCTGCCTATTTACAGAGACCCTAATAAGTGTAAGCTGGTCAGCTTAATTCAGCCAGATATCAAAGGTATGCTTCCTAAGAACGTTGTAGAAGCTGCCATCCCAGGCTCCATGACTGAGTTCTTCACAAAGCTTGAAGAACAACTGAAGAAAGACGGAAAGATTACTAGTTGAGGACATCCCATTAAGCCCAGTGCTTGGTGTTCACCTTTATTGTATGTGATTTGTTGTCCAACACTATATTGTTGTGAAACGCAGATTTCAATTATTTAGAAAGGAACAAACATGTATCATGAACAAACGCTAGATATGTGTGCTGTAAAAAGCATGGTAAGATTGGCAAAAACCAGAAAAACCTAACAGAGTTGGTTATCTTTGTGCCTTCCAACTAAAATTTTAAAAAGCCAAATCAAATGCAAAGAAATTTTAAATTTCAAAACACCAGTATTTTAGATACTGTTTTAATTTATATTTTAATATTAAATAACACTTATTGTAATATATATATAGTCAAATTAACTTGCCAAATTAATATATATATATATATATATATATATATATATATATATATATATATATATATATATATATATATATATATATATATATATATATATATATATATGGCAATTACTAAATGTTGTTTACCTAAATGCAGTTTTCCAATTTTTTTTGTGTTAAAGACACGTCTTTGTGTTGGAGCTGAAAGATTCATGGAAATAAAAAAGGATTGTATTTTGACCAAAACTACAAGTAAAGAGAAAATGTCTGTATTGTTTATTATACACATGTTATTTATTTTGTACAAAATATATGAGGGAAATAAATTGTCAAACTTTTGTTGATTAATATAATACATGTAGTAAGAACAATAATATGAACAATTTTGGAAAAGTTATATCAGTGATTGTTCCATATATTTCTGTATAGGCAATACCATGATGATATTCTCAGGTTATTGAAATCATTCTCCATGAGCCTGGAAGACATGTGTTGATGCATTTCTCTCAAGATGATTCGTTTAGGGAGAAGTTTCGTGTCAGATTGCAGATGTTATTTCGTAGAGAGGAATTTAATTGAAGTCTTGTACATTGTGATTATTTTACTTTCAATATAATTGGCAGCATTTGACATGTAAAGCTAAAATACCGAGATTTCACTCATAGGGCTTTTGATATATCAAACATCTGAAGTTAGCTAAATCTATTTAGGTCATCGATTCTCGAGACCATTTTTTCATAGCAGAAGAGCATGCTACTTGGAGATGAAGAGAGATTTGTTGACGAAACGAGCTTCTCTGTGTCTTTGTTCAAACTGACGTACATGTACACAAGCACATTCTGACGTACATGTACACAAGCACAACCTGACATACATGTACACAAACACAACCTGACAAACATGTACACAAACACAACCTGACGTACATGTACACAAACACAACCTGACGTACATGTACACAAACACAATCTGACGTACATGTACACAAGCACAACCTGACGTACATGTACACAAGCACAATCTGACGTACATGTACACAAGCACAATCTGACGTACATGTACACAAGCACAATCTGACGTACATGTACACAAGCACAATCTGACGTACATGTACACAAGCAGATTAACGGAGTCTCTGTCCAAACTAGGGCTGTGTATTGAGCAAAAAAAATTCGATACGATACGATACAATATTTTATAATGCGATATCCGATATATTGGATACTTTAATATGTCTATCAAAAAAGTCTTATAAATCATTAAATGCGTGAATTTTTAAAAAAACTGATTGTTTTATAACTCATTTTGAAGGTCTTGTCTCACTGTCTCTACAAATAACACTTTAAATTCAAACTTTTAATGACTGTGAAACAACATGTTAAAATAAAGTTGTCTATGTATTTTGTAATATTTATTTAAGATGTGCTATCTCCTTAATCATTATCTCATTATTATCAATTTTAATTCAGAACAGTATAAATATAACCTTTTGTGATTAAAATTCCCAACTTTTTCACAGAATTATGAGAAAATCTGCCTGTCCGATACGTATTGGAAGTTATTTTTTCGATACGATACATTCTTAAATATCGATACGTATCGATATATTGATACAGCCCTAGTCCAAACATATCAAACGTACAATGAAATATGAAGATAACAAACAATAATCAAGCTTCAGTGTCTTTTGTAACAATACAAATTTGGAGCACAGCAAACACGGGCCTCTAAAAAAACATCAGAGGTGTGATCAGGTGCCATGGAGGAATAAGCAGTCACATTTGCCCTGTGCTCCTTTTCATGATCGAGCAAACGGAAAAATCCATAGACAATGAAGTGTGTTAATAATGGCGTAACAATTCGTATGAAATACTACAGTCAGCATTCGTTTAATGATAGATTGTATTTGCTGACAAGGTCATTTTCTCGACTATAGAACTTGACTTTAAACGAGACTATTAATATTCTTGTTTCATCAACTTATTTGTCAATAACTTTCCTCGTTTCAGAAGTTGTTCTCTTGCGTATCGAATCATCTGGGAGACATAAAATCCATATGCATGTACACTAGCATAATTGAGCAATAAATGTTAGGCCGACTACGAAAATTGTGAGCCATTACGTAAAATTGCAAAGATTGCATATTCTAATAATATTAATATTATGCTATAAGATTAGAACAAGAGGCCCATAGACCACAACGCTCACCTGAGTCTATATGGCCGTGCTGTTCATCAGCATACTTTTTCTATCATAAATTCCTATGTAAAACTTTGATCCCTGTTGTGACCCCACCCTACCGACAAGTGTCATGATTTGAACAAATTTGAATATACACTATCAGAGGATGCTTCCATATTCATATGACTAATCATGGATTTGCTGTTGTTGAGAAGACGATTTTTAAAGATGTAGCCCCTCCATACCTCTGGGGTCATGATTTGAACAAACTTGAATCTACACTCTGAAGATACTTCCATGTCACTATGACTGAAAATGGCTTTGCTGTTTGGGAAGATTATAAGGTTTTCCTATGGTATACTTACAGCCAATTGGTGGCCCAAACCTACCCCTGGGTGATTTGAACGAACTTTAATCTGCCCTACCTGAGAATGCTTTCATATATATATATATATATATATATATATATATATATATATATATATATATATATATATTACTATGTAAATTTTGCTCCCCCATTGTGGCCCCATTGTTTACCTCTAAATGCACACTCCTTCATATTTGGGTAACCAAGGAAAAAGCCACAATAATTCTATAATTTACACAGTACTTCTATTTGTCAAATCGAGCATAAAATACTCATGCAGGTGAACGTGTGGTCCATGGGCCTCTTATGTAAGCATTTCATATGCTAAATTCATTACCAATCTGAAATTACAGAATTAAATTATGTTTTGTTTTGTTTTTTTTTTTTTTTTAAAAAAAAGAGGGTGATGTAAATTAAATTTGGCCCATAATTGGAAGTTTTTAAATCCGTTTTCAAAACAACAAATATTATTTTAGTGCAGACGTTTTTGATGAAAATTTAGATGCCAACTTTCAGACGATCAAATTGTGCAAACTTTTATCAGTATTTGGGTAGGCAAAAACCCTCTCCAAAACCCACACCCGATCAATTTTGTCAAAACCACACCCTCCCCACAATTTGCCTGTGTTTTGGAAATAGATAGCACAAAGTTATGAAAATCATTGTTTGTAATTATTACATAAAATTTGTACATGTACCATGTGTACACCTTGAAAATTTCTTGACCCGCGCCACATATTGGACTTGCGTCACCCTAGGAGTACTAGTTTTACCATTATCATTATTTGATTGCACATGTGTAATCATCATTATATCAGTAGGAATTAATTAATTGTGTGTTTTAATTGGATTATATTTAATGAAGTTGACAGAACCTATGTCAGGCGATGATAAGTACAAGTTTAGGTATAGAATTGGGTAAAATAATCTGAAATGCAAATGGTTAGGTTATAGTTTAAAAAGGGTCAAAGATCATCGAATTCCACATGCAAGTTATACATTGAAGCAGGTCCCTGGGGGGTTTGTCCCATTCCCTGGAAATGGAAAAAATCATATAGCTTTAAATAAAATGGGAAACTCCAAACTTAAGCCGTGTTTGTATTATGACAGATTAAATGGAATAAGGGGTCATAACCCCCCCCCCCCCCCGCGGTCTCTCTGGCACCCCTTGTCCCTGAAACGACAAATGATCATGTAACTCAAAAAAAAAAAAAAATTGGTTGAAAACTTTTCCGCTTGACCATACATAATTTTACTTTTTAATTATACCCGCACTTTCTAAAGAAAGTTCATGTATATTGTTGTTACCCTGGTCTGTCCGTCCGTCCGTCAGTCACACTTTCTTCTTCCTCAAACTCCCCTTTTATTTTGAGCAGTAACCAATTAATATTTTCGAAGGTGATAGGTGGTGTCCTGTAGATGTGCAATAAAGTTTTGGAATTTTAAATATTACCCCAGGGACCAAATGGGGGCCAAAGAATGACAATTTTTTTTCTACAAAAACCTGGTTCCCAGAATTCCTGTTACATCTGATGCAGTAGCCTAATCATCTTTTGGAAGATGATTAGTGGTTCGGAGTATTGCATATATATAGGATCTCCCATGAGATTCTTTTTATCCCATTTTTAATACTTCACAACCAATGTTTTACACTGTTTTATATAGGACTCCACTTTATTTTACTTCATCACTCTAACGCAAAAGTTAAACCATTGTGACGTCACAACTGTGGGTTATGAAAAAAATATCCAATGAGTCATATCCACTGGATAAAGGGGTAAACATGGGATAAATATATATATATATATATATATATATATATATATATATATATATATATATATATATATATATATATATATATATATATATATATATATATATATATATATATAAGGCCTCAGGCAAACAGTTTGGTTCATGGGTCCGAAAATTGATTTTCAATAGTTATTATGAATACGTAGAATATGAAGAATACTGTGAAATATTGTTTATTAAAAATGTTATCAAAATAGACAGGATATTCCGACATCTCCTGCAGTCGATTCCATCCATGTTGAGAGGAATTCCAGGCTGTGCTTCCTCAAATCGAAATCTTTGAATAAGCATGGTGAAAAATAAACAGCTCTGTCTCCGCTAGCTGTTTTCCAAGACACATCCGTTTCCCTAAACATTAACTTTTGAAATAAGTAACATTTTCCTTTTTTGCATGGTGCATTGGTTGTTATTTGGAAAACTACGTTCATGTCATAAATTACAAGAAAAGGCATTTTCTTAAGAAATTGAATAAATAAACCCCTACTTAAAACATACTAATTAAAGTTGAAATTGCACATGCACATTACTATGTAATGAAATAAGCGTGTCTAAACAAAGAAGATGGACGGACAAGGCGAGCGAAATGCCTATGGTGCGACAAATACTGGTATGATGGTGAAAATTTGATCTCAATTATGATAAATTTTGTTTGATAATTGAAAGTGTTCTTTATGTAAAATCTCCATAATTTGCAAAAATCTCACAAAGATTGAGTTTATTTGTCTATGAAATAGCATATACACACACTAAAAAAGGGCAAAAAGGATCATTTTCTCCTATTATAACACTTTTCCATATGAGCGGGTCTTCGCTCCATTTTTTGAAAGTTTATCCTCAAAGTATGCGTAAAAATATACATTTTTGGTTAACAAAAACATAGTGCAAAGACCCACAGTACACACTTTTATGACAAAGCATTCGTACAACTCCGAGAAATACTTAAGTCCATTTATTCAAGGGTCTTATCACAAACATGATTTAAATGCAGCTTTTTGTCATGAGCTGTGTAGCGTAGTGGTTATTGTGTTAGGCTCAAAGAAAAAAAAACTGATATGCAGGATTTTTATTGCTAGGGTTCGAACCACAAGAATACCTTATTATTTTTTTAAAGATAGAATATTTTTTGCCGAGAAAATTTTCAAAAGAAAAGTTTTGTCTGTCATAATTTCATAAATTTCAATAATAAAAACTTTACTCTAAATACTAAATTCACAAACTGAATATGATTTTTATATATCTGAAGCTATAGCATTCTGCACGCCTTGTTCGCCCATCTAATTTATATACCCAAACCGAAGGGGAAAAAGGCCTCGTGACGAATGATAGAGTTGTTTTCATCAAGGAACCTTTCTGGTCGGAATTCCTCAGGTTTTTCCCAGTACTCATTATCGTAATGTGCAGACACAATGACTTCTACCATGGTAGATCGTTTGGGTATTGTTAGATTATCAATTTGTATGTCTTCTAAGGCAGTCTTCGGAACAGCCATTGAGGCTGAAAGAATAAAATTAACGTCGAAGTCGAAACGAAAGATCACAGTTTTGTATTGATTATGGACATTTACACAATCCATATTTTATTTCAACGCAATAGAAAATTTGATTTATATCGCAGTCAGATAGAAAAGAAAATACCAACGTTAATAAAGTGGTAAGATTTTTTTTTGTACTATATCTCAATGTCTTTTTACCTATAGTCCTAAGCCGTTGGATTTCGTTCACAGTCGCCACTATATAAGGAAGTTGATCTCAGTATTAAAGTTTTTACAATAAATATCTAAATTAGCATCAGTATTCATGTGGTCATGAATTTTACAACTTTAGCATAGAACTAACTACTCAATATACTGTAATCATGCAATTGGATGGCCTCAACAGAGCTCCAAGATTTTTGGAAATCTAGAAGAAATTTTTGAAGATTGCATAAATTTTGAAGATTGCAGCCCCATTCCTCAGGCCCCAGAGGTGTGGGGACAACAATACAAAGTTTTTGTTTTCCCTCATCCATAAACACTTTGAACTAAAATCCATTGAAATTGGTGCTGCCATTTCTAAGAAGATAACAAAAAAGCAATTCAAATAATGAAGTATTAATATTCTTTAATGATAAATCTTTCTGCATATTCATGGAAGACAAAATAAAGAACAAAACAAGAACACTGACAACGTAATACAGGGCCCTGCAAAGTGAATTTTTTGTCCTGTATAGGAAAATGAAAGTGAAAATGTTACATTCAGTTTAAAATATACCAAAGTTTTATACTGAACTGCATTCATTACATATATAATATTCATTATCAATAGTCTTGAGCATTTGGCCTTGATCTTAATTCAAAAAATGTCTTCTTCCAACAAATCTTAAATCTTTGTAGTAAATGAAGATTGTAGTTTTAAAAAAATCCATTAGACAGGTTATTGCACAGACTCTGAACTTTGACTTCAACCTTTTTCAAGAGATTGTATTGTGTTTTATTTTCTCCAGAAACAAAATGTCTGAGTTATTTCATTACAATGGTCAGATTAGGAATCTCAGTCTTTGACTTTCAAAAAGTGACCCCAAATCTTCATGTATATGTTGATTTTATGTACTATGGGAAAATAGTTATTGCAGCACTTAATGTGTACTGGTGATGGTAAGTATTTTGAATTTTGACCTTGACCTTTGATCAAGAGACCCCATAAGCTTTAGATGTCTTCCTCTAAGCATCTTAAAGCTATGTATAAATAGAAGTCTGTAGATTACAAGGAACTCAAGTGATTGTAGTGTTAACCGGCAACAGACAACTAGACATACAGACATGGTGATTACAACAAGGCACCCACATCTTGGCGTAAGGCCCTTAATAAAACTCTCAACATCGAATATTTAGGGAAAAAAATACCAGCTGAAATCTGAATAGAATCAAACATATTTACATCAAATATTAAACCTATAAATCAATCATGACACAAAACAAATTCTAACAAAAATTGTATCATAGCTTTCATATTTCTGTGCATGCAGATAACTTGTAATATTACTTGTAAATACTTTTGAGTATAATTGCATTTTCCAAACTATGGCGGATGCATAATTTCTGCACATAAGTAACTACAGATCCCCACCCCTTCCCCACCCCCAAAGAGAAGCTATAATATCTAAGATACCAGTTTTTAACATTTGACAATTTTATATCACAAGACAAAGATAATCATTATGTTATTTATCTATAGAAATGACATACTAATACTGAAAATTCTCACTTCAAGTTTTTCTGGTCAGCAAAAAATATTATAAACAATCAAGTATACAGGGATTTTCAATGAATTTGGATTCAGCACTGAACTGATATCATCCTAAGGTTTAATATCACCTTAAATGGCAGTATTACATGCTTGTACAAGTAGCATATCCAACTTCTAAACACATGATGAAGGCTGAACAAACAATGCACCTGGTACCCTAACAGAAAGTCTCTCCAGATCAGATGTATACTGCCTTGTCGTCCTCCCTACCTGTGTCTCGAGCAATCTCAACTGTGATTCCAATGCTGCTATCTCGTCGGAGATCTCTACTGGAACACCTAGGCCCTCTCCAAGAGCTCCTGGTAACCTGTCCATAGGTTTGGCCATGTTTGGCTTTTTCTTGTCTTTTTTGTTGAAAACAAATGTTGGGTCTCTCATTAGGAAGAAGTCCGAACTGCCTAGAGCTAAGTTGGATCTCTGTAGCGAAATCTCCATGTTTAGCATATCTAACAGACCGTCCAATTCTTCCTCTGTCACTTCACTTCTCTACAAAGTACAGAATGTTACCAGATTAAGGCAGGCTCTATCAATGTTTTTTTTTTGGCTAAATTCTCATGTTCTGAAGATTCTGAATGCCTGTAACATGATAAGGTCCAAAATAGAACATTCATATACATAAAATATGCAAAAAACATGGTAAATTTGAAAAAAATGTTTATGAAAACTTTGTACTTTTCAAAGAATTTACACTACAAATTTTAAAAAGTAACTTTAAAATATGTCTGAAGTAATGAAATATGGGGATAATGAGCAGTATTCAAGCTCAAAGTCCAGTGGATTCAAAGCAGTTGAGCCACATTTTATTGTCATAATTGATAAGCAAACTTTGTGTCAAGTATGAACTTCTATGACCTCTGCATTTCAAAATCTAGGAATATCATATATTATATAAATACTACATGCAGTTGAATTTACACCCCAAGAAAACCGTTGTAAACCGAGGCACAACCGAGATTGACAATAGTTTTCGAGGGGTGAAAATTTTCAATGTTACACTCAACTACCTGCAGTATTTATCAAATTATACTGAATGTTTTATACAAATACTTATCACAATGAACCTTGCGCACATAAATTCTGCGCAGTCAATATTTTTTGGAATATTCCCCGTCGTCAAGCTATGTCGCCTGTTGCTATGCTGGAGGGCATGGGTTCATTATTCAGCGGGTAATAGTATATTTAAACAAATGTTTCTCCATAAATCAATTTCAACTAATTTACATGAAAGCATAATATACAAAAATACTGCCCAGTACATAACGTTTCTATATGATTGTTTACCTCAAACAGTGACCGAATACTGAGCAAACACAGCATGGCCATTGGGATAATTTATATTATCTGTCAATATGGTATTTATATGATGGTTATGTTTAATCTACTTTCTTCATACAGTAATACAAAATTTGTGAGAAATGATCACTTACTTTGGTCTCCCACAGCTCCTCAATCTGCTCGATGATTGTTTCGTATCTGAGAATGGCTTCCTCTAACTTTCTTCTGGCTTCATTCATCCTTGACACTGGATCAGGAGCTATATTGTAATACAGCATAGGAGCTTTCTCATTCCTGGGGGTTTCTTTCACTTTCAGCTCTAAAACACTCTCCTAAAATGATATAAAAACAAGAGGTCCATGGGCCACAACACTCACCTGAGTACCGGTAACTATGGCCCTTATTGTCTTTCATCAATACATGTACATTCTTTTACCTATATATTCCCATGTAAAACTTGGTCACCCTTTGTAGCCCCACCCTATCCCGTGGTCAGGATTTGAACAAACTTGAATCTACACTACCTGAGGATGCTTCTTAATAAATATGATTGATCATGTTTTTGCTGTTCCTGGGAAAAAGATTTTTAAATGGTTTTGCTATTCTTAAAAAGAAAATTTTGAAAATTGTTTGCTATACATGTATTTACCCATGTAAAATTTTGACCGTCCAAAGTGGCCCCACCCTTGCCCAAGGGGTCATGATTTGAACAAACTTGAATTCACACTATATCAAGAAGCTTTCTCATAAATTTCATCTTTTCTAGCCCAGTGGTTCTTGAGAAGGTTTTCAAATAACCCCACCCAATTTTTACTTTTCTTAATTATCTCCCCTTGGAAGAGGGTTTGGCCCTTCAATTGAACAAACTTGAATCTCCTTTATCTAAGGATACTCTGTGCCTAGTTCAATTGAAATTGGCCCAGTGGTTCTGGAGAAGAAGATGAAATTGTAAAAAGATTACAACAATGACAATGATAACAAAAACAGACAAATTTTGATCAAAAAAGCTCACTTGAGCCTTTGGCTCAGGCGAGCTAAAAAGTATTGAAACTTAGACCACTTCAGATTGTCTACAAAATCTAAGTATATCGAGTACAACTATCACCTAGCATTACGCTCCCTCCACTAATTATATAAGTACCAGATCAAACTATTTCTGAGTTCTAAAATCCCTATTTAGAATTTACTTGTTTAGAAAGTACAAAAATATATTAATAAAAATATATAGGCATCATAGAAAAAACACCACTCTCCTATTAAAAACTCTTGGAATCTATATTGCGCAGATAAAAATTCTGAAACCTTATTTCATGCTAACATGCCATAGGCAATCATAAATATATACATGCATTTTTTGTTACTATCAATGAAAAGAAGAATAACATTTTTGAAATTCAAAACTTAATTACAGTAGTTTGATAATACGAAAAAAAAAGAATTTTTGTTTTGCCTTCGTCTACAATGTAGGAGGAGGTCCAATGAAAAGAAATTGGAACATCTAGAAGGTAACGTACAATAGTGAATCAGATTTGAGTTGCACATGGGCTTATTCTGATTTAAAAGCAACTCACCATTGAAAAGTATATTATCATGGCATTACCTCCAACATGACTGTCAGATTTAATTAGAGAAAGTTCAGAGGTTATTATAATCTAATGCCAACCATCCACTTCCAGAAGATCTGTTCATGATCTTTCCACTCCTGCATGTGTCTCAGTCTGACATTGTCTTTCTCCAGTAGTGTGGTGATCTTGTTCATCAACTGAGGGTGCCTTAATAGGTGGACCTCTAGTGAAGAAAGATGAGGCATATCTGGTGTAAGGGAGGAACCTTGAGTACACTCATGGACCTAAATAAATACAATTTTAGCATAAACTTATCCCACATGCATTTGAACTTTTAAGAATCCTATAAGAAGATCTAATATTAATATATACCTGTGTTCTTACACTAAATCGAAATACTGTCAAACCTGCCTTATATTAGTGAAGTAGGTCACTTTCTGACAAGCATGATCGCTTAAAATTTAAAATCCCCCCTCCCTTCCCCCAAACCACTGTAAGTTTCATTGTTTATATGCATTGCCAACCTGCTGTAGCTATTATGTCATAACACTGTTTTATGCACTATTTTTTTTTCATTTTATGTAATCATTTCTAAATGTTTATATAATTCTGAAAGAAATTATGCAATGTCAAACTATAATTTGCCTCTAGCAGAAACCTACACTAAGAGCACATTTCTTTCAATTTATGTTTCAGA
The DNA here is from genome assembly GCF_033153115.1 of Saccostrea echinata. NCBI lineage: Eukaryota > Metazoa > Mollusca > Bivalvia > Ostreida > Ostreidae > Saccostrea > Saccostrea echinata. The sequence continues at coordinate 5,376,284 of NW_026889758.1, read as the reverse complement.
AAAGGTGTGGACCATACTAAACTGTATAAATTTACCACCTGTTGTAAATACATGTGACCTCCATTGATTTTCCTTGATAGGTCACTAAATACATATTTCACTGTGTGAAGTCAGCAGAGATTTAAAATATATATATATTTATTTTGAATTGTGGCATATTGATGCAAATATACATGGACCATTCGTTTTTTGTTTATTATTTCATAAATATACCTGGTAATAGAATATAAGGCAAATAAGTGGAATCATCTTGTTCTCACTTATGAAAGAATAACAAAAAGATGATTTTACCCTGTGTTGTAGCTTTGCCTTCTCTCGCTGTAATGCATATAGTCTCCTTAAACTACTTCTTAACTTTCCATTTAAGAGTTGTAACTGTTGAACTTTCTGCACTGGTGTCAGGGAACCTGCTGCTACTAGAGTTCTAGGTTCCTTTGTTGTTTTGTTCTGCTGAAGCTTTAGAAAATAAAAGCAGCTTTTAAAAAAATAATTAAATTGATAAATAAATGTAAAATCAGCCTATAGTACAGGTATCATTTAATAAATACAAATCAGTATAAGTTTTAACCAGAACATAAAAAGAACAAAAATTAAATTAAAAAACACTGGTCAAAGCTCACTATCGTGTTCATAGAAGCCATGGGTCATATAGCAAATTAAACACATGACAATATAAATAAATTTGTAATTCAAGGAGTTAAAATTTTAAAAAGCTTTGGCTCTTTTAGATGATTTAATTACTCTATCTATCATGTTGGTAAGGTGTATTTTCTTTAACAATTTTCATGAACGGAAGAAAACAGAAGTTTTTTCTGCGAACTTGTTATTTTCACACTAAAAAATTAACATTTTGTTTTCACACCGTGAAGATAACACCTGTGAAAGTATCAATTTCATTCAATTACATTTAATATTTCCCTGTTGAAAGTATTTAAGCTTTACTTTTCCAAGGGTAACAACTCTTACCCAGGTAAAAATAATTAGATAAAATTTCTTCTTTTTTGGGGGGTGGGGGGTGGGGGGGGGTTATAACATTTTTTTTTTTTTAAAAGTTATTTCAAGGAGAACTAAATATTTTTTTCTGAAAATCAGATACTAGAACATTGAAACATTACCCATGTATCATTTTTACTTGAAATTTTTCTCAAGGCATAGCCTTAATCATGCAAGAATCTGAATATCAGAAAAGTTCATATCCACTGTCGTAAAGTACCTCAATAAAGTAACTAAATTATGTAAGTACCTCAGATAACAAAGAAGAGTCTTCCAGTGGAGAAGAGCAGTTTTCCATGAATTTGTCAATGAGATTCTGTTTACAAACCAGCCATGCAAAGGCCAGTAATAATTCCCTGCTACCAGACCTAGCATCATTTGGAAGGTGCGAAAACTCTTTGGAGAGAAATCCTAGGTTCTGTAATTCTTGCTTAACATAGACAATCAGCTCTTCTACAAAAAAATGTTTTCAGTTTTTTTTTAGCTGGAAGTGTATTTACTCAAATTAATTCACATTTTCCCCAGTCATTTATTGATAGTTCAGAAACAGAACTTGTAAGGTTTCCTTACCTGTTGTTAGTTCTGAGAAAGCCTTTACAGTGACCTCGTCAATTATACCGTATTTACAATAATAAAGCATCTCAAAGAGTAACTTCCACAGAGCCAATGTCTACAAGAAAGGAGAAAAAAACATCACAAGGTTTGATTACAAAGTGATAATTCAATTTCATAAATCTCTTTAATTTAGATAAAAACATTTTTCAAATAAAATGGAAGACTACACAAGTCCGAAGAATCTAGCAATTACAGACGTCAAGAATCTAGCAATTACAGACGTCAGACGACAACTGTATCATTACCGCTTCATCTTTGTCGAACTTTGCCAGGCGAAATATTTCTGCCTTAAGTTTAGAACATCCATTTTCATTCAAGATGAATGTAAGTAATTCAATTGTTTCACGAACTTGGGCCATCAGCTTCTTTATAAACCTCAAGTCTCCTGTCTGTTAGTCTGTTAATAATATTCTCTGTGGTCGTTTTCTACTTTCACTTTACTATAGATAACTCGTTCTCGGATTTACAACTGAACTGGAGATAATACTTTTTTCTTGATATAGTTGACAGCATTTTAACAATTATATAAAATAGCACAAAGTATAGCTCTCAGAAATATTTCTTTTTAGGCCTGTTTATTTTTAAAAAGTCCATAAAACTGAAGCGAAAGTGCACATTCACAGAGTAAGGAAGGACAACTCCGCCTTTGGAAAAAAGGTGAAATGACCAGAAGTACACGAAATGGAATTGACAGTGTTCGTGAAAAGTATATTTAGTTTGTCTACTGTGTATGTGGTTATAATACAGGTAAAAGTTTCTATCCAAATAACAATAACATGATAATAAAAAAGTCTTGGTTTCAATAACTTTCAATTTGCATGCCGATTGTTCAATTCGTGATGTAACCAGGAAACTACAATTGTAAATCCAGATCCACAGGTGCTTGGTGACGGACCCCCCCCCCCCCCGTTCTGTACCCCAAGGGTTCGACGACTTTTTTTTTTACATAACATATTTAATATCACAACTACAAAAAAGTCTTGAAGAAAAAAAAACTTGTTATATTAAATTCGGATCATGTCAGCATTATCTCCCTACATGGAGACAAGTATACATGCATGCTTGTGAAAAAGTGCAATAACATATGTAAGTCATTCTACACTTATATTACAGATTGTTAACAGGACCGCACTCCTCATTCACCAAGAAAAAGCGAAATTACAGCTCCTTCGTGAACAAAGTTATCCAGTAACTAACGATTGGCGTCAGCAAAATTACTCAAAATACATTTCAAACTTTGCGTCTCATTTCGGGAAAGAGCGATGTATGTTGGTGGGTAGCACAAGGGAGAGGACTCGACTTCGATTTACACGCGATGAGGGAGACTATGATTATTTGTTAATATCCGATGTGTCCATTCCTGCAGATGCCTTGGAATATCATGCAGACGTTTCATGTTTTGTTCATATCAATATCAACAAAGTACATCACGAATTTTCAAACGATTCTGTTGTGGGTGGAAAGTATTTGAACACATCTCTGTTGAAAGATTTTGATAAAAGGGTCTTCAAGATTTTAAGAGGCCTTTACGATGTTTTAACTTTGCCATCTTTAACAAAGTCTCATGACAGTATTCACATAAAAGTTAACAAACAGGTGAAGCCTGGTTACAACCAGATGCACTACGCAGGTTTTGAATACAGAGATGCACAGCTTGATTATATTCAAGTAGAAGCAGATATCGAAGCAATTACAAGGCAATTTAGGAAGCTGCTTGCTAATAGCGATATCTCAGTGGATATGATCTCGGTTTTAAGCAATACTTTATCTTTAATCGAGGAACTGCGACCTGAGGACATAACAAATTCTCTTACCTTTCAAACGTTTGGTGCTCTCATTAAAGCTGCGTCTGGCGAAACCATATCATCGCTTTATAAAGGTAGACCGAATCCGATTAAGGAAAAGGATACCGGTCAAACCAGAAAGGATAGACAAATTTCTTCTGAATCTCAAAAATATCTTGCTATACGTTATGAGTACAAATCTGGTCGCGATTTTATTCCCGCATTTCCGATTACAGGAAAACTCACGTGTTTAGATGAATGGAGAAACCGATTATTAAAATCAAACGTCTTTTGGCCAAGTCGAGAAATTATCAACAAAATCTACGAAAGTGAATTTTTTGTCATCGCGAAACCAGCAATTGTCAATGCCGAGGTTAACAAGGACTTCTGTATCGGCTTTAACAATGCCGAGATGATTTTGGCCACATCATTTTCCGATGGTCAGAGATTATGTTTCTTACTCCTGAAATCTCTACTAAAAGGCTTTCTAAAACCATATTCAGAGCGACTGACCACATATCTTTGGAAGTCAGCATTTTATCACGTGTCTGAAACTACCCAAAGAGACCAGTTTTCGGACACAGTTGGTATTTTTTCAGTTTTGAGGAATGTTATAGAATACATGGTTGAATGCCTTGAGAAACTTTACTTGCGACATTACTTTATCGAAAGTAATTTAATTGCTCATTTTTCTGAGGAAGAATCTTTTCAAGTTATCACTGCACTTAAATCTCTACTCTCAGATCCAGAAAGAGCTTTAGATGTTTACTTTTCTTCCAAGAAAACTGCTGAAAAAATTATTGATTACATTTCCAAAGAACAAATCGAAGACTTGAAATATCAAGAAGGCGACTTATCCCGAACAACCCACGCAGAATCAGTTGTGTCTCTTATTAGTCACCTCCAAGCCGGAACTGGTAACAATTCCTCCAAATTCGTTGAGGCCATACTTGACACTTTGTCTGTGGTGGTGAAATCTGAATTAAACTTTGACTGCTATAAACATGATTTTTGTGTCGAAATTCTCAAAATGATAGGTGATTATCTCAACACAAAATTCAGGACTAAAGAGGAGAGGAAAGCGAGTTTAGGGGGCATAGCATTAGTATTTTCCCTGTTTCAGTCCTTCACTTGAAAATTTTATTTTTATGATTTCACGAATATTTCGTCATATTTGCATGTGCGATATCCTTTGGTAATTTTTATTTAGTTCAAGTCGTACATTTTATTTCAATATCATTGTGATTTTTTTATGGTGTCTTTACTCATAAAAGAAATAAAATGTGGCTCTATGGCATTATTTCCGTTTGCAAATGTAAAATTTTCCATTTGTATTGTATAATTTTTATTTGTATTCTATATTTTCGATTTGTATTGTATAATTTTCCATTTGTATAATTTTTTTGGTATTCTACATGTATAATTTTCCATTTGTAATGTATTGTATAATTTTTCATTTTTATTGTATAATTTTTATTTGTATTATATAATTCTCTGTTTGTATTTTATAATTTGCTATTTGAATTGTTTAATTTTTTTTATTTGTATTCTATATTACCTATTTGTATTGTAAAAAAAATCATATGAATTGTATAATATTTTATTATATTCTATACTTTCCATTTGCATTGTAAATTTCTTGTGTGTATTTGTATTGTTAAATTTCTTATTTGTATTTGATAATTGTCACCCGCCTTCACCGAAAAGTGGGATATTAATCTAGGTCCGTCTGTCCATTCGTCCGTCTAGGCGTCCGTCCGTCTGTCTGTATTTCTATCTGTGTGTAACACTTTCGTTACCGGGCGATATCTCGAAAAGCCTTAGAGCTTTTGTAATGAAATTATCACATCTTCCTATGGCTTAAAGAAGACTCCTAATGATTTTGAGGTCAAAAGGTTGAAGGTCAATATCCTAAATTTATAATTCTGACTGCTTTTAAAACTGTCGTTTCCGCGCGATATCTGGAGAATCCTTTGAGCTTTTGCAATGAAATTTTATACCACAACTCCCTATGACCAAAGAAGATCACTATTGATTTTGTATTCAGAAGTTCAAAGGTCAAGGCCATGAATTCATAAATTCTGTCTGTGTGTAACACTTTCGTTTCCAGGTGATATCTCAAGAAGCTTATGAGCTTTTGCAATGAAATTTGTATTAAAAGTCATGTGGCACTATTTTTAGCAGGGGAGAATGTAGAGGTTGTCGGCGGACTTTACATGGTAAATGTTTTAGAACTGTTTAGTAAAGGCTAAATTAGACACCATATGTTGTGTAAATTTTTGACAATATCGAACGTGTATCAAGGTAGACATTTATTCTTTCTCCATCTGCAATTTTTTTTCCATTTCTCCCACCCTCTTCCAAGCGCAATGCAATTTTTTTTCCAAGGGAGGGGGATCCGCCCCAGTCAAGAAACTTCCAACCCAGAAACAATTGATATCCCCCCCCCCCCCAAAAAAAAAACTGAACTCCTTTCCCAACCATGAAAACCTATTTCTTAACAGGGTCCACGTTTTCTAGTGGGGAAAGGGAGGGTGGCCCAAAGTTTTTTTTTTGGCCTCAGTATATACATTTAATTACTGCAAAATCCGGGGGGGGGGGGGTTAGATCCCCTTTCTAGATCCGTGCATGTTCTTCTTTTACCTTAAGCGGGGACACAAATTCTCTGAATTTGCTTGTTTTCATTTGTATTGCATCCGAGGATTGTTTATTTGTTTTGTTACGAAGGATTTCCATGGTCAAGTTTTAGCCTGTGTAACTTACCCTCGTTTTAGAAGTTGTCTATTCGCAGAGCATGCTCTTGCGTATCGAATCAACTGAGAGATATAAACCCCATATGCAGGTGATGAGGGTATATTGCTGCATAAGTAAGGGAAGTTGACGATTGAAAAGTTAAAGTCGTCACGTTTATCATAAAGCTTTGTTTTTAGATTACCATTTATAACGTCTTTTTCTAGTAAAATATTCAAATATGAACAGAAGTGTCCGACTCTGTGGCATCTTTTATTTCAAGCTCACTGGGGTATATCGTGTCGACATATGAATGGAAATAACTATTGTTTATTGACAATACGTTGTCAATATGATGTTCAGTTGAAGGCAGCAGCAAGTGTTTTCTTTTTCTCATGCATAAGATTTAAAATAAATTCTGCTTCATATGAATACAAATATAGGTCTGCTAATAATAGGGCGCAATGGTACCCATGGAAATTCCAACAGATTGTTGGAAAACCTGGTCTCCAAAAACCACATAGATACTTTGACTCTCAGGATGGTACCGGTGGGAGTGATAGGAGCTGAGTAGCTTTGACTCTCAGGGTGGGAGTGATAGGAGCTGAGTAGCTTTGACTCTGAGGTTGGGAGTGATAGGAGCTGAGTAGCTTTGACTCTCAGGGTGGGAGTGATAGGAGCTGAGTAGCTTTGACTCTGAGGTTGGGAGTGATAGGAGCTGAATAGCTTTGACTCTCAGGGTAGATTGTCGATCAGAAACTCAAGCATCTTTTTAATATCAACTTCAGAGTACTTGTGTGTACAATCAGAATGTTTTTTTAACAAAATAATGTTGCAAATGACGAGTTCCATTTTTATTGAAAAAGTAGATGTCAAAAAGCCTGGACTTTAATTTATCTTGGGGAATGGTTGTATAAAGAGTTGAAAAGTCGTAAGTTTTGATGTTATTGATTTTGGTAAAATTTTGTGATTTCAAATTTTCCAAAAGTTCCTTGGAATTTTTAAGTATCCACATCTAATTTACACCACTTCTATAATATATTGCTGCACAGTACTCCTGAAGTCTCTCCTTCACTGCTTTTAATATATTAGTGAGGAGTAAAGAAAGAGGGTTGGTAGAACAATTACTCTAACCCGCTATGTATCTATGAAGTTTTGGAATCCAATATAAATATGTTAATTCAAATTCATTAATTTTCGCATAATTACTAGAGATGGTCTGCTCGCGAAGATCTCATTCTCGTGTATATTTTTGTTAGTATAAGTTATATACAACAATATCTAGAATTCGTGAAAAATTTTCGGGGCGCAATTGGTACCCAATGGGACTCCAACAGATGGTTTGAAGACATGGTCTCCAAAAAACCACATAGATATTGTCAATTGAAAACGCAAGCATCTTTTTAATATAAACTTCATAGTACTTGTGTGTGCAATCAGAATGTTTTTTTTAGCAAAATAATTTTGCAAATGACCAATGACAAGGTAAGTAAATTTACGAGTTCCATTTCTATTAAAAAGCAGATGTCAAAAAAACCCAGACTATAATTTATCGTGGGGAATGGTTGTATACATAGTTGAAAAGTCATAAGTTATGATGTTATTGAGTTTGATAAATTTTTGTGATTTCAAATTTTTCAAAAGTTCCTTGGAATTTTGAAGTATCCACATCTGATTTACACCAATATATTGTTGCAGAGTACTCCTACTTCACTGCTGTTAATATTTTAGTGAGGAGTAAAGAAAGAGGCTTGGTAGAACATTTACTGGAACCTGCTATGTATCTTTGTAAGGATTTTTATGAAGATTAGGAATTCAATATAGATATGGTATTCAATTTTATTTGGTTGTTGGGAATATTAATATTCAAAACTGACATATGATTTTGAAGAATTTCCTCCTTAGAAAGGGAGATACGTGTAAAATTGGATTACCACTTGCAGAATTAAATCCCAGTTTCTCTAAAATACAATTAAAATAATGAGCCTTACAAACAAAGACACTGTTGTTACCTGCTTTGTAAGCTGGGACCAGTGCATACTAATAGTGTAGTCTATCTAATTCTTTTTTCATTTCTGAATTATTGAACACAGAAGGATAGATGGTTTTAATATTGCCCCTCAATACAATCGAAAAATTGTCTCATACAGATAAGAAATTATACAATACAAATAAGAAATTATACAATGCAAATGGAAAATATAGAATACAAATAAAACAATTATACAATACAAATCAATGTTATACATGATGAATCCAAATGGAAAATTATTAAAAAAGAAAATCGAATGAAAAAATATACAATCTAAATAAAAATTATAAAATGTTCACCAATTTTATATTCAGTTCACTTTCACTAATAGGCCGTGTTACCATGTCTTCCTCAGATGCTGACCGTAGTTTTCACTCATTATAAATTAAGATGGTTCTAAGTGATAATTTGATTATGGAGAATAAGAATTGCTATGAAGCCAAATTTCATTCAAAAAAGCGATTTATTTTCGGATATATCTGAAGAGGAAATAGTTCATGCCAGCTAATATGTGGAAAACATAGAAAGATTCCATTGTTTTTTAATTAAAGAAAAGGTCTAGATGATTTGATGGGAAGCAGTCTAAAAATACGGAAGTTAAGTGCACATTGGTCTTACACCTTTTCGTAAAATGCCTCTGGATTAAGGTGAAATTCATAAACAAGAGGCCCATGGGCCACATCGCTCACCTGAGCACATTGGCTAGGCAAAAGCACAAATCAGTTCAGTATTGAAAAGATAAAGGGGGGGGGGGCTTGAATTTTAAACTACATGATGATGCTTCCATGTCAATATAACAAATGGCTTTGTTGTACATGAGATTTCTAAAAAAAAATTCCCATATATTTCTTTGTAAAAATTTGATCCCCCATTGTGGATCCTCCCTATTCCAGGGGTCATCATTTGAACAAACTTGAATCTACACTACCTGAGTATGCTTCCATATCAATATGACTAAACATAGCTTTTCTGTTCTTGAGAAGAAATTTTTTTTCTTTATGTTCTTATATAAAATTTTCGATCCCCCATTGTGAGCCCACCCTATACCCAGGGGTAATCATTTGAACAAAATTGAATCTACACTACCTGAGGATGCTTCCACATCAAAATGACTACACATGATTTTCTGCTCTTGAGAAGAAGATATTTTCCTATATGTTCCTATGTAAAATTTTCGATCCCCCATTGTGGCCCGACCCTATCCCCAGGGGTCATGATTTTAACAAACTTGAATCTACACTACCTGAGGATGCTTCCAAATAAATATGACTTATCATGGCTTTGCTGTTCTTGAGAAGAGGATTTTTGAAGATTTTTCCTGTATGTTTCTATGTATAACTTTGATCCTCCATTGTGGCCCCGCCCTACCCCCGGGGGTCATGATTTGAACAAACTTGAATCTACACTACATGAGGATGTTTTCACATGAGATTCATCTTTCCTGACTCTGTGGTTCTTGAGAAGAAGATTTTTAAAAGATGCTATTCATTTTTTACTAATTCTTAATTATCTCCCCTTAAAAGAGGGCGTGGCCCTTCATTTGAACAAACTTGAACCCCCTTCACCCAAGGATGCTTTGTGGTAAGTTTGGTTGAAATTGGCCCAGTGGTTATGAGAGAAGAAGTCGAAAAGAAAAGCTCACTTAAGCTTTCAGCTCAGGTGAGCTAAAAAGCATGGAAATATGCTTTAAAATTCTGATTTTATATGTAGTTGTGAAGAATCATGACCAATTTAGGGAATTAAATGTGAATTGTGAATAAAAAAAAATGTCATGGGAATTCCATAAACATGAATCTAAAAGTTAAAAAAAAATGTTTCGGGTATTGCGTTAAGTTCATTGTGTAGGTTAGGTTACCCGTGACATTAATTAACATATTCAAAATTAAAAATTTGGTTTCGTTTGACAAGTATCATTTTTCTTTTGATTTTTGCTTGCATGAAACTATCCAATTAGCTGAAAATAAATGTCCAATAAGTTAATTAATGGACAAAAACTTATTTGACACATACAGGTAACAGATTTTTTTAAAGTTTATAGGGACTCTGCTATATTCCAATCGAAAATAACAAAGTATTACATAACAAACATGTTTTAAATTCAAATTAAAAGATCTAAATGACAAATGTATGCTTTCACACTTTGTACTTAGGTCTGATACAACATTTTATAGTTGATGATAGTGTCTCTCTTATGTTATGTTGTAATATCTGTAAATTGTCAAATAATTTTACGATTATTTCAAATGTCCCTATCTTTTGCCAGTCGGTTGGTTAAATACTTTTCCTTCAACAATTTGACACTTTTTAAGAACCTGGGACAATCAAATGATATTAATGTGCAAACTAGGCCACAAATAATGACGACACCCACAACTCCAATGCTTTTTGCTGAGATCCGTGGATCAGGGGCGCTGATTTTTTGTCTTTTTGAAGATGTTAGCTCTTTTTTCCCGAGAACAAGTTCCTTTCGAGTCGCCACTATGTACCCCCGAAGCCACCGAGAGAACTCAACATCAGTTAAATTGTGCCATTCTGGTTTCGCTTTGCACGGACACATACACTTTTTTGTATTGTTGTTCTCTGCATTATAAAGAAAATGTTTAAATTACATTTGGTTGTTCAAAGCAAAATATATCTTAAGGTTATCCCTCTTTGTTCATAGAAACAGATGGGGGAAGGGAGGGTAATGCCAACTTTAAAATAATATTTGTTTGTCCTCTCCCGACTCAGGATGAAAAAATGGGGTCGGTAGATAGGTGGCAAATTTTTTTTCTCCAGAAAATTTCAACGTCAATGCTGATTTTTCAAAATTTATTTTCCAGAATGCATAAAAAATATTTCCTGGAGGTTTAAAAAAGTTTTGAGTCGGGCCATTTTTAGGCAGTCGGTCAGGAGAGGGTAAACAAACAATATTTTAAAGATGGCCTAAGTAAAGGGCGGTAAATCGGAAGAAAAAAATTTTTTGACAGTGACATCAGAAGCATCATTTCAATATAGTTTTTTTTCCTGGTTTAACACTTCATTATAATACTTGCTAAGAAGTTGGTATATGATGCTGCAAGCTAATTTTTGTGCAAAATGGATGAGATGGTCCTCTAATTCCACATGAATTTAAGAAGAATTCCATAAAAATCTTTTGAAGAATGCTTATTGAAGAAGGGAAATTGTATGACTTAATCTGTCCATTGCAGTGAACTCCTTTCTGCTCTAAAATGATTGGACGTGTCTAATGATCAGGATCAGTCCTTGAATGGGGCGTGTAAAACGTTACATTATTGTACAAATCTTGTGTTGTTTGATAAAACATGTGATATATATATAAAATTTTGTTAATAATATTCAAAACTTGTTGTTCATATTCGCAAATTTATTCAAACTCTAAATCTTGTGATGTACGTTTCATAATTGTTATTCATATTTGTAAACTTGTGATTTATATGCGAAATCTTATGATTTATTTGCGGAAAGTTGATATTCATATTCAAAAACTCGTTATTCACAAGGAAAAATATTTTTTTAATTTTCGAAAAGTTTGTGATTCATATTCGATAATCTTGTTTGTAATATACAAATTCTTGTGCTTTATGTTCGAAAAATTATTATTTATATTCCAAATCTTGTGATTTATCTATTAAAAAATCTTGTGATTTGTATTCGAAAAAGTTGTTATTCATATTCGAAAACTTATTTATATGCAAAAACTTGTGATTTATATTGGATATTCTTGTGATTTTTTATGCGATAACCTTATGAATTATACGCAAAATCTAGTTATTTATCTGCAATATAAATCACCATATTGTCGAATATGAATTATAAGTTTTTCGCATGAAATATATGGAGATAACGAACAGTATTTAAGCTCAAAAGTCCATTAAACAATACAAATTTTGGAGCAAATACGGACCTCTAAAACATCAGAGGTGGGATGAGGTGCCATAGAGGAGTGAGCATCCTCTGCTGACCGGTCACACCTGCTGTGTGGCCCTGTCACGATCGGGAAATAAAAGGAAAATCCGTCGACAAATCAGTGTGTAAATATTGACCTAACAATTAGTATAAAAACGTCAGTCAGCATTTAACTTAATGATAAATTGTATATGCTGACAAGTTGTCACTGTATCGACCATATAACTTACAAAATGATTACTTTAAACGAGACTGCTGATATTCTTGCTTCATCAACTTGTTTGTCAATAACTTACCTCGTTTTAGAAATTGTTCATACGTAAAGCATGCTCTTGCGTATCGAATCAACTGAGAGATATAAACCCCGATGCAGGTGGTATATTTTACAAGATTATCGCATATGAAATGTGAGGATATCGAATAGTAATCAAGCTCCAAAGTCCATTGAAGCAATACAAATTTGGAGCAGAGCAAACATGGACCTCTAAAAACATCAGAGGTGGGATCAGATGCCATGGATAATTAAGCATTCCCTGTCGGCTGGTCACACCTGCTGTGTGCGCCTTGTCATGATAGGGCAAACGGAAAAATATCCGTAGACAATTCAGTTTAGAAGTAATGGCCTAACAATTTGTATAGAAAACGTTAATCACCATTCGATTTAACGAGAGATTGTATTTGCTAACAAGGTCATTGTATCAACAATAAAATTTAAACTGTTCTTATCCTTTTAACTTTTTTTATTTGTCAAAAGCTTGTCTCGCTTTAGAAATTGTTCGTACGTAGAACATGTTCTTGCGTATCGGGGTGAATTAAAAAAAATGACCACCAAACTGAATTTTTTTGGCAAAATGCAACTACTTATAACATATTTTTCACTTATATCACATCATATTGCAAATGCATTCTAGTTTAAAATCCTGAAGTGGCAATAGAATAGACAATTGGATTAAAAAGTTTCAGAATTTTTATGAGTAAAATTTCTTTTGAAAAAATAAAATATCATTACACCTTAAAAGACTTTCTAAAATACATAATCACAAGAAATTATAGTTTTTTATGCTTCAAAATGGTAAAAGGGGTATAAATCATTAAATCTAGACCTTGAATGAGTATCTTCTCTTGTACATGTGACAAAAAATTGGCTTTTTGATTGTTATTTTACATTATTTTTTCAATTCTGGTTTGAAAAGTTTTAATATGAAAAAAAATAATATGAAGAATAAAATTCCCCAAAATTCACTTTTTTGTCCGTTCAAGTCAATTCTTTAAATCTAAGCCAAAAAAGAATTGTTATATACGAGTTTTCTTACAAAAAATACTAGATTTTGAAGTGACCCTATGTTACATTATTGTGTTGCACTCCTGACATCTGATATGTATTTTATTTAACATTGTTTTAAAAATTATAACACACAATAACCCACTCTTACTTTGTAAATCAATTTGTCGTGTTGATATTTTTCATCGTTTACAGCAGGTTTTTCATATTTTGAAGACCTTAAAACATGATTATTTGCAAAGTGTAATATATATAAATTTTATTTAAAATATATGTGAAATGATGAAAACTATTCCCTGAATTGACTGTAAAATTTCTGTAATTTGTTGATAGACATAGTGTTTTGAACATCAAATAGTATCAAGCATTTTTTTTTCCAACTTATTTTTTAGTAAAGCTAGTTAAAAAGCATCGGTAATTATGAAGCAGTTTTGTTGCACTCCTGACTGCAGTAAAGTTTAAAATTAAAACCATAGAACACAAAATTCATAAAGTGTTGGCAACATCAAGTGGTAATGAAATTGTGCAATACTTATAGTCCAATACTTCATAATTAAAACAGATGAAAGTATTTAAAATTCGCATTTTATCTGGAATTATACCCTATTTTATGCCAAAAAACTAGCTTAAATGTATATTTAGAAGATAAAATATATTTTAAAGCATATTTTCCTTTAGAAGACAAACACAGTAACCCACCAGAAAAATTCTACTCATCATTTTCTCTTCATTTTTATTCTTAGTGGATGATTTATAATTCTAACATATTTGTTGCACTCCTGACCAAAAGCATTGGGGCCTTTAAAGTAGAATTGTGAAGTGAAAATTACATAAGAACTTGTTCTGTTGTTTCAGTGAAGTTCAGGAGGAATTACTTGAATTTAATGACAATGTTTAGTGTGTTTATTTTTAACGTTCATTAAAAAAATCACAAAAAGATAAAAACACATCTGAATTGATAAAATTGAAAAAGGAAGAATTTTAATAACAAAACTATCAATAATTTAGCATTAAATTATACAAAAAGATCATTATTAATTAATTAATACCTCTAAGCATGAATAGAAGTCTTTTCGACACACAACTTGAATCTTTAAAAAAAATGTGTTGCACTCCTGACCATAGAAATATGGATCTGAAGCACAGACAGATCCTGTAATTGATAAATCTATTTGGTAAAAATGTTCTTTGTCTCTTTATTTTCCAAAATAAAAATCAGAAAATCATATAATGATAATAGTTTTTTCATGCTTGGGAGCAAAACATCAAATGTTGCACTCATGACATTTTTGGGTATGCACATATACTTGACTCTCATTAATGCTTCTTGTGATTTATATAACATTTTTAAGTTTTAAAATGTATATCAGTTATTATTTTACACTTCCAAAATTCTTTTTTGTCTTAATTTTCTATCAGAATTTTACAATTGATGTTTTTTTGGCAACACTACATTTTTTCTGTTGCACTCCTGACATGGTATAACATTTTTTTAAACATCAGTCATGACCACAACTTGAATAAACAAAAGTTATGACAGTCCACATTTAAAGCTCAATACTTTGAATATTATCAGGAAAGTCTTTATTTTCAACATGAAGCATTGTTTTTTATTTCACAGATCTCAAAAAAATATTGAAATTTCAAAATGTCACAAAAAGGTGTTGCACTCCTGACAATTTTAGCATCATTTTTGCGCATAACTTTTTTGTTAATTGAGATATCAACGAGATATTTGGCAGGTATTTAGACACTATCTAAAGACACATGCTGAGACACAGAAATCTATTTTTATTGCCTGTATTTTTAGTGTGGGTTGATAAATATGCGTTTGGTCATTTTTTTGGAATTCACCCATCGAATCATTTGGGAGACATAAACACCATAATTATGCAATTGCTAAATAAATAAGGGGAGTTGACGAAAGAAAACTTGGAGTCATCACATTTATCATGAAGTTTTGTTGTTAGTTTATCATTAATGTCTTTTTCTAGTAAAATATCCAAATATGAAACAGATGTGTTGGACTCTATGGTGTCTTATTTCAAGTTCAAAGGAACATATCATATGAAATGAAAATAAATATTGTTGATTGATAAAACGTCGTCGAAATTTCTAAATTTCGAATTGAAGGCCATAACAAGAGACTTCTATTCAAGTAGAAGTTTTTAAAACTACAAAATGGGTCTGTTAATATCGGGGCGCAATCAGTACCCATGTGAATTCCAGCAGGTTGTTGGAAGACTTGATCTCCAAAAACTAGATAGATATTATTAATCAGAAACCGAAGCATCTTTTTAATATCAACATTGGAGTACTTGTATGTATATTTAGAATGTTTTAAAAAAATAAGAATAACAATATTTTGCATATAAACAAGTTTCTTAACATGAATATCAACTTTTTGCATGTACATGTAAATTACAAGGTAGTCGCACATAAATCACGAGATTGTGGAATATGAATAATGCGTTTTTGCCTATAAATAACGTTTTCGAATATGAATATCGGCTTTTGCATTCAAATCACAAGATTATTGAATACGAATCCCAAATTTTTGCATATGAATAACAGTTTTTTTTTTTTTTTTTAATTTTTAGCGTATAATTTTCAAGATTATTGAATATGAATCACATGTTTTTGATGTATTATGCAATGCTTGCACAGTACTTATACGTAATAATCTATGAAAACGAAATTGGATTAGCATGATTTTTGATGGGGGATAAGATTTGAAAACGATCGTTACAAAACGGCATTTCCAGAATGGTTTTAGTTAAATAATGATAATTCCAGCCCAAATCAGTCTCAATATCTGGGCATGATGCTTATTTTCCTAAATATCTGAACTTCAATATCGAACCTCTCTTTGCTCTTTTTGATACTTGGATAAATAGTGTTATGCCATACAGCTGAACTTGTAGGGTTTTCTTAAGAGATCTGTGTGGCAAAAGTACATAAATTGCATTTCATATCGTAAGAGAATTTTAGAGGTTAGACAAAGTACGTGTAACGATATGGTTTACCTTGAGCTTGGAAGATGTCTGCTTAATTTCAAGAAAAAGGAATTTTTTTGAATTACTGGTTTAAAAAACACAAAGTAATAGGATTTTTATTTTCAGGATACGGTGGAAAATTATGAATGGATTGTGGGAATAAAAGTTTTATTGTAGGTTCTATTTTATTTTGATATTATAGGAGATAATTAGCGACATTTTGAAACAAAAAATCATTGTTGAATATTGTACCCATGCCAAAGGTAATTTGCATCAACATTTAGATAATTTTACTTTACTATACGAAAGGAATGTTAAACATAACGTCCAATAAATTATTAACCCCTTGTTAAAAATGTTCACTGCTTCACCTCTAAATTACCTACCTACGAAAGTCAAGCTTACCTGAAAGTGTATCATTGAGGTCCTGGAAAACAAAAACAAGAAAACAGTTTTAAAACATTTCAAAGAAAAACCGTGTTAACATTCCTCGCTTTGCTGATGAAACAGATTTTGTTTTACAAGTCTCAATTACCTGCGGTGATTGAAAACAAGAAGTGGTTGAATTTTCGACTTTGATTGAGATTTGAAAATCGTCATTATAAAAAGTCAAAGCTCCATATTTCCACTTTCGAATGTGAGATCGGACACAAAATGGATTATTGGCAGTTATTCTAAAAGACTTATTCATGGATTTCTCCTGGTTAGTCTTATTATCACGTGACCCGTCGATGTATATATCCGTGGCGTCTTGGTAAAGTGGATATATCTTAATGATCCTAACATGTACCTCTCCTGGAGGGACTTTGCTTATGTCAAAGCAAGGGACGTCATATGACGTCATAATACAGAGGTCAATGGGTGGCAGGTGTACACGGATATTGTTGACTCGATCCTTTTCGCCGCACACGACGGATATCAACGCAGAAGCCGTTATTGAGACATTGTATAAACCTTGCAGATTCTGAATCTGAATATTTTCCATGTGGGTCATCGTCTGGATATAATCTGAGGGGAAGGACGTTGAGTTAGGAAATGTTCCTTTATCGGACATTTTGATTTCTATAGATGTCTGATTTCGAAGCGCTGTTATACTACAAATAGTTTCCGAAGCATTGAAATTTACTCCATAGACCAAAATGTAATTTGTTCCAAGGGATGAAATTGGAAGTATGGTGTAATGAATATTGTTATTACCAAATAACCCTTGAAGTGAAACATATTCGTTCGAACGCACTAAAATAGAATCATTGCTTGCTAATCCATTTACATAAAAGGATTCTTTCTGTAGAACGTGTTCAACAGTAGAAACGCCTTGCCTAGTAATGTTAACAGTTGCTATTTTGTCTTCGGAGGGATTTAAGATGATAAATGATTGATTTTCTGTTTCATTTAGTGAGAATGTCCCGAATAAAAACTCTTTTCCAAAGAAACACTCACAAACTTCTACAATAATAAACACAAACAATTCATGTAAAATCAACAATTTAACACAAACAAACATTTAACGTTAAAATAGAATGTTAAAAAAATATTGATTTTAAGCAGTTGTCTAATTATAAAGTAAAGCACATGGTATACTTTGAACTATGCATCCTGTCAGGAGAGCATATATAGAAATGATTCCCCTCATGATATGTGTAAATGTCATGGCAAAAGCGCGTTTTGGGACAGGTATTTGTCGTTTTATCTTCAGTCGAATCTGGTATACAGGTATCTACAAAAAAATGGCATAAAACAAATAAACCCATCTAATTTTCAGAATCATTTCACAATTTAGAATTAATTTAATTTTAATATTAGCATGTGAACAATATTTAAGTTGTACTCACCAATGTTGTTCTTGGATCTCTTCAGAGGACAATAGTGTTAATTCCACCAATATTCTGCGTCTAAAATGGTCAATGTGAAATGTGCCGCCTCATTGATACCGATCTCTTATCATAATGAACCTTTAGAAGATTAAGAATTTCAAGCTCATGTTTGCAGTGAACTCAAATCTTAACATGTTTATTAGACCACGTGGATCAATACCAGAAAATGGGGCTACTGTGTAAATTTGTGATATTTTCCACTTCGTAATAAGAGATAATCAATTATTTTATGTAATTAATGGTTAATTTATAGGATTAACAGGATTGTCAAATATTGAGGTTTGAAATACTACCGAGAAAACGGATGTGATTCTTTGAACGTATTTATTTTGATTTAAATCACTGTTTAATTCTGGTCTGGACAGCTACTACATCGTAAATATAAAACAAGTGTTGCAAGAGAAATATTTACTGATATTTTACATGTACAACGATATCAGGAGCTCAATGAAATATACGATTGTAAAATGATTCCGTGAATGCACAGCATCGTTAATTCCGTGAACGCACAACACTGTGAATGCACAGCATAGTAGATTCCGTGAATGCACAGCATCTTAATACCTGAATGCACAGCATAGTGAAGTCCATGAACGCACAACATCGTAAAGTCTATGAACACAACATCGTAAATTCCGTGAATGCACAGCATCGGAAACTCATATTTATTATTTCTACCTGATCAATATTAATAATGTAATAAAACAGTTAAATATACATGTAGTAAATATATTTAGAAAAGTATAAAAGGTATGAAGGTAAGTTTAAACTATTAATAAAATCAAGTCATAGGTGTTCAGAGAAATTGCTATTGATCAGTTTTTAAATTCGTTCCTGGCATTTTTCAACGTCTAAGTTGTTAAGATTTAATTACAATTTCCAATCTACATCTTCTTAGAAGTCTCTTTATCCAACTAGGACAATGTCGTCTGCGACTGCGCCTGATGTTGGTTCCATAAAGTCCCGCTTGCCTGGCGTAAGCCATCATTCTCAGCCCACTATGGTGAAGCTCTCTCCGGTTACGTACTGGCAAAGCTGTTATAAAAAAAGGATAAGAAACATACACTCACTATAAATTTGAAATATATATGGCTTAAAAGTGTTTCAGTACTCTTAACATAGATAATTTGTAATAAACAATGACTTTGTATCCTAAACTAGCGAAGCAAGTATTATATTGCCATATTTTGTATAAATATTGAGTTATAACTGGATGAAATTTACCTTACCGTAAGAAGAAGACACTTTGTTGTCATAGCAAACACAACTAACCATTAAGACTGCTATTATAAAACAACCAATGGCAAAAATTTTCATTTTCCTCCTGTCAAGATGAGTGCATTTGGTACGTTTTCTTGGTCAAATCCCTTTATCAAATGACACAAAAGGTTGAATAAATCAAACATTGTACATCTGATAACGGAGAGTCAATTGGTCAACAATGGTATTAAAGGCAAGTAAACAAACTACTTTTGGTATCATGTTTAACAACTATAAATTGGTCAAACATCTATATAGATTTACTGAAGCTTTACTTCATTGCATACAAGATTATACAAGTTTTCTACGAAAAAAAAAAAAAAAAACAAACAAAAAAAAAAACTATCCGTTTTTTAACGAAAAAAGATTTTAAAACATAGTACATATTTTACACTAATAACCTTTCAAAACAGTTTCGAAAAAAGATTTTTGCACTGTGAACAAAGTCAAAAGGTCATAATTTCAAAGAAGAAAACTTAAGTAATTATTGAATTCTTGTTGGATAACATTTCGTATTTACACTTTGCAGCAGGTGTATTTAAAAAGAAAAAAAAAGTCATAAATATAAAGCAAGATCAAAGCTCAAAATATCATCCTTTAAAGCATATAATGATGCATAATTATATATATATATATATATATATATATATATATATATATATATATATATATATAAAATCATCGAATCGGGTTGATAATGCATCCTGTCGAAGCATTAACTTTCGTAACATTGCCTTATGACCGCTATTAAATCAAGATTGTCAAATATTATGGATACCAGATCTGTGGATATTTTTTTTTTCAAATGTGTATACATGTAAGTCCTTTGAAGAATTATGTCGTTCAATTGGCTATTTGAATTAACTTTATTTGGAGGGGGGTCATGTGTGTACCTATGTAGTCTTATTTTATCGTATAGACTATTTATAAAGTAAAATGAAATTAATAGAAGAGAAAGATAGTGAAATTTTGAGCCAAAGGAACAAGTTGCTTTCAATAACACTTTTCACAGCTAAATTCAAAATAAAAAAATAATGTAAGATAATGTAATATCTAAGATAGCCCCTATAATATTTATTATAAAACTAAAAAGAAATTGAAAATGTTTGGCATTTGATTCGTTGTATCTAACTTCGATTCTATTTAAATTTAATTAACCATTTCTTATGTAAGCTTGGGTGATATTTTGGTACAGATGGAATATATCGTAAAGTGATGACAGTTTTTTTTTTATGATGATCGTTCTATTTTCATTCGAAAAGTCTGAAGCAGCTGCACTTTCTTTGCTCAAAATTCATTTAAAGTGTCGTTAATTTGAACTTTAGAGAAAAAAAGATATGTGTTCCACTTTATGTTTGATATATTTCTTTTCCTACTGAATATTTTTCTGATTACATCAGCTTCAAGTTTTCATCAAGAAGATGGGCGAACAAGTCAATAAAAATGCATGCGATCTCACAAGTGTTGAAATTATTCGTCTGTGAAATAGCATGCACACACATATCAAAGAGGGCTAAAATGATAATTTCTTCATACTATAACACAATTTTTCTATATACTGTAAATCACTTTTTATTAGCGAGAACTTAATTTTCGCGTAATTACACGAGACGGTCTAATCGCGAAAATTTCATTCTCCTGTATATTTTTGTTAGTATAGGTTATATACAACAATGCCAAGAATTCGTGAAAATTTTCGGGGAACAATTGGTACCCATAAAAATTCCAAGAGATTGTTGGAAGACCTGGTCTCCACAAAACACATAGATATTGTCAATAAGAAACGCAAGCATCTTTTTAATATCAACTTCAGAGTACTTGTGTGTGCAATCAGAATGTTTTTTTTAAACAAAATAATTTTGCAGATGACCAATGACAAGGTAAGTATATTTACAAGGTCCATTATTAATGAAAAAGCTGCTGTCAATGATGTCACCCCTCCCCCCCCCCCCCCCCCCGACTTTAATTTATCGTGGGAAATGGTTGTATATAAAGTTGAAAAGTCATAAGTTATGATGTTATTGATTTTGGTAAAATTTTGTGATTTCAAATTATCCAAAAGTTCCTTGGAATTTTTAAGTATCCACATCTGATTTACACCACTTCTAGAATATATTGTTGCACAGTACTCCTAAAGTTTCTCCTTCACCGCTGTTAATATTTTAATGAGGAGTAAAAAAGGCCTGGTAGAACAATTACTCTAACCCGCTATGTATCTTTGTAAGGATTTTTTTTTATTAAGATTAGGAATCCAATATAGATATGGTAATTCAAATTCATTTTGGTTGTTTGGAATATTATAAATATTCAAAACTGACATATGATTTTGAAGAATTTCCTCCTTAGAAAGGGAGCTATGGGTATAAGTTGGATTACCACCTGTAGAATTAAATCCCAGTTCCTCTATAATGAGCCTTACTAACAAAGCCAATGTTGTTACCTGCTTTGTCAGCTGGGACCAATACATACTGATCGTGTAATCTAATTCTTTTTTCACTTCTGAATTATTTAACACTGAAGGATAGATGGTTTTCATATTACCCCTCAATCGCTTAATGCGAGATTTTAACATACATCTGATACACTTAATCCAATTCTTACAAAGTGTCAAGGTCTTCTTTTTCATGTCTGGCCCATTGCCTGGTGTAATCTTCCACAGAGTTCATAATTTTTATAAAATAACGACTCCAGTTGAAAGATCGGGGTTCCCTAAGTTTTGGCACTTTTAAAATAAGTGACTTAAGGTCCTCATTATTAACTATTTTATGTCACCAGTAATAACGTGTCCAGCAGGACTATAGTTGTAGGGTGAAGAAGAACATGACCACGATGGAATGTTTCAGATGTTTGATATCTAGGCTCAGTAACGTTTTCTTGTTATTAAAAGTTTGGAAGCAATAGACGATATATATTTGTATGAAATACGAGGTGTAGTCTTCGACTTGAAATATGGTGGAATACAAGACTGGACTATTTTGTATTTAATGATATTACTTATATTAATTCCTTTTGATTACTAACACTTCTTTTACTAGTAATCTTACTGGACAGAGCTTCTTTACCAAAACTTGGGAAAATCTTAACTGCATTTTGAAATTTATGTGATGCATTGGTTACTTATATTAACCGCGTCAATGCCTTATTTGAAATATTGATGTTTAAGGAAAAAACAGGTTGTTTTAGCTGTATTTAAACCGTGGCGGTTTAAAAAGCCTAACATGATCTGCAATATCCATAACCACAGATCCGAGTCTGTATTCTGGTGTCGAGAAATCCAAATATGGACTTTCCTTGACCTTTTCAAGTAGACTATTTAAAAATTTCAAAGGGACAGAGTAAAGTTTGGTGCGAATGTGATGAAGACTTAACTGTTGATTTACATAAGGTAGTAAAGAATCAAGGGAAACATCGTGTATAATAGGTTTATCGAAATACCAATGCCAATACGTCTCTGCGTATGGCTAAAAAGTCCCATCACATTTACATTGCTACACTGTGGACTGGAAAGATTCCCAAAACTATCATCACTGTCATTGCATTCATATGGAAAGGTTGTGCTAGTTTTCTCATCCAGTATTTTTCTCGTTGTCTACGGGAAGATGTACCCAATGATGGACTATTTGCATGATGGTTAATCTTTCCTAAAATTCTTACTTTCATTGATAAAATAGAATGATCAGGTAAACTAAAGTGTTTGTATAGAAGCTGCTGCCCCCATTATTAATTTGAAATCTATGTCCTGATATTTTTTCATTAAGTGAACCCTTGATTTCACAAACATAAATAAGTCCACAAAGATTCACATTCTATTCCGTAGACAATATTAGAAGATTTGCAGTTGAGATTTTCTCCAAGTTTTGGTATAGAAGCTATGTCCAGGAAGATTACTTATCTGGTAAAAGAAGTATTAGTAATCAAAACGTCACAGGTTTTGCAGTTTTTCACAGAACATTTTGAAATAGAAGACATGTGATCGGAAAAGGAATCTTCAAATATACCTCTAATAAAAACTTTACATTCTTTCAATTTTTTAGATGAACTTTTAAAATTTTACCAAAACACTGCACATATGACATATGTTTAATATCCCTGAGGATTATCCGAGGGGCACCGATTAAACACTGAGTCTGTGTCTCTTATAGACTCAAAAGCTTGTGCTAAATTTTTAGGATTAAATTTTATGTAAATTGATATGTACTAAGGAGAACTAAATAGGAGTACTTATTTTAGCTTGGATGCGAACACATTTCTGAAAGGCCAGTTTATTTGCTTTAATTAAATCAGTATTTTATTATGTAATGTCAAATTTCAAAATTGGATTGGACTTCAGATATAGCCTATATGAGTCCTCCCAAAGAAGGTCAAGGTTACAAATGTTAAAAATTAACAATTATCATGTGTAATGGTTTACGATGATGAAATCGTTCATAATAAATTATATTAATTTCTAATGTAACTAGAAAAGAAAAAAATGCAAAAGATAAATTATACACAAGAGTTATTACGTAGCATATCTTAGCTTATTATACAATATAATGAAAAGAAAAGAAAAGAGTGCAGCAAACAACAAAATGACTAGATAAATTAAAAAAGTGCAAGAGACATGTTTGCATGGAAAGATACCAAAAATAAATAAATAAATAAAATTGGAATTTATTTGCTTTAGAAGGAATTATTTTTAAAAGTCTTTGAAAAGAACACATCAATACCAGACATTGCAGGAGGTTTCAACGGTTTCTATGCTAGAAATACATGTAAGGGTGCAAGGATATCAACAATCTCATTAAAAGTTAACATTTCACAAATTCTAAGGTCGATACATTGATCTTGTTAGCAAATACAATCTATCATGAAGTAGAATGTTGTCTTACTTTTCCCATACAAATTGTTAGGCTACATATGGTGTTACGTTGAGTCCACTCGCACTTTCGCCTTTAGAGCGAAGATGCGAGCGTTCGATGTTGCGAAGGCGAAAATGCGAAGATGCGATGGCGAAGGTGCGAGGACGAAAGTGCAAAGGTGCAAAGGCTAAGGAGGGATACTAGTATTGCTCCTTTGCTTTCGCAAATTCGCAGTCTCGCCTTCGCACTTTCGCCTATTTTTGTGGAGCTCTCTATGGTTTGAACGTAAAACGTCATTGTACAATTAATTTAATTAAACCATTGCTTACCATAAATTTTTGTGCCATCACACTAATGTAGCTCATGCGTACCCATAACCATGCACTAAGTTTATTTGAATAATACCCAGGGGCAGAGAAGATGGTTTTTCAAAGAATTAATGCATTTTTACTATAATCAACAGAAACCCACCCACCCTAACAACAGAACCCCTGACACAGGGGCCATGAAATTCACAATTTGCAAGAAACACCCTTGCTCATCATAACTATGTACTTCGTTAATTTGTTTAATATCCAGGAGCAGAGAAGAATATTTTCAAAGAATTAATGCATTTTCACTATATAATCAATACAGCCCCACCCCTTTTCAACAGAACCCCCGACCCTGGGGCCATGAATTTCACAATTTGGAAGAGGCATCTTTGCTCATCATACCATGCACTAAGTTTATTAAAATAATACACAGGAGCAGAGAAGAAGAAGGTGCTATTTCAGAAATTTCCTGAATGAAATAACAGAGAAGCTTAGTTTTTGTTTACATGATAAATAATTAATAGCTCAGCACAATGTGAAGTAATCGTACTTAGTCATCAGCGCACACAAGGAGGTGAACTGCTGCTCCAACAATGGAAATACATGTACATCTTTTGCCAAATTGTTCGAAAACAGCAATGTTTAAACTTTAAACTTAATCTTTTATAGGTTTTTTAAATGACCTTAGTACAAATATTAGTAGTTACAGATTCGCAGAGTTTTGTCTATTTTAAATACTCGTAAAATGCCAACTTGTGAAAACGTGCATTATTTTTTACCCGATAATAAGCAGTCAACCAAATCAAATACTTCAAACGGAAGTACGTACATGTAATCACATGGAGGTGTCCCATACTACCTTAATCAACTACTACACATGTAGTATTTCTAGATGAATTTGATCAAATTATCTCAAAATAATGTCTTCAAAAGCATAAATACATGAACTATACTGCGCAAAATATTTGAAGAAATATTTATATAACATATAACTTTTGCACTTATCGAATCAATCTAGACTACACCTTTTTATTTTTTTAGAATATCACTGAATGTTTCCCAGAAATCTATTTCTTTTCTACGAAGTATTTCAATCATGCATGTGAATTTTCAATTGTGGCGGATGAACTCGGTCAGCTTTAAATAAGTGAACTAAGCCACAGGAAAGCAACCCTTAGAAATGATTTATTTTTGTAATATACTTTGAATCCAGTTCAGTTTGTATCTATCAAGGAAATGATTGAAATAATTTAGTTTTTCCATGCAATTTCTTTAAAACAAAACTGCAAGGAAGAGATACTGGAGTATTTTAATTTCTAGAATCATTCTAGTTCTGGTTAAATTTTTTCTCATTTTGTGTATACTGTAGTTTTTCATTTAATTGGTTCATTTCAATGAAAAAAGAAGCTGTGAAGATAACGAACAGTAATCAAGACAATATAATAGCAAAGCAAACAAGCTCCTCTAAAAACATCAAAAGGTGGGATCAGCTGCCATGAAGGAGTAAGCATCACCCGGCCACACCCGCCCTGTGCTACTGGATATGATCGGGCAAACAGAAGAATCCGTAGACAATTCAGTGTAAAAATAATAGCTACTGTATTCCGTTGAGGCCACTCGCACCTTCGCACTTTTGCCTTTAGGGCGAGAGTGCGAAGTTGAGAAGGCGCATGTGAAGTTGCGAAGGCGAAAGGGTGATGATGCGACGGCGAAGGGTGAAGATGCGAAGGGGAGAGTGCGAAGGAAAGACACTAATATTGCACTTTCGCTTTCGCATTTTACTTTTGTGGAGCTGTTTATCGTTATAAATTAATTGTAGTGGGCTAAATTCACTGAATTCTAAGAGTTAAGAGTTAGGGTGTGTGGTTCATTTATTTACTCTTGCCTTTTTTGCACAATTTTTTTTCTCTCGGATGTTATTGGTACCGTCAAGGCCCTTGGGCCTCTTGCTTTAAGGTTTGGCTTGTTTCAGTAAAATACAATTTATTGCCTTAATGTTAGGGAAATATGAAGAATTATTCAGCCAAGAAAAATTATATCCCTCGAGGGCTTCTTCAGATTTTTCTTGGCTGAATGATTCTTCATATTTCCTGAACATTCATGCAATAAATGTACCGAATGCATGTAATTAAAAAATATATATTTACCAGTGTAACATATTTCAATCAGTGTTTTCACCCCTTCGTAGAAGGACATCTAGATATTTTGTGTAAAATTATTTTAGCGCCATTTTTTTTTTACTTTTGGACAAGATGAATGACTCAAGTTATCATTAATATATTTAATTTTTGCATGCAAACCTTGGCCCATTATGAGAGTTCTTCCTCTAAGCACCATTGATACTATTGTCATTACTCCTCTAAGACAGTGCATTCAAGATATGACCTTGAATAAGATCATGACACGACACATCATTTGGTAACTCGGACCAACATTCAAGTTTCAAATCTTTTCAGTAAAGATAGCCACCATCTACATGATTGTATGTACCTTTAATTAATTATTCACAAAAGTTTGGCATTAGCAATGTACTTGGGCCGAGAACATTTTATGAACGAGACACTTAAGAGTGAATTCATTTTAATGAAAAATTTTTGAGTTAAGACCAGATCCCAAGACCATAAACTGAGAACAGACTTAAGTCAAAATTTCAAACCAATATAACTTTTGAAATAATTTTGATAATGAAACAAAATTTTTATCATATATCTAATTTAAATGTTATATAAAATTGCAATTTTTTAAGCATATACATTAAATAAAACTAAGATATATTAAAAATCAAAATTTTGACTTAAGTCTTTTCTTACTTTATGGTGTTGGGGCCAGGACTCTCAGTTTGTGGTCATGGGGCCAGGATTTTATATTTTACTCATGTAACCAGACGGGTAGACAACCTTTCCAAAACAAATATATCTCCTCAAATTTTGAGAGAAACAAATTAGGAATTTGCAGATTAATTCGTTGACAAGAAATTTTTTGTCTTCAGTTGACCATACAACACCATCTTCTTTCAGATACGAAGAATATTTTTTTTTATTGAATCACAAATTAGAAATATTTTCCTACTTTGAAGCTGTACAGGTTAATTAATCAGCTTGGCACAGTAGCAATTATGTTTCATTTCGTAAAATTCTGAAATATGCGAACAGAAAATGACCCGTAGAACAGATAATTCATCACTTCTCAGTACTTTCATGTGAATGTAATAATACATAAAGAGACGGTAATTATGAACAACCCTTCATATTCTCGAATTGACTGATGCGCATTGATTTTATAACTTTATTTTCATAGTAACATTGACTAAACACATAAAAATAGAGAAATATATTACATTTTTTTTTTACAAGCTTTGTCTTCAAAGCGCACTAATTAGAAGTACGCGTGTGTTTTGAATTGCCAGATTGCTTCATTTTATATGAAAAAAATTTCACACTAAATATACAGTACAATAATCAAATTTTCAATTAAAAGATGTTTGAGAGACTTCATACATAAAGATTTCTTGAACGTATTTCAGCGCTGAGAAATAAAATATTTGCATTTACATCTAGTTTTGAGATTTCATCTCTTTGCATATAATCACATAAAAATATCCACAGTGAGTATAATAAATCACAAATTAATTGGTCTAATGCCAGAATAAAGTACAGAAATCTGAACAAGGGTGTGAAGTTCGGCATCGCCTCAATGTTTCTGTATATATATTGCTGATTTCTTGGCCACAAATTTTACACAAAAATGTAAGTAATGACAGTGCTTTTTGTATTTTTATCAAATCACAGGTGCTTTATGCACTTCTTATCTTGGGTGTCTTCACGATTGTTGCAAATTTCCAACAAAAGAATTTGATGTATATTCGGGTGGTATTTTTCACTTGAAAGATGAAAAGGCCTCTGGTGTTGATTAAAGTCATTATGAGAAAGACATCTTGACTAGAAGTCTTATATAAATGATCCGCGCCCAGCTCTTCTATGTACATTGCCATTGTAAACTGTTAACACTTTCCCCTGATCCGCCTCCAAAAACCACACGGTCTCCTCTGGCGGACTCTGTTTGTGTTGTACATCGAATCATCTCTGGCAGACAGAAGAACTCGGACAGTGTTTTCACCAACTCGCCGTGTTTCTGCATCGATAAAAGAGTTTTTATTCAGAATGTATCAATTTTATAAACATATATAAACAGAGCATCATTTATTTATTTGAAAAAAATACTAACAAGCAAAGTCATGTTTTCTAAATAGATATCCTTTGAGCGAAATATTTTTACTCAGTACACTTTTAAAAATGGAAAGAACATATATTAAAAAATAATTTCAAATGTCATATCATTTCACTTTCACTAAAAAGCATTTCAAATTCTGATATCTTTTTTTGAAAAAATTTTAAAAAAAAAGATGAACGTATTGAATGAACACATTGTTCCCTCTCTTTAATTAACAAGCTATTATATTTATTATTCTTTAAAACGATATTTAAGTTGAAGAGAAAATTCCAAAAATTTTAAACAACTCACCTCTCATGGGTTCCGTAGCATCAGTATCATCGACATCGTCTGAATAACAGGCGACCACCAACGATAGAAAAATACAAGCAATAAAAAAGCCCCAAAACTTAGATACGGCCATTCTGCTCTCAAAAGTTTTAAAGAATTTTCTCCACCAGGCTCTTCACTTTTATACGGTTTGAGGGGTCGGAAACTGAGCGTGATTGCGATAGCGAACTTACGCTTTTTCATAAACCGCGATAAGGTTATAATGTGATGTGGAAGTAAACACAGTGGATTTTCCGTGTTCTTGACCTTAATTCAGGGCTTGTATATTTATTTCCGTCTTTTTCTGTATTTTTACAGGTTCACTAACATACAAGATATGCATAGAAGACTATAGTTAATGGAACTAGCAAAACTCCGGGAATGATTAGTATGCCAGTTGCAACAAGACGTTAATTATTTTCATAACGAACAATATAAAAACAAGGTAGCAATCAAATTTCTGTCAGAGTATACGCAAAGGTTCCAGCTTTGTGATTGTACTTTGATTAACTACGCATGGGAAACTGCATTTTGCTTCTTAACACAATTATTAAAAAAGATTCCTGATTGTAGGAACATTGACTTACGAATTTTAACATTTAATGTCAAAGAATGTAATAAATTATAAAAATAGACATGATATAAAAAAAATTGAGTAATCCATCGCAGAAAATAAAAAAAATTCTCGAAGCACCAAACCAGTTGGATACGCAGACAAACTAACATGACACAGACGTTGGAATGACTGCTGTCACGTACATTTGAATAATGTCAATTCTACCTAGAGACAGCTAAAGACTTTAGGATAGTAATACTAAGTACACTAGACTACATGTCTAGATGTTGACAGGGCATCAAAGTACATCTTTGAATAATTATTATTATATAGATTATTTTTTTCACATGGACATTTAAGTGACAAGCAATGTCTTCTACTTCCTAAGCAATAATTTGAAATTATACGAAAGTTTGCAGTATAGTTAACTGCAGTTAAAATTTTGACAAAAACTTTTACTAATCTATTCAAGTTTCTTAATTACATGTAAGTACAAAGGACTTGTAGATTAGGATTGATGTATGTTCTATTTATACGATGTACATTTACATATCAATATACTACTTGGATACTAAACACACACACACACACCCTCACACACACACACACACACACATATTCTCTCTCTCTCTCTCTCTCTCTCTCTCTCTCTCTCTCTCTCTCTCTCTCTCTCTCTATATATATATATATATATATATATATATATTTGTATGTATATATTATACTATCTTTTAATACTATGACATGGAATAAAGAAATAGTTTAGCCTATATCAAGATTGTATCAGTGGGAATATCAGCCTTTTGACCATGTATAAAGTCTTTTTTTTCCAAACGGATGTCAACAGTAAAGGGGCTTAATTTTGACTCCTAGACTTGTCAACTTCTACAGTAACTATATCTCCTAGACAGGTCAACTTATGCAGTAACTATGTCTCTTAGACAGGTTAACTTCTACAGTAACTATGTCTCCTAGACAGGTCAACTTCTACAGTAACTATGTCACCTATAGACAGGTTAACTTTTACAGTAACTATGTCTCCTAGACATGTCAACTTCTACAGTAACTTTGTCTCCTAAACATGTCAACTTCTACAGTAACTATATCTCTTAGACATGTCAACTTCTACAGTAACTATGTCTCCTAGACAGGTCAACTTCTACAGTAACTATGTCTCCTAGACAGGTCAACTTCTACAGTAACTTTGTCTCCTAGACAAATCAACTTCTACAGTAACTATGTCTCTTAGACAGGTCAACTTCTACAGTAACTATGTCTCCTAGACAAATCAACTTCTACAGTAACTATGTCTCTTAGACAGGTCAACTTCTACAGTAACTTTGTCTCCTAGACATGTCAACTTCTACAGTAACTTTGTCTCCTAGACATGTCAACTTCTACAGTAACTATGTCTCCTAGACAGGTCAACTTCTACAGTAACTTTGTCTCCTAGATAGGTTAACTTCTAAATTCAAATTGCAAATTACTGCTTACTTTTGCTTTGTTTAACGATAGGTCAAAAATTAAACAAAGCCTATTACTCTGGTAGCACTATATGTTTCCAGGAAAAGATCTCTCTCTCTCTCTCTCCCAAAAATGTCGTCATGGTAATAAAAGAGTTAAGAACACACATATGAGAAGATGAGCACATATTAGAATATTTTATCGGTCAAATCCATAGGAGATTTACGTATCACAAAGATCTTACATATCCACTTACCAATTCTGTCAAAATGATGCAAAAATTTAAAAAAGAGGTTATCGAAACGACTGATCGTAAATTTATGGCATATATTTCAGAGAATATAAATCATTGGTTCATAAAATTTTTTCCGGCTCTTGACATTCTATATCCTTAATCGAATAGATAGTTTTCCTATGACGTATTTTGCCTCGGAGTTATTCCCCTTGGACGCCATCTTGTAGGATAAAGTAGTGAATTTTCCTCTTTGAGCAACCAATTTTAAACATGCATGCCAGAAATATTTGGGGAAAAATATTTAAAATGCATTGTATTGAAATTATGAATTAAAATAGGCTTTGACAAACGTATATTCATAAGAAAACAGTGTTATCTTCACCTAAGTGCCCAGTATAAGAAATTGAACTTGATTGAATATTAAAGGGATCTGGGGATGTTGACCTACAATATGGCGGCCCTGGGGAATAACTCTTGCTTAAATCACCTCGATGGAAAGCATCTATACCCATCTTTGAGCTGTATAATCCATTACTGAAAATTAGGGATGTCAATTTTGTCAGTAATTCATATTCGAATATTCAATGAAAGTATTCGAATATATTCGAATATTCGATAAAATGAATAAAATCTGTTTTATCTTAAATATGCATCATCCTACTCTCATGAAAGGTTTAGCGTAGGTATACTTATATTGAAAGTAAAATTGTATGAAGACTTTTGTAGGTGTACAATAAGAAATTCCATTTGATATTTGTCAATGTTTGAAATAAATAAGTGATTTAAATGTAGAAAAGTATAATTTTAACAAATGAAACGTGTATTTATAGTAGCTCCAACTGAGGAACCAGTCGTCTTACAAAAGGCAAGATAGTCGTAACGGTATACTGTTCAGATTTCAGTACGTGTAATGAATTACAATTATTTGCCTGATAAGAGATATGATTATAATCTTTGATACAATGTAAACAAATATTTTCATAGACAATTTTCCTAGGTAATTAACTAATATCCCGATAATGAATATAAAGTTCAGGATTATCTACAACCCGAGATAATCAAGTAATTTGCACATTTATTCTGAAATTAAGCCCTTTACAATATTAATTACAGATTATTTCTATCGGACATTCATTCAATGATCAATTAATCTTAATTTGATAAGTATACTCTTCACGCCTTTTAGACATTCTTAGATTTCATTTGTTG
Organism: Saccostrea echinata; assembly: GCF_033153115.1. Classification (NCBI taxonomy): domain Eukaryota; kingdom Metazoa; phylum Mollusca; class Bivalvia; order Ostreida; family Ostreidae; genus Saccostrea; species Saccostrea echinata. Next base: position 5,343,651 of record NW_026889758.1, on the reverse strand, counting down.
TCCTCGATTCTAGATCCGATCGTATCTAACTAATAAAAACTTTGAAAGTACGTTTTGTATTATACATAAAGCATTATTGTACAATTCTTTAACACCTTACTAAAAACAACATACATGTTATTTAGTAGATTTATAAGCTAAGAAAGTAGTGAAAGAAACCAGGCGATCGAAATTGATCGCTAGTAAATTAAACAGGGATAATTCCAGCACTGTTCTAATCAAAATTTATTAATCACAGTACTTCTTTTTATGAAATCTGAAAAACACGGAATATTCGAATCTTAAATTCATATTCGAATATCAACTCATCGAATGAATATTCGAATGTTCGAATATTCGTTGCCATCCCTACTGAAAATATGTATATATGGATTATATTTGACTTACGTAGGTGAATTTAAATAGTATTTTAGATTTAAAAAAAAAAAAGAGTACTGTCAAAACAGCACGATATTACTCGTAAATAAGACAGCCAATTGCTGTACAAGTTTATAATCCGCATTAAAACGCATTATACGATTACCAGACGGCCACCATAGATAGAAAAATACAATTAACAACAGAGTCATTATGGTCATTGTAACTTTGTCCATATGTATGCTTTATAATAACGTTGAAATCAATCTAAATTATAAATAAAATATAAAGAAACGAACAATTATCAAGCTAAAAAGTCCATTGAAACTATACAAAATTGGAGTAGAGCAAACACAGACCTCTAAAATCTTCAGAGCTGGGATAAGGTACCGTGGAAGAGTAAACATCCCCTGTCGACCGGTCACAACCGCCGTGTGCTCCTTGTCATAATCAATTAAACGGAAAAATTCTTAGAAAATTTAGTATATAAAAATAATGGCCTAACAATTTGTATGAAAAAACTTCAGTCAATTCAACTTAACGGTAGATTTTATTTGGTTGTATCACCGTAGAATTTACGAAACATTGACTTAAAAAGAGACCGTAGATTGATTCGTCAATCGCTTCTCTCGTTTTGGAACGTAGAACATGTTCTTGCGTATCGAATCAGCTGGGAGACATTAACTCCATGTGCAGGTGATAAGGGTATATTGCTACATAAAAAAGGGAAGTTGACGATAGAAAGTTGAAGTCATCACGTTTATCATGAATTTTTGTTGTAAGGTTATTATAAACGTCTTTTTCTAATGAAATACCCAAATGTGAAATAGATGTGTTAGACTTCGTGGCATCTTTTAATTCGAGTTCAAAGGGATATGTCGATCGAATCAACGTAGGAATGAAAATGAATATGTGTTAATTGATAAAATGTCGTCGATATATCTAAATGTTGAATTAAAGGCCACATCAAGAGACTTCTTCTTTTCATGTAGAAGTTTTTGAATAAATTCTGCTTCAGAAAGTGAAGGAAGTTCTTTGCTTCATATGAATATAATAAAAGGTCTGCTAATAACGGGTTGCAGTTAGTACCCATAAAAATTCCGACAGATTGTTGAAAGAGTTGATCTCCAAAAATTACTCAGATATTGTTAATCAGAAATTCAAACATCTTTTTAATACCAACTTTGGAGTACTTATGTGTACAATCAAAATGTTTTTTTAACAAAAAAAATAATGCTAATGACCAATGATATTGTAAGTAAATTTACGAGTTCCATTTTTATTTTTTTGAAAAAGCGTGTAACCACCTCTGAATAATAAAATTATTTCTCCTTCACTGCTGTATTTTAGTGATGAGTAAAGAAAGAGGTTTGTTAGAACATTTACTGGAACTTGCTGTGTATCTATGTAATGATTTTCATGTATGGTAATTCCCATTCAATTTGATTGTTGGGAATATTGAAAATATATTTAAACTGACATATTATTTTAAAGAACTTCCTCCTTAGGGAACTATAAGTTTGATTACCACTTGAACCTTTACCACTTGCAGAATTAAATCCATATTCCTCTAAAATACAATTAGAATAATGAATCTTACATACAAAGACAATGTTGTTATCTACTTAATCATTCAGGTGGGACCAGTCTACATTGATCGTGTAATCTATCATTTTTCACTTCTGAATTAATGAAGACAGAAGGATAAATGGTTTTCATATTACCCCTCATCTACTTAATGCGAGATTTCAACATCCATCCGAAACTTTTAATCCATTCTGACAAAGTGCCATGGTCCTCTTTCTCATGTTTGGCCTATCGTCTGGCGTAATCTTCCCCAGAATCCATGATAGAATAGAACATAATCTATTTATGAAACTATAAAACTAAGTTGAAAAATCGAGATTCCATAAATTGTGGCCCTTTTTGTCCTCATTATTAGCTATATTTACGTCACCAGTAATGACGTATCCAGCAGGACTAAAGTTGTAGAGTGAAGAAGAACATGAACACGTAGGAGGATTATGTTTCAGATATTAAATGTATATCCAAGCACACCGTAGAGTTTTTTTTTTATTAAAAGATTTCAATGCAATATAGTCGATGTATATTTGTAAGAAATATAAAGTGTGGATTTTAACTTGATAAATGGTGAAATACAAGACTGGATCCTTTTGTGTTTGAGGATATTACTTATATTTACTGCGTAAATTCCTTTGATGGCAATTTGAAGGTTAAGGAACAAATGGGATGCTTAAGTAGTATTCTCTCCTGTAAAACGTGGTGATTAAAATATATATATATTATATGACTTGCAATATCCATAAGCACATACATTTAAATTAATTAAATCAATAGAGGACAAGGTGCGTTTGATTTCAAATAAGCCAAATAAAAAATTGTCGATCACTTTTTGCAAAATGAATGATTAACTTGATTTTTTTTTGTTCATAATTTCCATCAATCACACTCAATACTATTCTCAATAGAAAAGAAATTATAGATAGGAGGACTCCGGACACACTAGGTATCTTTAGTTGTTCAAATTTTACTATATACGCAAATAAAGTTGCTAAATTAAAAAGAATATAAAACAGGGGAAAAGATACATTTTCTTAAATTTGGTTTAAAATGCAAATATATTTCCATTTTTATATTCGTTTCTCCTTAGCGATAACCTTGTATGTAACTTTTTTCCATCCGCTGATGGGCTTGATGGAAAATAAGCAATTCGGAAATTACATTAATTGGACAAATATATTTTAAAAATAAATTAATGACCAAAACGGTTTGTTTAAGGAATAACCCTCTTTTTTTTAGGGGTGATGAATCGTTTGTAGCACATAGTAATTATTGTTTCAACTCCTTTGTCTTTAAAACAAAATCTGTTGGGTCTGATTGGTATAATACCTAATAGATCCCCCAAAACAATAGAGAAGCTAAGGTAGTTTGTGAGTTTGAGTTTTTCCTTATTTTCTTTCCAAAGAAATTTTGAGGAAAAAATATTCATGAACCAGAACGTCCTAGTACATGTTAAACAAATCAAGATTTTCCATATACACTATCAAAACTTCGGTTGCATTGCATTCAAATTGCACGCATATTCTGCAGTATTACAATCTCGCCATTGATTAAAAAGAGGGCACTGGGTGCACTAGACGGAAAGTCCGGATGTAGACTAGGTATTAAGGTGCAAGTTTAAGATTTTGCAACTGATTCCCTTTTCATCATCAAAGTTCGCAAAAGAGCATTCAGAATGGTGATACATCTGAGATTTCTTATCAGTTTGCAATATGATTTACGAGTTCAAACACTTCAATAAAGCGATGATGACATAGTTTGGCTATCGAATGCTTATCAGTATTAACACGTGGAATATTCACTGTAATACCCTCATTCTTTATGTGACAAATCAAAGAACCTGATACACAGAAATTATATATATATATTAATGTATTAACATAAACCAAATTCCAGTCAAACTAATACTATACTGCTGTTTATTTCATACCTGGGGATAAAACGTGAGATTTTTCTCGGTACTTGTTTGTTCTTAGAGGAACAAATTGGCTCCTTCCGTCGAGCCACATGAAGGTACACAAACCTGTCGAGAGAAGACTTTCTCCGTAAATGAACATGGGTGTGTTCTAAATTTAAAAAGCTTTGTGCTAAAGGTAGTAGGCTACCAGACAATTTTATTTTACGTTATTGTACTTTTACATGTATTGAAGTAAATCGGGTTGCAAGCTGGAATTAAACCTATTTATTATTTAATTTTATGGGGTAACCTTATTTAAAGCCTCGATGAATACCTATAGCATCCAGTATGCAATACAGGAAATATAACCACCCACCCCTTTCCTAAAAATAGCTCTTGCTGGTTTTCTCTATAATTTTTACAGTTAATTATTAATTTACAATTAGAACCCCACCCTGTCCTTTTTTCTTAAAAACTTGCATTTATCATTCCATTGAATGAAATTTAATGAAATGTAACGATGGATTATGCATTCGAAATACTTACTTTACTATATCAGTAAATTGATGATTCATTATTAATATGTTAATCTTTCAGAATAAATGAACTTTTTAAAATGTTCATTTGCATTTTTTGTTATTGCTAAGTTATATCATAGAATAGACAAGTCTTCGCTTTACAACAAGTAGAGGCATGTTTGTCACACACAGTTCTAAATGTACCCGTCTCTACGGCTTCAACACTTAATGTCTATTGCTCAACGTCTATGTGACAAAAAAAAAAGGTCAGAAATTTACCGGCAAGCTATAAAATATCCTTAACATTTTGTGTTATCTGAAAAGTTTTCGTTTTTATCAATCTGCTTTAAAAGTTATATTTTTAAACATTTTCAAAATAATTTGCAGACACAGGTGGAGTTTAAACGATGCAGTTTACAGTTTCATTCTATAAATTACATTCATTTACAATAACATTGATTCTAAAATCCTTCAGAGCTAAGATTTTAGTGGAATTACTTGTAAACATCTATACGAGGGTGAACAAGTCATTTCTTCATAAGATATAAACATATATCAAGAGTCCTGCCATTTGTACTTAACCATTAGCAAAACTTCTGGCCACTATGCCGTCCTGTCCGACAATTTACTTTGCTAAATGAAATCTATAGTCTTCTTTGAGATTTTTAAAAGAAAATTAGGTAGGAAGGAGAGGACAGTACCCAAAACACAAATCCAAAATCTTAATAGAAGCCAACGTTTCATTTCTTAATAAATAATAGTGCACTCTAAAATCCACTTAAATACCTGTGGCTTAGGAAACACGTGTGCTGTTCAGATAATTTCATTTTGATTAAACTGAATGTTTTTTATATTAAGCTAATTTTTAATCGTCCTCTTAGTGTAAGCTGAGAGAAATCAATAACTTATTTGTGTGATTTTCACACTTTACTAAGAAGAATAAGAATTTTGTATGTTTCTGAACAGAGTATAAATTCTTCAACATCAGGATAATGACTTTTTATTTTAGATATCTAATCGGAACTGTACTTCTTGAGTCTGGGATTTTACGTCATGGTTGCATATATATTATCGGTCAAATGTTAAAAATCTTTATTTATGAATAACATATTAAATATCGACATACCATTCTTTCAAAATGACCAAAAAAAAAAACAAAAAAACAGGCTATTGTAGAAAACAAGAAAAGTGTGTCATATCATTTCTAGCAATGCTAGTTCTAAGTTGTTGGGTTTTTTTTTTTTAAGAACTTTGCCCAATCCTATTGTATTTATTTATTACAATAAAATATGTTCAATTCTAAAAATGTACTTTGGTTTTTAAAAGCAACTAGAGCTATTACTAGTGATGAATATGTTTTAATCGAATTACTACACCAAGAAAGTGTTTCTCTGTATGAAAGGAATCATGAAGCTACTAGAATTTAAACTGAAAAGTATTTCACATACTATGATAGAAAGAAAAAAAAAGACCATAAAAAAACATAACCGCATAAAATTATTTTCTAGTGATTTCATGTGGAACGTTGGGCTCAATTAATACATTTTAAATTTGTTTCATTTACAGTCAGCCTTGTCAGATTCTTTACAAAAATCAGCAGGGTGCATCGACAATTTATCTGAAGACCCAAGTGCACCAGTAAAATATTTCTTGTAGTCTGAATGCAGAAGATGTGCATAAACCAATATAGTTTAATCTTAAAAAACAAGAATATTCGGCACTAAATTGAGGAAGATTTATATACATCGATAAAATCAAGACGTGCCTATTCAAATCTCTATCTTACGAGCGCCTTCGATTAAAGCAGCTAGCTTGCTTGCAAAATTTTGTCCCAGTTATTACAATGCCCTCCTCTTCTCTCTTTCACACACACATAAGCACAAAAGAGAAGTAATATATTTAAAAATATATATAATTACGTTTGTTGAATAACATCTTCCTTATAGAGGGTTTACGAAACATAATTCGTCATATCGTAATTGAAAATTTAAATGTTTCTATGACTGTTAAAATATACTATATAATGTTATTGTTACAGGTTATAAATATCGTTGATTCAGTAACATAACCTAGGTCTTATATCATGAACGCGCAGATTTATCTGTTTCATAACCATTACTCTCTTACATTTCAGTAACTCGAATACTATTTACTAAAACTTTACTTCCAAAAAGTTAAACTGTACGAAAAGTGTTTGAAATATGAAATAAAATGACTAAGAAAATTAGTAGTGTTGATTTTCACATTATGCAATAATTTACGCTTTTGACAGAGTCTTTATCCCTCCCCCCTCCTTTGCTTATCAGTGCTAACCTCTAATAATTTGGAGAAGTTACCAAACATTCCTTAAATCCCCTTTCTTTCTTAACCTTTGAATTGATTGTTTCACTTTTGAAATCCTCGAAAAGAATCGTTTTCCTTGAGATAATGATTCGTCATTGTTTTCACTTTTGATGATGATTTCAATTTTCCAGATACCTTGATATTTGTGTTCACTATTTAAATATTCTTTGATTAAGTATGGTGCCTCATTTCAGATGAAGACGCCTGATCTACTTAAGGCCACTTGTATATATTTAGATAAACCGTAATGATGGAAAATGAAAGACCCTAGGAACTTTCTCTAAGCGGTTTGTAATATATCATCATAACAAACGCTTTTTTCACTTGCTACAAATCACTTACAAATGAAACAAAAAAGTTAAAATAAAATAGTAGATGTTTTACTTTCTGTGAAAATGATCCCCGGGTCATTTTTTACCTTGAAAGTACACCCGAAGCCTTTGAATTCTGAATGTGATTCGTTTTCCAACACGGAAGAAAAAAAATTAGAATTCTATTTCAAATACTCATCCTTATTGGCCGCAGGCGAATTTTGACCATACAAGTCAGAAACGTGAGGAATACACTTTGTAGAAATTTCTAATCTTCTGTCTCAATTTTTAACATAAGAAAATCACCCGGAGTCATCTTTCAATTGGGCCAGTATCTTATGAAATCAATATTACGACTAGTGCACAATTAAATTTGCACTTATTTTGACGAACGTTTTTTTATCAATATTTGTAAAAACTGCATTAACACTTAAATTTTTACTTGTATGTTGACATGGATATTATTATTATTCTTCAAATAATGCTTCAATATCGACCGAATTTAAATCATCTATAGAATTTCTGTGTCTTGACGAGCTTTCCTGCTTATGAATACACTATTCTTTAATTAATGCTTTTGAGAGAGAGAGTGAGAGAGAGATAGAATCAACATTTTAAAAGAGTAATCCTAAAGGAATTTGAAAACTCATATATTAAAATTACGACAAATATTTATACTATCCTGTGTTCATATCAAAATATAAAAATTGAACCCTCCAAACGTGACTATAGATTTACTGTACAAAAGATGCACAAATCATTCATCTGATGAGGATTTAAGACTGAAGTGTAACTCTGCTTTAACATCTTCTCCACCATCTGAGTCTACACGGTCGTGGACGTCGGCCATTGGTGTTGTGGAGTCCTCCGCGTCTGGATTTGGTTGTTATTCGGACACTTCTCCTTCGTCTTCGGCTGAAACTGTTCATTCTTCCGAGTATGGATGTTTCGTATTTGATAGCACCTTCACTCAGACTCATCGACCCCACTGCCACTGAAAGCAGTCTACATATGATTTATTTCAGGATTAAAAGCATTTTGCAGAACTACTACAGTTGAACATAGAAAAACACAAGAAAATACTGTTTATGAAATCGTTGAAGAATCTATCGTTCTACATGATTTTTTTCCCAAAATATTTTGGCCTATAACGTATAAAATCAAAAATAAATATGTATAAATACAAATAAAGAATATGGTTGGTACACTTACAAACTCTCTCTCCTGCATTTTGAAGAGCGACTCGATTTAAGTGATGCCCAGATGATGTCCACAGATTGGTGGAGAGACATAGTCCACATAACAGGGATATCAACAAAAAACAAAGTAGTTTCCTCTGCATATCTACATACGTATTGTGTTGGTCAACATGGATTGAAACTGCCGACTGCTATGAAGTAAAACTTTTGTTCAGGATCACCACGGGTTTAGCTCTTTCAATATCTAGATAACTTCTATAACATATCCATCTTACAAGGTTATCTGGTTGTTTACCCAAATTTTTATCATCTAGTATGGCTTAGTCCTGTTTATTTACATTTATGTTTACACATAGATACTAACTATAACAAAACTATTTCTATGATTTATCTGAAAAATAAAAGCCTTAGAAAGCCCCGTTCACATGCGCTCATTTAATTAGATGTATGCAAATTTTACTCTTGGTGTGTAAATGCAAATTTTGCGATCTGCGTTCACATGCACTCTCAAGCTATATGTAAATCAGTATGAAGTTGGTATTTTCAAAGTGTTTGAAAACACTTGTTTGGGCTTTGTAGTTGCTCTTCAGTTGCTACTAGAAATAATAATTGGACTTAAATAATACAACAGATTGTCTCTGTTCTTTCTAATATAAAAAAAGATGCAGTTTTTAATGAAATAAATGATGCTATATTTTCTAGACAATTTCAATATTTCTATTCTTGTGTAAATTTTCCTACGCGTTCACATGACTGAAAAATTCACCAGGAGTTTTACTTATACTGCACCTAGTCTGACTAGATGTAAATTTTGCACACTAGGAATAAAAATACTCACTTGCAAATCTTGCTTACTCCTCGTGCACGTGCGCTAAAATACACACAGGTGCAAAATTTGCGTTTAAGTAAAATATGCTTATCGTTTGTAAAAGGCGCGTGTGAACGGGTCTTTATATATGTCAGGGAAATTTAGCATTTCGCTGCATCATACTTAATGTCATGAAAAATAAAACATAATTTACATTTCACATTATTTTTACTTATCATTAAATGAATTATTTTTCATTTCACAGAGGTATTTCGTTAGTTGGCACATTAAATGGGGGTAATGAACATGGGATCTTTATGTACACCTCTTTTGCAATACAATGACTCCTAAACACGGTATGTATCACCACATAAACTGGAAGTACATATAAAAAATAAACATTAGTAATGAACCAGGTTCAAGAAAAAGGATTTATTATAGGAAATCTACTGACTTCAAAAACAGAGAAATGTCAGAAAGGCCTCTTGTGTTGTTTGAGTGAGTTCTTAGCATCTCCTCCACCATCTTCGTTTACACGGTCGCTGTCGTCTGCCGTTGGTATTGTACATTCCTCCGCGTCTGGAAGTAATTCTGTTTGGAAGAACTCCTTGCTGTCTGTCGTTTAAAGCATTGAACATGCCTGCTCCTCTGGCCATCATGGGTCTATCTCCATTCAAAGTATCAGTTTCTGTTGCTGCAATAAGCAGAAATGTCTTATTTTATTCACTCTTGATGGAACGGGAAAAAGTTTTCATATGCTAATTAACCTAGATAATTGCTCTTAAAAGAGTGTCTTGTCTATAACAAATACATTCTTCATTTTACATTTCATCCTCTTTCGCCCAAAAATATAGATACAATTGATCATATTTCACAAAATAAGTAGAAATTAATTGTGATATACTTACAAGGATTCCGTCCAGTTCGCCCACGTCCATTCAATATTCGCTCCAGAAACTGTCCTGACGACATTCGCCGATTGATCGAAGATTGACATAGCCCCAGCACCACCAAGACAATGAAAAAGAAAAGTAACTTTTCCTGCATATTTTTCAAGATCAGTTAACATGTATAGAGTGTGTTGAGACAAACTTTTGGAAAATTTTCCAGCTACTCAGGTCAGCCTCTCTAGTTTTATGAATATGATTTGCTATATTTTTATCCCCAAATAAAATCTGATAGCTTATGTGAGCTTATCATCGTTGTTATCAACTTGTTTTTATCATGGTGGAATTGAGTTATGTTTAGAAATGAGCACAGTGTTGATTGAGAGATATCTTTAGAAGTAAAATAACTACACAGACTTAATCACTTTTATATTAGTATGTTGTTATATTGTATATCATAATCATAAAAAGTGTTTAAGTGTTCTGAAGGTTACCAACGTTTACATGCGTCAATCTTAGAAGTGAATCAACTGCTGCTCCGTCAGCAAAAAAAAAAAAAAAAAAAAAAAAAAAAAAAAAAAAAAAAGAAGAAGAAGAAGAAGAAAGAAAGAAAGAAAGAAAGAAAGAAAGAAAAAACACTCGCTCTATCTTTTCAACATCATTCCTGTCTTTTGACTGTATATAATATATGAAATTGAATCTATTTGATAATTGCTATTGTCTTAAAATATATAGAGACTTTATTTAAAAGAAAATCTATATCTATAGTTTATTGAAGTTTTTACGCATCAGTTAAAATTTATTCCTTAAATAATAAACAAACAAACAAGCAAACAAAAAACTCAGCAAAAGCAAACTACAAACTAAAAGAGAGAGAAAAGAAAGCAAATTTAACGTAAACAATTATGTAAAGAGTCTTGAAAAAAATATTTTCACGTGACCAGAAGGTAATTGCAAATAAATACAAATTCTCAACTGTTGTCATTGAACGTACAACAATTGTGAGATTTTCTTTCTTAAATTCGGAATCATTCCCCCACCACAAATTAAAGCCTAGGCGTTTTGATATGATAGATAGCTGCTTTTCAACAAAAACAGAACTCATAAATTTACTTATCTTGTCATTGGTCATTTGCAAATTTATTTTGTTAAAAACGTTCTGATTATACATACAAGTACCCCGAAGTTGATAATAAAAAGATGCTTGAATTATCTATGTAGTTTTTGGAGATCAAACCTTCCAACAATCTGTTGGAATTTCCATGGGTACTAATTGCGCCCCGTATTAGCAGACCTATTTTTGTGTTCATATGAAGCAGAATTTAATACATAAAATAAATAATATCCTTATTTATGTAGTATTATACTCTTATGACCTGCACATGGGGTTTATATCTCCCATTTGATTCAAAAGCATGTTCTACCTACGAATAATTTCTAAAACAAAACAATCTATTGACAAATAAGTTGATGAAACAAGAATATCAATAGTCTCGTTTAAATTCAACATTTCGCAAGTTTCTATGGTCGACACAATGACCTTGTCAGCAAATACAATCTATCGTTAAGTCGAGTGCTGACTGACGTTTTTCATACTAAGTGTTAAGATACTATTAAAGCAATATGAGCTGCATTTTTGATAATTTTATTTTGCTGTTAAAATATGTATAATGATAAATCTGTATGTAATCTAAACCTTTATGATCAATTAGACTGAAATCAAGTATTAATTTTTTTTTCAGAAGAAAGGTTTCTGTACAATGAAATGTATAGATTTATATCAGAAATGAATATTGTACAGGATGACAATAGTGTAATTTTGTTTCAATCAAAGCTTATAAATAGTTCTTCCATCGCAAATATAAACAACAGAAGTTCATAAAAGTTTTTTTTCTGTCATTGAAATAGTTTTAATTACAATATTGCAACAAATTTCCGACATCAAAGTTGCAGCTCATATTGCTTTAAAACACTGATTTGTCTATACGGATTTTTCCGTTTGCCCGATCAAGACAAGGAGCACACGGAAGGTGGGACTGGACAACAGGGATGCTTACTCCTCCCTGGCGGTAGAGTGCTCGATCCGTGATCTGAATATCGTGTGTTCGAATCACGGCCGCTACTGACCTCGATTAAAAAATAGGTATACCAACTGTTCCTTCTCCAAGCGCTCGGTACTTTGAAGTGAAAAATGCCGGTCCTTCGGATGAGACCTTAAAAGCCGATGCCCCATTTCACGGTAGGCGTTGGCACGATAAAGAACCCTCACTGCTCAATGGCCCTCAGTGCCGAGTAAAGGTCTAAATTTGAAGCCCTTCATTGATATATGGTGGCGTCTATGTAAGAGTGAAAAAATCTCGAATGGGACGTAAAACAACATACAATCAATCAATTCCCCCACGGCATTTGATCCCACCTCTGATGTTTTGATGAAAATAATGGTCTCACAATTTGTGTGAAAGATGTTGATCAATACTGTAGCATTTTTGAGAAAAAAAGTCCTCATATTCTGAGCTCTAACAAAGAATGTTTGAAAACACATCTACCATTGTATACTCATAAAGTTTTTTTTTTTCCTTTCGTTTTTCTTTTGTACGAGTTTCCCTTTTTTCGTTTTGTTTTGTTTTTCCATATCATTTTTTTACTTTGTCTTTGTTTATACTGACAATGGATGGATTATAGCTAAAATCTTATTAATACCCATATTTAAGTATATTGATAATTTAATTTGGGTATCAAAACCTATAATTTTACAGACTACCCTTATTAAAAAAATTACTAAGTATATATTTGTAGAAGATTAATTCTAAAAACATAACTATGCCAAATTAAATCGAACAGAACTTAATTGTTTATCCTTTTGTCAGATATATCCTCTTAAATGCGTCTTTGATCTGTTTTGTGAGATTACTGAAAAAGCGAAGAAAAAATTCATACTATTAATTCAAACCAATCTAAAATTTATCAATATTGAAAAGAATTACGGTATTTGAAGGGTTCACGTGTTTGAACTTCATAAATACGTAATAAGAATATTAGGGATCATAACCGTTCTGATCCTAGTCAATATGATAACACATTATCAGCAAAGGTGAAGGATAAGAAAGATTACCCATTAACTCAATTATATCAAGAAAATATTCCTCTCTTACTTGGAGATATATAGATACCAAAATACAAGTCTGCAATGGCATAGATTTAACTTATTTACACAATATAAGCATTGACGACGTTTTTTAAAGTTTATATTACTATTAATAATTGTATTTCTTTCACAGAAATGTTTTTTTTTTAATTCTTTTTCTTTTCTACTGAATCTCATTGCTAAAGTAAGCCTTTTTATCCCTCTGATTTGCGATTTTGACTTAAGTATCACATATTTGTGTTATTGAGAATTGTTCCTTGAATGTCTTGATTTTCCTTCATACTAAAATTTGGTAGGATTTAATAGAAACAAATCTACAGAATATCAAGGTATTTTTTTTTACATGGAATCTGCTGGACCCATTCCAAGTTGAATGAACTCATCATTGGTAACTAACGACTGCTATTGTACTGTATTTCTGTTCAAAGTTAATGACGTGGTTGATAAAAAGTAAGGCACAGTGAATGCTTACCCATACATACTAGCATATATAAATACTGTACAGTTATTATTTTGGTCATCATTAATTCGTTACCTGTTAAATTATTTCAATCCATATGACTGGATAAAGAGATAAAAAGAAAGAAAACACTATAATTCTGTATTATGTAATCTAGTCCTTCTTTCATGTAGCCTACCACTGAATTAACGAAAGAAAAAAATCGATTTTAGAACAATCCACTTAAGAGAAGATTTTCAACTTTCACAAGAATTTCCTACCTTTGATATTTTTTTGCACCCTGTTGGATGTAAATCAAGGTACCATTTACAAAAATTCTCTAATCAATTTACAAATTTTATAATATGGTGCTTTGATTTCGACAGTCAAAAATTGCTTCTAACCCATACATTGATACGCATATGTTACATATTTTAGCAAATGGAAGCTATATTTTCAAATTGAAGTCTGTTTCCCCTTTTGTGCGGAAATTATCTTAGGACATGTACATCAGCAATTGTATGCTTTCCAGGCTTATATATATATATATATAGAGAGAGAGAGAGAGAGAGAGGGACATGCAAGAAGATATTGAATATTAATCAGTTCTAAGAAAAAATGTAATTTTTTATTACGTTGTATGTATTTTTTAAACAGATACATTTGGCTTTTAATCTCGAGGAAGGGTTAAAAAATTGTAAAATCGGAATTCATAAAAAAAATTCAAAATCAAATTAATTGACGTCATTTGAAAGCAGCACATGTTTAAAGGGAATAAAAAATGACATATCAATATATTAAGCAATCTTCTTTTCGCTTAACCTCTTTGACTCTACTCGCCAGGAAAAGTTGTTATAACAGAATATACAGAAGTGAATGATAAGAAAAATATTTCTCTTTCATATGAATAAACTCTCTCTCTCTCTCTCTCTCTCTCTCTCTCTCTCTGATTTATAGGCGAAAGCATGATGTGATATTAAGTATTCTCTTCTCAATAACGTCCTGACACATGATATAATAATTTTAGACGATATGTTATCTGTTGCATGCAGGTTTTCTATTATTTCTTGATATGATAGACTCTTTCCTATTTTTTTAAACATGTGCGTTAATAATCTGAAAGATATAAATTACTTCTAAAGTACGCTTGTTGATAGAGAAAGGTAAAAGGTTATCTCAATATTCAAAAAAGTGAATGCCTCCAACTTTTTTGACAACCCTCGTATTCATATCGTATAAAGATGTTTAACTTATGAATCAATAAGTTTATAACTTATCTAGATACATGTAATGTTTTTATCAATGCAGGTTCTGTCAGTTTGAATTAAATATGCTCCTATCCCGGTTTGTGTGTTGTTGTTTTTTTTTTGTTATTGATTACAATTTGAAAATTACATATTGCATCACATTGGGAATCAATTAAATGGTCCTCTTATTTTAACCATTCTGTGTATCTTTAGATGAAATGTAAAGATAACGAACAGTACTCAAGCTCAAAGGTCCTTTGAAATAATACATATTGGGAGCAGAGGAAATACGGGCCTCTAAAAAATCAGAGGTGGGATCAGGTGTCATGGAGGAATAAGCATCCCCTATCGGCTGTTCAACCCGCCATGGGCTCATTGTCGTGATCGGGCAACGGAAAAATGTTCTACTAATGTAAGTCTCTTTCATTACTCCTCACTTAAATATTTACAGCAGTGAAGGAGAAACTTCAGGAGTACTGTGCAACAAAATATTCGAGAAGTGGTGTAAATTATACATGGATACTTAAAATTCCAAACAACTTTTAGAAAATCTGAAATCACAAAACTTTATCCAAATCAATAGCATAAAATCTTTTCAACTCTGTATACAACAATTCCCCATATTAAATTAAAGTCCAGGCTTTTTGACATCATTGACAGCTGTTTTTTTTTCAATAACAAGAGGCCCAAGGACCTACTTTTAGAGGATCCATAGAGTATAAAATAATCTGAGAGATGAAGCTTTGTTGCCCAAAAGCAAGAGAAACATGATAATCAGTATCAACAAAATAATTAATCTTGTATTCAGTAACAACTCATCAATTAAGTTTTAATTCCCCCTTTATCACTATCAGCATGCAGAAAATAACAAACTATTTGTACTTTTGTACTATTTTTAACCCTATATTATAACCTTTCACACTGGCCTCCCTTGGTCTTTGAAAAACATTTAATAAGATAAGTTATTTTTATCTCATTTTTATTTATCTATTAAGTACAAGTCTACTTGATCATTAAAAACTTTGAAAGTACTTTTTGTATTAGGCCAACTTTTAAATAATGTTTGTTTGCCCTCTTCCGATTCAAGATGAAAAAAATTGGGTCGGTAGGAAGGAGGAAAATTCTTTTTCTCAGAAAATATCAATATCAATGCTGAATTTTCAAAATTTATTTTCTGGAATGCATTAAAAAAATAATTGCTTGCTGGAGGTTTTAAAAAAAGTTTTGAATCAGGCCATTTTTAGCCATTCGGTCTGGAGAGGGCAACCAACCAAATTTTTAAAAATGGCCTTATACAAAAAAAAAATTGCGTAATTTTCTTGTTCTATTAACCTTTCAAATACTTTTTTACTCCGATTAATTATCAAAAGTGACTGTCAAAGGGGAATAACTTCTCTCAGTAGAATAAATAATTAATTGAGCCCTGTCCAGGACCAGAACACTTGACCAAATGGTCCAGATGTTAAAAAATCTGGTAAAAATACCCATGCCTATTAAAACTTTCACTCCGTTTGCCTCCGATATGCCAAGAGGCAGAGAAGAATTTCACAGAAACAATGCATTTTTACTATAAATTCAACATAACCCTACCCTAATACCAGAACCCATGACCCAGGGTCATGAAATTCACAAATCACAAATTTGGAAGAGGTGCCCTCATCATCATAACTATGCACTTAGTTGAAGATTTTCAAAGAATTATCACATTTTCACTACATATATCAATTATTAATAGAATCCCCCTCCCCGAGAAACATCAGAACCCCTGACCCTCGTCGGTCCCCAAGTTTTAAAATTATGTAAGGAGCAACCTCGTTCATCAGAACTATGCACCTTGTTTATCTGCTCAACATTATTGAGCAGACAGGATCATTTAAAGGAATTAATGCTTTTTCACTATATTATTAATACAACCCTACCCTTACACCAGAACATCTGACCAACGGGCCACAAAACTCACAATTCTGGAAGAAACATTCTTGCTCATCATAACTATATACTTAGTTTCTTTGCTTCATAACAAGGAGCTGAAGAGGATACTTTAAAAAATATGATTTTTCACATCATAGTCAATAGATCGAGCCCCCAATTTCACAAGAACCCTCGATTTTGGGGCCGTTAATTTAAAAATTTTAGAAAGGCAACCTTTATTATCATAACCATGTACTTAGTTTGTTTAAATAATACCCGGGAGCGAAGGAGAGGATTTTCAAAGAATTAATACATTTTCACTATATAATCAATAGAGCCCTGTCCTAACACCAGAACACCTGACCTAGGGGAATGAAATTAACAATTTTGGAAGAGACATCCTTGCTTATCATAACTATGTACTTAGTTACTTTTGTTTAATACCCAGGAGCAGAGAAGAAGATTTTCAAAGAACCAATGCATTTCACTATATATTCTCAAGAGCCACGCCCTAACACCAGAACCTATGGCCCAGGGGCCATGAAATTCACAATTTTGGAAGGGGCAGTCTTGCTCAACATAACTATGTACTTTGTTTGTTTATACCCAGGAGCAGGGAAGCTTTTCAAAAAATTAATTCATTTTCCCTATATTATCAATAGAGCCCCGCCCTAACATTAGAACCTCTGACCCAGGAGAAATGAAATTAACAATTTTGGAAGAGGCATCCTTGCTCATCATAACTAAGTACTTAGTTACTTTGTTTAATACCCAGGAGCAGAGAAGAAGATTTTGAAAAAAAAAAATGCATTTTCATTACCCATATCCTCATTAGAACCCCGCCCTAAAACCAAACCCCTGACCCAGGGGGCATTAAATACACAATTTTTTGGAAGAGGCGGTCATGCTCATCATAACTATGTACTTAATTTGTTTGTTTGATATCCGGGATCAGAAAGGAAGATTTTCAAAAAATTCATTTTCACTATATATTATCAATAGAGCCCCGCCCTAACACCAGAACCCCTAGCCAAGGAGTCATGAAATTCACAATTTTAGAAGAGGCTTTCTTGCACATTATAACTATGTACTAAGTTTGTTTGTTTAATACTCAGGAGCAGAGAAAAAGAAAGAATGCACTTTCACTATATAATCAATAGAGCCCCGCCCTAACACCAGAACCCCTGACCCAGGGGCCATGAAATTCACTATTTTGGAAGAGGTCATCTTGCTTATCATAATTATGTACTTAGTTAAATTACTTTGTTTTATACAGAGAAGATGATTTTCAAAGAAAGAACGTACTTTCAATATATAATTAATAAAACCCCGTCCTAACACCAGAACCCCTGACACTCGGGCCATGAAATTCTTTTTATAGAGGACTCAATTCTTATCACAATCATGCCAACAGTTTGACTGCTTGAAGTCCAGGACTAAAGTAGAAGATTTTTAAAGATTGCATTAATTTTGGTGGTTTTAGCCGCACCTCTCAGGACCGCGGGGGGCAGGGACCATGAAATTCACAATTTTTGTTCCCCTTCAATCATAAATTCTATATACCAAAATTGGTTTAATTTGGTTTTGGTGCCGCCGGAGAAGAAGCTAAAAATGTTCAAAAGTTAACGCACGATGGACGTCGCACGACGACAGACAAAAACGAATAGCAATAGTTCACGTTAGTGACTCAGGTGACCTAAAAATGGAAGTCGTAAATTTACTTACCTTGTCATTGGTCATTTGCAAAATTATTTTGTTAAAAAACAGTCTGATTGTACACATAAGTACTCTGAAGTTGATATTAAAAAGATGCTTGACTTTCTGATTGACAATATCTTTGTGGCTCTTCCAACAGTCTGTTGGAATTCCTATGGGTACCAATTGCGCCCTGTTGTTAGCAGACCTATTCTTGTATTCATATGAAGCAGAATTTATTTAGAATCTTATACATGAAAAGAACAGATCTCTTGCTTTGGCCTTCAACTCGACATTTAGATATATCGACGACGCATTATCAATTAACAATAGTGATTTCCATTCATATGTCGACACGTTATATCCCAGTGAACTTGAAATAAAAGATACCACAGAGTCTGACACATCTGTTTCATATTTGGATATTTTACTAGAAAAAGACTTTAATTGTAATCTAACAACAATCTAACAACAAAGCTTAATGATAAACGTGATGACTTTAACTTTTTGATCGTCAACTTTCGTTACTTATGCAGCAATATACCCTTATCACCCGCATATGGGCTTTATATCTCAGTTCATTCGATAGGCAAGAGCATGATCTACGTATGAACAATATGTAGAACGAGGTAATTTAATGATAAACAAGTTGATGAAACAAGAATATCAACAGTCTCGTTTAAAGTCATCAATTCGTAAGTTCTATGGTCGATACAATGACCTTGTCAACAAATATAATCTATCATTAAGTCATACGCTGACTGACATTTTTCATACTTATTGTTAGGCCATTGTTTACACACTGAATTGTCGACGGATTTATCCGTTATTTACCGATCATGTCAAGGAGCAAACAGCGGTGACCGGTCGACAGGGGATGCTCACTCCTCCATGGCACCTGATCCCACGTCTGATGTTTTTGGAGGTCCGTGTTTGCTCTGCTCCCAATTTGTATTGTTTTAATGGACTTTGAATTTGAATACTGTTCGTTATCTCCATAATATCTCATTCATATACTTAAAATCATTATTCATGTATTTTGAGATTTAATTAATTCAGTTAAATGATCGTCATTATTTCTTTAAAGCATTTTATTTCATGAATAAATCCACATGGAGTTATTTACATTAATCTGTGTTTCTTGAGTTATTTATAGATTTATGACATCACAGTGCTCATTAAACCCCTGTCCTGACTATTTATATCTTGTGTGATGTCAGGGACAACTTGGATTTCATTGATTGTCAGATTTCCCTCTCTTTAGTTTTAACTAATTTGTCACTATTGTTTGAGATTTTGGTCTCGTCAGAAGCAGACATCTTGGCATTTCTTTTTTTCATATTGACTAAATTATATGGTTTGACCAAGACAGGACTGAATGTAAGCTTACTTTTACTAATTTTATTATCTCTTAATATTTGTTTATCTGCATAATTCCCAATGTTAATATTTTAATATAAAGTATGAAAGTTCGCTCTGTGTGATTATTTTATGACTATGTAAATATTCTAAGTAATGATTTTCATATATCAGTATATTTTATATTTGTGAGAATGAGTGTAAAGTGCAATACAGTAAAGTTATGTATTATGGTTATGTATTATTCATATACAGATCAGTGAGTAGAGTTCAATCAACTTCACATGTTTTGTATATATTTGGAGTTATGGATCTAAAACACATACAGGTATGACATATCTATATCTTAAATATTGTCTTTAAATATTATTATGGAAGAGTTCAGCATATAATCATATATTCCAGATTTTTTTTATGATTTGCACATAATCATTGATTGAGAAAGATAACTCTAAATGTTTCATCTATGGAGCACAGTTAAAGGGAAATAACTCTTGATTTGACCGTGCAATATGGCAGGTGATCTACATGTA
Source organism: Saccostrea echinata (assembly GCF_033153115.1). Taxonomy (NCBI): domain Eukaryota; kingdom Metazoa; phylum Mollusca; class Bivalvia; order Ostreida; family Ostreidae; genus Saccostrea; species Saccostrea echinata. Next base: position 5,323,421 of record NW_026889758.1, on the reverse strand, counting down.
TGTATTGTTATTAAATATACTTATGATTGTTTATATATATTTCAGAGCTGTGATAATACTGATATTGAAAATATTTATCAACAAGACAACATATTGTTTGTGTTCACTATCATATTATAAACGAACCCCACTACAGTTTTTGTTATCAAGGTTCTTACATGGACCATAGAATTTGCAAAATGTCGACTGTAATAAAAAGGTGAAGAAAAGGTATCTGTCTTTGTTTCAAATCCATATTTCTACGGTCAGGAGTATATAGCACCCCTCCCCTTCAAATCTTGAAACATTCCCAGCAGTCAACAAGCCAATCATTTCTAACAGGTACAAGCAATTATGGCAACTAAAGGTCTATGATTTCCATAGTGTTGTTTCTCCATTAGGGGCTCATGTAGGGGTTATCGGTATACCGGTATATCGTGATTTTTTTACTGCGTGATACGTATCGTGATACGGAGACTAAAATACCGGTATTTGGTACATAATTATTAATTCCAGAACTTACTAATTTATCATGTTTATTTGTTCAAACTATTAAATAGAAATTACAGAAAGTATAAAAAATGTTGAAAAAAGTTAAACTACGGCATCCAAACATGCTTTATATTACATAAGATAAAAATGGAAAAAAGTAAAGTTATATTTTTGCAGTGTATTTGTAAGAAAAATTATGGAAATTCATTTGATAATGAAGTAAAAATTCCTGATAAAAATATCCCGATTTTATCGCGATATTTTTGGAAAAAATCGTGATATATCACGATACGAAATTTTTTGGCGATACCCATCCCTAGGCTCATGTTAATGAAAATTTAAAAGATATGATATAGAATATTAATGTTAATGGAGTAAATTGTTCATTAAAGAACCAGCTTCAGAGGTTTAACATCAGGTCGTATTTCAGGAGGGCTCATTTCAAATCGAACCCAAACATAAGGAAAAAAAATAAAATATTTCACAGTGGAAGGAAGCAATTTCGATATTTGCATCAGTTTATTGCATCAAACACCCAGCAAATGTTATGGGTTTGTTTCATTACATTGCCGCCATCAGAAAAGCATCAGAGAGTCACCTAAGGTTGGAGGGAAAATTATGTTAAATTTAGACTTAAAAAGATTGATTGATTGATTGTATGTTGTTTAACGTCCCTTTCGAGAATTTTTCACTCATATGGAGACGCCACCATTTGCCGGTGGAGAGCTGCAAATTTTGTCCTATACTCGGCACTTACGGCCATTGAGCAGTGAGGGATCTTTTTCGTGCCAGCACCTACTGCGACACGGGACCTCGGTTTATACGGTCTCATCCGAAGGACCGGTCTCCACGTCCCACAGTGGGATTCGAACCCGCGACGTAAGGATCAACTCCTTACTTCGCGACTCTAGAGCAGACGCTCTAACCACTGCGCCACGCGGGCGACTGACTTAAAAAGACTATTGAGTCTTCCTTGAATTAGGGTTCTGTGAATGCAAAAGTGTGTCTTTTTATAGAGATGTCAAATCGGTCAATTTATGATAATCGGTTACTCGGACGTTTTTCCGATCGAGTACCCGGGTATTCGGTAAAAATGTAAATACAGGTATGTTAATTTTGTTGAGCCCCGTTAAGCTCTGTTAAATCTCAAAGCTGTTTTTATCAAGTTATAAATGTATTTAAACATCAAGTCCAACAGAATTGATTTTTTGGTACAAAATTTATTTAAAATAAACACAAAAGACACAAATAATACATCAATAATTACAAATGGTTTACAGTTCTTGTTTCGGATCTATTTCATCAATACAAAAGGAGGACAAGCTGTTACGCAGGTTTGTGATGATTAAACTAAAGAGAAGGAACGAACGTTGTTGGGATCGCTAGTCCAATATTATTTCATTTGTTGGTTGTTTCCATCGTATACACTAAACTTTCTACGCAAACTGACTTTCAACATTATTTGAATCCTTAGTTATTTCTTAACTTTTCTTCACTATTGAAGTGGGTAGCGCCATTTCTATGCATGTCCGATTTCGCTGCCGTATATTTACTAAATAATTAAAAAAATGTTTTCAAGATAATGGACATACTTAAACGATGTTCACTGAAAACAATCATTGAAGCCATCCAAAAATTAAGGACCACGACAGGTGCGAACAGTTGTGTACCAGGTGATTGGTCACTAAGTACTGTATATACACAGCCACAGGCGATAACGGGTGTTTTACAGGTGTAGATGACGACAAGCTAATTACCGTATACATATTTAAGTTATCTTTTGATATGTTTTTGATAAAAATATGTACTTTGAAATAAGAAAAAATACACATCCGAGTAACCGAGTACCATTTTTAGTATTCGATACTCGGACGTTCGATATCCCTACAATTATACAGCCAGTTAATCAAATGTCAACCTACAAAAAATAGTTTAAATGCCATTCATACAATTTTCAATGTATTTGTAAAAAAAAAAAAAACCTCATTGCAAGTATTTATACCTTTACGTACAATGTTATGGGGCTCCTCCTTCAATGAATTGTAGTTTTGGCCACAGCACTGTCAGAACCCAACCTAATCTCCCTGCCCAAAAAGCCCACAACAGGCCTATATTCCCAGATTCTTTTTCAGAGATTCATGTAATTTATTCAATAGATAATGGGACCTGGATAATACACTTGTAAAAGTTAACAACCTCCTCATGCACTCCTTCATCTTTTATCACATTTATTAGTTAATTGTTTTAGAAAAGGATTTTCATTACAATACCAAGGATGTAGAAAAAATGTATAATACAAGAATATGAAGTCTGCTTCAGATCAGAGTGCAGAGAAAATAGAGAAAGAAATTCTTTAAGTTGTTTGATTAGGTCCTTTTCCTTCTAACCAATCACAAATTTACGTTGTAATCGTGTAGGGTTATTACCAAAGAAACGGGGAGGGTGGCACATGATAACTAATTTATCATATTCACTTGGCGAAAGTGTCAATGATTACATTGATCAGCGAGATTGGTCAGTTACATGTAAATATGCATCATTTGAGAAAGCTTTAAATATTCTTCAGCAGAAAGGTCAGGGAGCCCTTATGGAAAAATGGATATTTCTAGTGCATTTAGGCTTTTTTCCATTGCTCCACAAGATTTTTGTTTTCTAGGTTTAAAGTTTCAAGATTCTTATTACACTGACAAGTGTCTTCCTGATCTGTCTCATTTTCGTTATTTAAAAAAAAAACTTTTCTACGCTGATAATTGGAACAAAGGTCAAGACTAGATGGTATTTTGCATCATTAGGATGATTTTTGTTCATTGGCTATCGAAAAACAGAAGGACCTTGTACTAGGTTGTCATTTTTAGGATTTGATATTGATTCATTATCTAGAACAGATTTCGTTCCACAGAAAAAAGCATCTAAATTGTTAGAGAAAACTGAGTTTGTATTAGGAGAAGGAGAAAGTAACAAAAAAGAAAATGAAATGACTTTTAGGTTCACCGGCCTTTGTAGAGAAAGCCCTTTCTGCTGACAGGGTAGTTTGTCGTAGGATGTATGGGGCACTGGTAGGTGTACGCAAGTCTTTTCATCTCATTAGAGACGATCTTGAAATATGGGTAGAGTTCCTGACTAAATATAATGGTTTTTCTTCCTTTCTATCGTCCAGTTGGCTGGATGTTTTACACAGATAGTTCTAGGGCTCATGACTGTGGGATATTATATCGGGATAAATGGAGTTTCTTGGGTTAGCAAGAGAATTGGTCGTCGGAGATAAGGAAGGCATTGCTTTTGGTAGAATTTATACCAATATTATTTGGTATCTATATTTTGGGGGAAGAGCTGGGCTCTCGATAACTTTTGCTTCATGTAGATAACATGTCGCTTGTTCATAAGACATAAAAAAGATGTGATTTTGTTGAGGGCATTAGTATTATACACACTGCATCGCCATATTCCTGTTCAATTGTCAACATAAATAGTAAGGAACAGGTCCGTAGGAAGCAATGTCAGGGGGTATGGGTGGGGGGACAACCCAACATTTTCAATTGGGGGCACTACCACAAATTCAAAATTTCCTTGACAAGCAAAAAAAAGGTCATCAGATATTATTGAGGGGGCACAAGCAAATAGTAGCTAAGTTTTCTATAGTATTCTATATATCGGAAAATTATGGAGGGCACGTCCACCGCCCCCCCCCCTCGGTTCCTACGGCTATGAGGCAGATACAATTTACCTTTTGCAGGGTTGGCGGTTTTGTCAGCTAGCATCTGGGGCACAACAATATCCTGGTCAAGTTCCTACACAATTTTGGGACATTATCAGGCAACTGTAGATTCCCTTCTTGATATGCTAGCCTTTCAGTAAATACAAGCAAAGTTTATAAGCAGGGCTTGCAAGCGTTTTCCAATTTCTGGTCACAGACATTATTTGAGCAAGTATGGCCGCCCCTCTAGATCATATTATTAATTTCATTGCATACATGTCTGAAAACAGCTGTTCATTTTCTATTGTGAAATCTTACTTGGCAGGTACAGGTATATGTTTTGCAATAAATGTAAACAGAGGGTTTATTCCGATATATATTCCTTTTAGTTAGGAAATTGTTGGCGGGATACAAAAGATCGAAGTAGTAACTGATATCAGAAGACCTACATAACACTTCAGCTGTTACAAAGTACACGGCTTATGTTGCCACATTTTCTTCGTATGAATCCAAATTGCTAAAGTCAGCCTTTGTACTAGCATTTTTTGCTTTGTTTAGTTTTTGTTTACTTGTTGTTTAATGGCCCTCTCGAGAATTTTTCACTCATATGGAGTCGCCACCACTTGCCGGTGGAGAGCTGCAAATTTTGACCTATGCTCGGCACTCGGGGCCATTGAGCAGTGAGGGATCTTTTTCGTGCCAGCATCCACTTTTTCGTGCCAGGTCCACACGGGACCTCGGTTTATACGGTCTCATCCGAAGGACCGGTCTCACAGTGGGATTCGAACCCGCAACGTAAGGATTAACTCCTTAATCCCCGACTCTAGAGCAGACGCTCTACCACTGCGCCACGCGGGAGACTGCTTTATTCAGAGTTAGCAAGGTAATAGCGTTGGCGGAAGACTGTATTCATATTTTGGAATCAAAAATTTTTCTGCATATTTAAAAGCTCCAAAACTGATCAATAAGACATAGGAATGTCCGTAAGAATAAATAAGTACCAGGATTCTGCTATTTTACATTGACTTTGTTTGTAAGGCTCATTATTTTGTATTTTAGAGGAACTGGGATTTAATTCAACAAGTGGCAATCCAACATATACCTATAGCTCCCTTTCTAAGGAGGAATTTCTTCTAAATCATATGTCAGTTTTGAATATTTTTTAATATTCCCAACAACCAACATGAATTTGAATTACCATATCTATATTGGATGCCGAAACTTCATAAAAATCCCTACAAACAAAGATACATAGCGGGTTCCAGTAAATGTTCTTCCAAGCCTCTTTCTTTACTCCTCACTAAAATATTTACAGCAGTGAAGGAGGAACTTCAGAAGTACTGTGCAACAATATATTTGAGAAGTGGTGTAAATCAGATGTGGATACTTAAAAATTCCAAGGAACTTTTGGAAAATTTGAAAATCACAAATTTTACCAAAATCAACAACAGAAAAACTTACGACTTTTCAACTTTATATACAACCATTCCCCACGATAAAACAAAGTCCAGGCTTTTTGATATCATTGACAGCTGCTTTTTCAATAAAAATGGAACTCGTAAATTTACTTACCTTGTCATTGGTCATTTGCAAAATTATTTTGTTAAAAAACATTCTGACTGTACACACAAGTACTGAAGTTAACATTAAAAAGATGCTTGAGTTTCTGATTGATAATATCGATGGGGTTTTTGAAGACCAGGTCTTCCAACTATCTATTGGAATTCCCATCATTGACAACTGCTTTTTCAATAAAAATGGTACTCGTAAATTTACTTACCTTGTCATTGGTCATTTGCAAAATTATTTTGTTAAAAAGCATTCTGATTGTACACATAAGTACCCTGGAGTTAATATTAAAAAGATGCTTGAGTTTCTGATTGACAATATCTATGTGGTTTTTGGAGACCAGGTCTTCCAACTATCTATTGGAATTTCCATGGGTACCAATTGCGCCCGGTTATTAGCAGACCTATTTTTGTATTCATATGAAGCAGAATATGTTCAAGATCTTGAACGTGAAAAGAAGAAAACGCTTGTTGTGGCCTTCAACTCGACATTTAGATATATCGACGACACATTGTCAATTAACAATGGTTATTTCCATTCGTATTCGATACGATATATCCCAGTGAGCTTGAAATAAAAGATACCACAGAGTCTGACACGGGTATTTTATTAGAAAAAGACTTTAATGGTGATCTCACAATAAAGCTTTATGGTAAACATGATTACTTTAACTTTTCAATCGCCAACCTCCCTTACTTATGCAGCAATATACCTTCATCACCTGCATACGGGGTTTATATCTCTCAGTTGATTCGATACACAAGAGCATGCTCTTCGTATGAACAATTTCTAAAACGAGGTAAGTTATGACACACAAGTTGATGAAACAAGAATATAGGCAGTCTCGTTTAAAGTCATCACTGCTCAATGGCCCTGAGTGCCGAGAATAGGTCAAAATAAATTTATGAGTGAAAAATTCTCGAATGGGACGTTAAACAACATACAATCAATCAGTCATTGGTTTGGAATTAAAATGAACTAAGAGTGGCCTGTCCTGTGTTTTTGTCGCATTTTTTGAAAACTTTGTAAAGTAGAGAATGAAATATATGAAGAAAACGAACAGTACTCAAGCTCAAAAGTCCATTACACAATACAAAATAGGAGCAGAGGAAACACGGACCTCCAAACATCAGAGGTGGGATCAGGTGCCATGGAGGAGTGAGCATTCCCTGCCGACCGGTCACATCCGCCGTGTGCTCTTTGTCATGATCGAGTAATAACGGAAAAATACGTCGACAATTCAGTGTGTAAAGAATGGCCTAACAATTAGTATGAAAAACATCAGTCAGCATTTGGCTCAATGATAAATTGCAATTGCTGACAAGGTCATTATCCCCTCGCGCAACTAGTTGCGGAGGGGATATAGCATCGCTACTGTGCGTATGTGTGTGTGTTAGTGTGTCCGTTACAGCTTGTGGGCAAGATTTAAAGAGAACCTTTGGACTATCGATCAATTCTCAGCTTCGACATACTTATGTGGCATTGTAAAAGGACGAACCCTATTCATTTTCAAATTAATCGGTAAAATATTTCTTAAAATATCGCGATTTTACTACCCTAAAACCCTGAAATTTTATGTACGACTTGACAATACTGGCTTCCGCTTAATCAACCTGGAAAATTCGGTTCGCTTAAGAGTTCAGTAAGTTCTACTTTGTATTTACGTATTGTCATATTATTGTGCGTATCTTGAGACAGTCTGTATAAACTACATGTAAAAGTGTCATCTCTGACGCTGAGTAATTGAAATGATTTGATGAACGTCGCGGTTTCATGACCAAATTTCCACAGGTGTCTGTTTACAACATGGAATTTATTCTTGAGGCGCATGTAATTCCCGAAAGCTATAAAGACATTTCACAAGTTTCAGTGACCTCTCAACACCGGTATATTTTCATTTTTTATTACGAAGAAATATTGCTTCCGCGGGTATTCTCAGATTTTATGCATATTGCATACAACTTTGACATTTACATAGGTAGGTAAATTACTGAAACTTAGAGCATACGTGATATGTTTCTGCTAGGAATAAGGGAAACTGCCCACTTACGTATGCATGTTATTCCCCCCTCCCCCACGATTTTATGCACTTTGATTTAAAAATGCCCCCACCCCACCCCAAGATAATTTTGTTAAAATTGTGCTGCAATATATTTTATTTTCTTTACCTTTAAATATTTTAAACCTAAATAGTTGATTGTATCTTCATTAACGTCCCTCTTGAGAATTTACCATTACCAGTGTAGTGCCTGGCGCGAGGGGATGCTCCGCTTAGCGGTGCTCTTGTTGTATCGACCATAGAACTTACGAAATGATGACTTTAAACGAGACAGCTGATATTCTTGTTTCATCAACTTGTTTGTCAATAATTTACCTCGTTTTAGAAATTGTACATACGTAGAGCATGCTCCTGCGTATCGAATCAACTGAGAGATATATACCCCGTATGCAGGTGATGAAGGTATATTGCTGCATAAGTAAGGGAAGTTGACGATTGAAAAGTTAAAGTCATCACGTTTATCATAAAGCTTGGTTGTTAGATTACCATTAACATCTTTTTCAAGTAAAATATCCAAATATGAAACAGATGTGTCAGACTCTGTGGTATCTTTTATCTCAAGTTCACCGGGAGATATCGTATCGGTATAAGAATGGAAATAGCCATTGTTAATTGACAATATGTCGTCGATATATCTAAATGTCGAATTGAAGGCCACAGCAAGTGTTTTCTTCTTTTCACGTATAAGATTTTGGACAAATTCTGCTTCATATGGATACGATAATAACGGGGCGCAATTGGTACCCATGGGAATTCCAATAGATTGTTGGAAGACCTGGTCTCCAAAAACCACATAGATATTGTCAATCAGAAACTCAAGCATCTTTATAATATCAACTTCAGGGTACCTGTGTACACAATCAGAATGTTTTTCTAAGAAAAAAGTTTTGCAAATGACCAATGACAAGGTAAGTATATATTAGACCAAGATAATAAAAGTAATTGAAAAAATTATCATGATTATTTGCATAAATTTTACCAATGTCTTTGAACAGTTTTCCTGGAAAATGATGCAGATACAAAATTCCTCACATTAGAACTACATCTTATGTGGAAAGTTTTATGCCATCAACAGTTAAACAGTGGAATAACTTCCCAGATTATATTAGAAATGATTCTGGAATATCTTCACTCTAGAATCTTTTGAAATCTTATGTTTGTAAAAAAGGCAATGAACTTTTTCATTTTGGAATAAGAAAATGCAACATAATACATTGTCATTAATGCAAGTAATTTGATAGCAGACTTCTGTAATAATTGTTTATCAGAAATGCCAATGCGTGTTCACTGTAATGATACTGTTGAAGATGCTTACCATTACTTTTTTGCAAGTCCAAAATATATATCATCTAAGAGATGTACTTATGGTGTCCCAATAGGGCCATTTGCAAAAGTGTAACTGCGTGTTAGTAACAACGCGATTGCGCGAAGTGACAACGCGCTAACACGTTGTACACAAAGCGACAGTGCGTTGTCACTTTGCAGTAGCGCGTTGTCATAAAAGTGATAACAGCCTGTTAGTAACAAAGCGCCGGTATAAAGTGACGACGCACCAGCACAAAGAGACATTTTACACATTGCGCCGGCGTGATGTCACTTTGCGCTATCGCGCTTTCACTTGCAAAAGTCAGGACTTTAGTAACAACACGCCGGTGCGTTGTTCACATTAGTAACAACGCGCCGGCATGTTGTACACAACACGTCGTCGCGCTAACACACAACAAGCCGTTGAGCTAACGCAACTTTATACAAAACGCCGTCGCGCTAACACACAACCCGCCGTCACACTAATGCAGCTTTACACAATATGCCGTCACGCTATTGCAACTTTACACAACATGCCGCTGCGCTAACAAGCAATGAATTGTGTAAAGCTGTGTCAGTGCGACGACGTGTGATAGTTGTAAAGATGCATTAGCGTGACGGCGAGTTGTGCGTTAGCGCGACAGCGTGTTGTGAACAACTTGCACTTATGCAAATGGCCCTATCTAGGGCAAATGGCCCTACATGTACTCTATCAAACAATCCAAAATATTATTTATTGTGATCATATCTCTGAACTTGAATTATTAAGCTATAAATAACTTTTTTCTAAGTAAGAATCCCTATATGTGAAACTTCATCTTTTAGTGTCATTGGTAGATCCCCTTTTTAAGTACTGTACAGGTGAGAATAAAAAAAATAATTTATTATGACATCCATATAAAAGTCAGGAATTCTGTGCCAGTAATAAAAATTTGCCTTCTTTCTCATTTTACTGTAATTTGACCTAATCAGGTAAGAATCGCTAACCACTGTAAATTGAAGACGCCATTTAAAAATGCTTCAGATCATATTTTAAAATTTCCGTGACTTTGCAAGAAAATAGTAGTTTAGATGACAATTTTCCTACTCAAATATTCAGTAGCCTCTGCATGATTACTTGATTATTATTAATGGCATCCATACCGACTGAAGATTACATACTAAACTTACTTGATTCCAAATCACGAAACACTGCATAGTAGTAGTGTGAACAAATGGTCTTGTATATATATACTGAATTGGTCACGAGCACCGAATGTAAGCTCTTTGCGGGTACACAGATATATATATATATATATATATATATATATATATATATATATATATATATATATATATATATATATATATATATATATATATATGCTTTTTTGGATTTGAATTCAAAATATGTTTAATTAAATTGACCTCAATGCTGCACGAGTGCACATTCAGAAGTACATGTAAATAAATGACTATGACTTATTTAATTGTCGGAAAGTAAAGTTTTGCTCCGACGATTTTTTCCGAATTTTTGATCCAAAATAATTATTATATTTTGCTTTGTTATATTTTCATCAATTTCGACAAAAAATATGAGGAAATACTGTAAACCACTTTTTATTCAATACAAGATAAATCAAGAAACCAAAACAATTTTTACGATGACAATACAAAACGTGTACATGTACTAGTATATATTTGACACTTTCATGCAAAAGTCTTAGAAACATACACAGTTCTGCTAAAGAGGTTTGTTTTTTATGAAATTTTTTTTTTGAATTCTTGAATGATATTTTTGTACAAATCTGAGAGACCGTTGTCAGCTTCTAGGATTCTAAAATTAAATTCATCTCTGTTTGGCTCCATTTCGATGGCTATGCAGAAATCATGCAGAAATTTACCAAAAAATAAATGCTCGACATGAAAACTAGGAAATGGGAATCGTAGAATTGAATTTAGATCATGAGCAGAAATTGCACATGTCTGAAATTGTGCAAAAGCGTGTACTATGTCTGACCTAGTTTCCTTTGTTGTACTAGTACTTGCTTCGCAGTATGGTGTTAGATTCCCATATATTTTTCCCAAAACCTGTGAATCAGTTCTAGATACTGCTCTACCTATTGTATTGTCTTTCGATGGTCCTGTTGGGTTTTTGACACGATGTTCTATACCAAGCATTATCCAGCAAACAATCAGTGACGACAGATGACACGCCGTAACTTGGGGGGTTGAATTCTTGTACCAAAAAGATGTCAATCCAAGCAAAAGACTCAGTTCTGGGTCCTCTGTTTCGTAGGCATCAAACTGACTCCCTAGTTGCAAAGCAGTTTTAACTAACTCTTTCCTGTCGTCCACAGTTTTTGCCTCATTTGCCCCAATCTCAGTTAAACCTGGGACTGTGAAATGTCCAATTTTATCGTATACAGGTAGTACACAGGTATCCAATGTTAAGGCTGGGATACCTGCTTTTCTATCAAACTCTTCTACTGTGGGTTTTCCACAATCTTTCAACAAAATACTATATAGAATTTGTCTCAAAGATTTGGAGCATTGGTAAGAAGATGGACTCTTAAAATCTTCAGGCTGGCTTGACAAAAATATTCTTTGTGAAGTAATTATTGTCATAAAAATACTGGCAATGATACAATTCTCATGATCCAATAAAAACCATTCTGGCAAAGGAACAGCACATGGTAATGATGGTTGGTCAAGGGAGTAAGCATTGACAACAACTGTAAGAATGTTTTCTATATTTTCCCCTTCCATTACTCCTTCGATCTGGTTCTTAGCAATCTGAAATGATTCCATCTGCAAGAGCCAATGGATTATTTTCATTTGGTATTTATTTACTGCTTCCAAAGCATGAGATGTGGTGGTCTTTGGTATGGGAAGTGATTTTAAAAATGGTTGGAAGTCTTTATCTTTTGTATAGTCATTTCCAAAGAGAATAGCAATAAGCGGAAAAACATCCTCGCCAAGTTTAGGAAATTGAGAAATAAAGTCTTCTACGTGGTAGATTTTTGCTGGGAAATGGTCATTGTTCTTTTCTTTCTTAAGAAGGTCAAATGGAAGAAATCCTCCAACGATACGTACAACATAAAAGTCCGAGTCCTGAGAAAGAACAGGACATCCTTTTTCATTAGCAATAACTGCTATCTCTTTGTCAGCCTCGAATTTACAAGCGCGGACTTGAATGCCCATGTCCCTTAATACTTCTATAAACAAGTTGTATCCTAAAATTGGAAGATTTTTGTAGCCATCAGATGACTCACTTCTGCAACTTGAAAATCGTTGCTCGGCTCTTTCTTTTCTTGTTGCTAATTTTCTATTATCTACTGCATGTCCACCGTCCATCACAACAATTGGACAAACTCCACAACTTTCAAGAGATCTGAAGAATTCTCGAATAACGACTGCAAATTTGTTGTAGTCCCCGCCATACAAGTTTTTCATATCTGTATTTGTTTCAAACAGTTTATGTAAAATGTTTGGTCCATCTATGACGAGTTCAGTATGCTTCAACTCGTAGCTCTTTAGGAAAAGACACTCATTTTTCTGAATAAAACTGTTTAATCCCCTTATTCCCATGGTCACCTCAACTTAAATTGAAAGGAGAAAAAAAAATCCTCTAATTTATTTGAACGGTGAAACATATTTCAGTTCAATAACGATTTTCATTACTTATTATATAAATATATTTTCAGATACCTGATTCTTTTAATTGTCAGCTTTTCTTAACATTTTTTTTAGAATTGAACAGCTTATGACCTTTAAGGACATACGCAACGTACCTTACCTACTGATAATTTTTCAAGATATTCTTAATTTAAGATTATAGTGTAATCAAATGTTCGTAGACAAAAAATCAGCATGCATTACCAGGGATTTTGAAAAGATATCAATTGATGAAAATTCTTGTATACTTCAAAGAAAAATATTCAAAAATTACTAAACATATATTCTAGATGTTTTGTTTATCCAAACTTGTTTTAGAAGAAATGTACAACAGCATATATAGACATTTAAATGTAGCACACAGTTCTTTAAGTATTGGAACTCTTCAACTCCAGGGGAAAAGACAATAAAGTTCAAACTATGTTGCATATGTCCTTAAAGATAGTACGCTTGAATCTTGTACTCCTAATTCAGAATATTTTGCGATTATTTCTAGATCTTCTATTTAATTCTAATCAATCATGACCTGATAAGTTGCCGCGTTGATTGGGAATGATTGTTGCTGCCCACGACCTAAACGAGTGTCAAATAAAAAATCAGTCGACTCAAGACCATACATCAAAGATCAACGTCACTGGAAAACCAGATATTGAAATTGTCAGAAAAGAGCCCTTAGATGGAAGGGAAACAATGCTCATATCTTATTGGAAGGGTATGATCTAGATTAGAGGAATTGTCTCAAAAGCACAGGGTCGTCGAGCAATGTCTAACTTGTGCTCATGTAGTATTGCAGCAACATGAACATTCCAGTGAAGGACTCGAGAGTTAGGGCCATGACATGATTTTGTGATAAAGAAACTGCTTAAACAAAAAGACATACAACCATGCCTAAACCGATATTATAAACGTATTACATTTGCCTGTCTATTGTAATTATTTGTAGTATTTTGCGGAAAACGCATTCAAAAATTCACAAAGGAAACTCGGCTGCACTTCTTGAAAAATCATTTTCCGCCAAATATTTATACAATCTTAATAAAATACATTAATACTTTACAGTAAATCCTTTTCTTCGAAGTAGACAAATCTTTTCTAAAAATTGCATTTACATTGTTCACAATGAGGAGAAAAAGAAAGTTGATTTCCAGGTATTTGAAACTAAAATAAGTCGATTCGAGAAATTCAAAATGAAAGATATCTATTTTAAAATCGTCCTCATCTAAACTATGATAGGATTATGAGAACACCTATTTTCCTAAACTCGTTATGGCATTGAAATACTAGTACTGGAAAAGGAATCTTTAGAGATATTACTAATTTTAAAACGGGTGAACTTTGCAAATCTCCGCTTTAGAAAAATACAAAATAATGAAGCTAATTGATTAATCATTTTTAATGCAAAAGAGAAAACTGCAAGAACTGGGTGAAGTATAAGTAGAACGAAGGCACTGTTGGGAGGGGGGCCTAAAATGCCTCTCACATAAATAATTTCTCGAAATGAATTCTATTATTTATAGCAATTAGATTTCATACATAGTAAAGAAGCAAAATGCTCACCTTTCGGAATGTTATAAGAAAAGCCACATAGGTCCTATTGATATCTATTGGATACATAAAAATAACACATCTCTCTCGTTACATGTACATTTTCTGCACTGCCATGTGACAGGTGAACTGTCAACATACCGTATCCGTTTGTTTGAATTTAAAACACAATGTGGTAAAGTCTGACACAATTTAAAGCACCATATGTTCACAAGCGCTTGCCTATTTTCCTATTTTTGTATTTTAATATGCACTGTCTGATATCGATAATGTAACCCCTTTGTCTCAATAAGCCGTTTTTAAATATATCGTTTTCGACTGATACATAAAAAGATGTATCAGTCGAAAACGATATATTTAAAAACAGCTTATTTGAGACAAAAAGGGTTGCATTATCAATAATAGGTAGTGCATATTAGAATACAAAAATTGGAAAAGGGTGCGTCGACCCCAGATTTAAAAACGAAAAAAATGGAAGGGGGGTTCCAACGATCCAGCCCCCACAAGCGCCTGTGTATATGTTATCGATCTCTGTGACGTTAAATGTATATTTTTACTTACAGTCAGTTTTGATATATTAATTGATACTTTCTCTCTGTTATCATTATGTATCACATGTTTAATTACTCCTTTATCCCTTGGATATCATTTTTTTGGATATTTTTTTTCATATCCCACTGTTGTGATGTCACAATGGCTTTTGCGTGAAAGTAATGAAGTGAAATAGTGTGGATTCATATATGAAAACAGTGCAAAACATTGATAGTAATTTATAAAACATGTGATAAAAAGAATCTTCCATGATTTGTGGTTAGATATGATTTTTATCCAACTTGTTGTGTGTTTTTTATCCCCTCGCCAAGGCTCAGGGATAAAAACACACAACAAGTTGGATAAAAATCATATCCAACCACAAATCATTGGAGATCCTATATTTATGTATAAAGAAACTGAATTGTTTACTTCCTGTATAGAGTAAATTTAAGCAGTACACGTGTAATCTTGGGAGCAGTAATCATTTCATACAAAGTTTAAGTGATATCACCTATTCAAAAGGAATAGGTGATATCACCTATTTGATTTGAATAGGTGATATCACATATTTGAAAAGGTGATATCACCATTTCAAATCAAATCGGTGATATCATCTATTCGAATAGGTGATATCACCTTATCGAAAAGGTAATATCACCTATTGAATAGGTGAAATATCACCTATTGAATAGGCGATATCACCAATTAAAAAGCTGAATAGATGATATCACCAATTCGAATAGGTGATATCACTTAATGAGAGAAAATACCAAAACCGCCCCTCATAAGAAGCTTTCACGTAAGTTTCATTTCTTGCCCATATTTCTTAGGAAAAAGATTTCTTTAAGATGCCATTTAATTTTCACTAATTCTTTATTATCTCCCCTTGGATAAAAAGGTGAAGATAACGAACAGCGATAGATCTCATGAAATCTAGACAAACAATACAAATCTGTGAACAGGGCATAAAACACGGACCCCGGTGTCTAAGAGAAGTAAGCATTCCCTGTTGACTGGTCACACCCGTCGTGAGCCCTGTGTTGCTTAGCTGCAGAACTGTAGTTCATTGTTAATAAAATTCGGACAGACAAACCATAGAGCTACAGATCCATGCATTGTAAAAACCTTCGATTTGCGGCAACGTTTTTTTTTCGCTCGCTTCGGGTATTATTTCTTGAATTATATGCGTTCTCCCCTACCATATGGGCGTCGGAATGCGAATTTTAAAAAGTGATATTCCAATCCATAAAGGGTTGTTTGTAACCATTAAAAGCCGGTAAATAAAGTATCGGGAATACAAGTAAATAATGGTTAATTAAATAATATCATCCTTTAAGTGGGGCAGTGCAGTGCATATAATATATGAAAAAATACCCGAAGCGAGCGACAAAAAGTGTCGCCGTAAATCGAAGGTTTTTAAAATGCATGGATCTGTATGGCTCTCTGGTTTTTCTTCCGAATTTTCTGAACCAGAGAGCTACAGTTCTATAGCTATGTATTTATCAGGTAGACGGAACATTCCATAATCAAATTTAGTATAAAAACAAAGGCCTAACAATTGGTATAAAAGACCTCAGCCAAAATAAGACCCAGTGAAAGGTTATATTTGTTAACAAGTTCGTCATAACGTGTCTTTAATTTCATGTTCACTGGGATATATAGAGTCGGTATATGAATGGAATATAACCATTATTAATTGATAAAACGTCCTTTATATGTCTGAATGTCGATTTGAAGGCCACAGCAAGTGGTTTCTTCTCATGAAGAAGTTTTTTAATAAACTCTGCCTCATGTGAAAATAAAAACAGGTCAGCTAATAAAGGAGCACAACTAGTGCCCATCAAATTCCAACAGTTGTTGGAAGGACTACAAAAATGTTGTAAATAAGGAACTCCAGCATCCTTTTAAAATCAACTTCAGAGTTCTTATGTGTAGAACCAGAGCCACGGTGATTTTTAACAAAGTGATTTTGTTGATGACCAATCATAGGATAAGAAAATTTCTGAGTTCCATTTTTATTGAAGAAGCAGTGTTGTCTATGATATCAAAAAGCCTATTTTTTAATTTATCAAGAGGAATGGTTGTATAAAGTGTAGAAAAGTCGTACAATTTGATGTTATTGACCCTAGAAAAACTTGGTAATTTTTTTAATTTGAAAGCAGGCGTGACCTTTCCATTTGAATAAACTTGAATTCCCTTTACTAAAGAATAATATGTGCCAGGTTTGGTTGCAATTGGCCCAGTGCTTCCTGAGAAGAAGTTGAAAATGTGAAAAGTTTATGAAAGACGACGCCAACAACAACAATGAAGACAATGACAACGGACAAATTTTGATCAGAAAATCATTTCAGCCTTTGGCTCATGTGAGCTAAAAAGTCAGGAAAAAGGTGAATAATTAGAAATGTTTAAAAAATGGGTTGAACGATGTGAAACTTGATCTGTTATACAGGGTTCTCATTAACGCAAGAATCTGCGTACAAGACGCAGCAAAATTAGTTGGGACGCAATGTTCTTGAAAACGATGCGTCCGCGGACTCATGAGTGGACACGTCCTCGATAGCGAGAAAACTCGGGTGTCTTCGAAATTAAAGATGTCAGAATTTGTCCAAAATATATTGAATCAAAGCTTCCCTGTAAATAAGATTAAGTTAAGTTTATCCAAGAAATATTTTTTCTTGTATTTCTATACTGAAATATGGATAAGACTGATTAAAACATATTTCGCGATTATTACTCCCAAACTCCGATAGCTGCAAACAACACATCACTGCACATGGTAGCTTTTTCTTTTCTTTCTTTTTCTAACACTTTTGAATCTTGTGTTTTATCGAGACCATAATTACTGCAGTGCTTGTATACACAATGTGAGCTTGATTGTGAAACTTGATTTGTTATTCTCTAAGTCATCAATATCAAGAGACATACCAATAATCAGCTCATTATCCAAAATGTTTCTCAGTAGTCCAGAAAACAATAAAAATAATAGGAAATCTTGAAAGTCTAAAGTCCAACTAATCAATTGTTGTGAAACTAAAACTTGATAAAATATGTCATCAATATAAATAGGCATAAAAAAAATCAGCTCACTATCTACAAGTAACAGAAAAAATTCCGGAAAACTCGGACAGAATGATGGACAGAAAGGGTAACACTATGTGCATTTCATGGAGGGGCATAAAAAAGGGACCCCCACCAACCCACAGACAAGATATAATTGAAAGGTATGAGAACTTGTTTTCAGGTCTGGTGAGCTAATAAGTAATCATTTATCAATTCAGACATACAGTATTTAGCATTTGATAATTTATTATCTGAAGATAAATTGATTTGACAATCACATCAACACAGAACCTTATCATTTACACATTTAAATTGCACAGATTTCTTTTCCCTTGCATTTCCCAAATCTGACAGAGGAATGTGTAAACACAATATAATGTTTTTTTATCATATCACTTCACTAATGACATTATATGAACAACATTTCAGCCACCCAATGGTTAAATAACTTTGATTTTATAATACACATACTTTGCCATATTCCTCCGACATTTGTCCATTTGATATGAAAACATAGTTAGAACATACTACTAGTATGAAAACTAAAAACAATTTTTAAAGTCAACAATCAAATGCCAAACACTGATGGGAAAATGCAGTTTTACAAATAATGCAACAATCTTGATTCTAGCCATCAGGTTAAAGAACTGTAACTCTTACTGCAGGATTTACACAAAATTATTAACTGAAAATGTGTCCATTACTTTTACAAATGAAAGCTTCTACACGAATCATAATAGAATTACTTTATATATTCATAAATAAGAACTCTTTGCACAATAACCACAATGAATTTTAAAAATAAACACAATTATGTGAACAACAACATCTAAATATTAACAAACTTGCAATCCAACACATGTACACATGATGTGTATTGGTTAAAATGGACGATCACCACACACTTTATAACTAAATTATTAAAAAACAAAGTATTGTATGGGGTGTAAACATGTGCAATCCATACAAATTCTAAGGATAAATATGAAAATTTCTTGCCATATTTGCACATTATCAAAAATATGCTGATTTTCCATTTGTTGGTAAAACACCGTTTAAAAAAAGGTTGACCAAAAAACTTGACTACCAGACTTAATAATATATTCATAGTTTAACAAAAATTGTTACATGTCTCTCACCATGCTTTGCAATACTATTACCAGTTCCAAAATAAAGTTTACACCAAAGATTTCTCACCAAATACTTTTGTTTCAACAGCATTATCAGTACGTTTTAACCTTCTGCGCATTATCAGACTAAGTTGTGAGATCTCTACTAAAGGGAAATAAACACATATATATTAACACCAGCCATATAATGTATACTTCCATTCATTGACAAGTTAGGAGTCATTTGTCTCCATATATATAAAAAAATAATTATGAAATGAAACAAGAAAAATAATGTCAATCTTGCATACCAAATCTTGTAAGAAATGGCTTCCTTGATATCAAATGTCAAACACAAACTAACACTGCTAAGCAGATAGCATACAGCTGTTATAATCAAATAATCGACTTAAATACCAACTTATAAAATAATGCACAAGACAATCTTCATAAGTTGGTAAGATTCCACAGGATAATCCTTGTTTTGACTGACATACTGACATAGACACAGGCATCTACCACATGAACAGCCTTGACTATGCCATTACCAAAGTGTGGACAGTTAACACTTTTACAGCATACACACTTATATTGAATTCACTCTTACAGCAAAGTTATTTTCATTCTCAATGAATGACAGAATAACATTTTTAACAAATAAAAACTGTTCGTCCCTGGCACTTCGCTATGTTTTACTGTATAGCAGTGTTGCATGGCAGACTCTCCTTACCACTAGAAATAAGCCATTTTGACTTTTGATTGGTTTAAAAAGCATTAATTATAATTTAATCTAGGTTAACTATTCCATGTGTTGAATATTAAGAACATCAATTTAAATAGATGAAAAGTCAGTTGTAATATTATAATGCAGGAATAAAGATTTCCTTTCTTTAATAATAATGATTCTTTAAAAAATTATTAATATGGTAGTCAGACATTGTGAATATCAATTGTGCATATATCAGAACTCAGTTTTTCTTTGAGTACAAATCAATAATTTAATTTTTGAGAAAACACTTTCTAAGAAACTTTGATCATCTTTTAACTTCATCGTGTTAATCTGAAATAATTTTATTATCAACATAATCTACCAAGATAAACAGTCTAGCACCAAATATTAATTGTGATTATGTTTAAATATACAACATATTCTGTCTTGCTTTATGACATTTTTAAATAGATCATATCTTTTTCAGCTCAAACAGTAGTGGTTCCAACTGTCAAACTGTAATTTATTTATCTACTTCAAACTTAATACTTGGATAACAATGATAGTTTAGATAGTTCAAATTTTATTCATGTTTTAAAAGGATTAACTTTTTCATCCTCTAAATGCATCAGTGGATGATTATGAAAAAATCTAGTAAAAATACCAGATACAACAAATCTGCTGTGTTTAACACTGAGCCACAACTTCCTCTTTCTGACTTTTTTGGGCTTTTTTGCACAAACAAAAATAAAATAAAATACATAAACAGGCATCATGATTCTTCACCCCCATTTCCAGAATCATCATCATCATCCTCATCATCATAATAATTATCTTCTTCTTCATCATCATCCAAGTCATAGTCCTCATCATAAAAGTCCGTATCATCCACACTGTTGTGGGAGGTCTGGGGTTTGATTGAAACACAATATTCTTGTAATGTGGTGGGAACATTCACTCCATCACGCTCCGCATCTTCCTTAGTGGCCTGAACTTGTTTTCTGTAAATACCAATAGCAGTTGAAAGATTCTATTTCATTTTATCGATCATAATTAAGATGTGTTTCTTTTCTTATGTTATAAAGAGTATATTTATTTTGAAGCTTTATACAATATTTTACTGAAACAAATTCAATTTGAACATTTCTTGCACAGTAATATAATATAGCAGCAATTCTAACATCCTGCCATTAATCTTTTACTCATATAAGTATTCTGCACACATATCTTGTTAAGCTGATGTTACATACATTATACAAATGCTAAAATATGATTTATACATGTAAATCTGTTGTATTTGAATAATCAACATACTACTGATTGAAATAAGTAATAAAACTTTCTTTATGGCTAAGTCATTTACTTCTACTGAATTTACTAGAAAGTGAAGTATACTTCTGCTTTGATAATTGTTGTTATTGTAAAAGAGAGGCTCTTTCTGGGTCTGAAATACCAGTAAATATGAATAATTCTTATTTGGTTAAATACACAAGTATTTTCTGCACTACTGCTGTGAGTGGTTAAAACATGGTATTGGGTCACGAGTTACTACTATTCATATCAGTAATCATTTAACTACATTTTTTAAAATTTTAAATTTTTTGCTTTAAAAAAGATATGTTGACCTTTAACCCATCATCATGGACAAAGAAACTCATATACACATACACATTTCCAATCAATATCTGCATTTTTGTCACCTGCAGAGCAGAGCGACACTTAGGGATCACTTTACCCTGTGTCTGTCTGTCTAGCTGTCCGTCTGTCAAACCTTGTATCTCAAGAACTGTAAGATATATGACTTTGATATTTTGCACATTTATTGCTTGGCACTTATTGCCATGGTTACCAACTTCAAGGCCCATGACCTTTGATCCATTATTATGCTAAAAGTGCCAATATATAGCATATTTTTGATATTTAAGAGGTAAGTCTATGCTATTTAGCATGTATACTGATTGTCATAAAACATTATGAAAAATACCATCATTACAATCCACTTGACCTTGACCTTTGACCTACTTTTCAAAAAATACCCTGGACAGTTTATGTCTTTTGAATTTTAGAGTTGATAATTAGCACATTAATTCATGTTTAATAGCTCATGATACAATACTTTGAAACTGTATGATATTCAATTACCACACAAACTGATTTTTAAGATCCGTATCCCACAATGGATTGTGTAGATTGACAATTGGAGTAAAGTTTTTGAAATGTATTAATAAATGTAAAATGATAACTTTAATTTAATTTATAATAATTTCAATTTAATTGTTCATTTGAGAGTTGGGAATCATATTTTCTTTGATTGTCAGATTCTATCAGTCTTTTACTATCCAAGGATGATTTTTTTTTTCTGCATGAACTATCATGCTAGTAGTAAATAAATAGCATTTGATTGGATAAAAAAATTTCATCGTATAAACTGTATTGTTGTGTCACAATGACTTAAACATATCGATCATCTGACATTACATTTGAATTTTGATGTTACTTTTTGTAAAGGCAATCATCTTATAAATGAAAATTAAAAGGAATGAATTTAATAGCTACCTAATTTATAAGGTATAAACTAATTCATAAGGTATAAACTGGGTTGAAACTGTTCACACTTCTTTATAACTGCCTCGCAGTTTATAAAGCATAGACTGCCCCAACCAAGTTTATACTGTATAAATATGGTAGCTATTAAATTCATTCCATAAATAATGCAATATATGAGTATTTTTGTATTTTTACTTTTCCTTGCAGTGGGAATCATCCTTGAACACTTCCCAAAGCTAATGTGTTTTTATGAAATTTTTGCTCACCTGATTATATTTTCGTATTCTTTGTCCTTTCCTTTAGAATCCTTCCACTTTCTGTACATAACAGAAGCATCCACATTGGCAGGGGAAAATGTGTTGGGCTCATTTAACAGAGAAATTATACTTAACAGGATTGTCCTGAAAATAATTTAATCAATGTTCATAAAATAGTAGCATATTTTCCATGACTCATCACTTGACGGAGGTTTGGGTCAATTAATTATAATCACAAAACAAGAAACTGCTTTAGACAATATTGATGAATTGCAAAGCATCACAAATGTGAGCATTTTCATAGATATAGTCCTACAAGGTCACTTTAAGAGAGCTAAATGTTTAACATCTATTAATAGTAAGGTCAGAAGTCACGGACAAACTCAACCTCAAAAGGGAATCTGAAATGAATATGTTAAAAATAACTATGTGTATTTATGATTTACCTAAAAGTGAAGTTGAACAGTGATAATCATAGAAGATCAAGTGGACAGGAATTATGATTTTGGTTGAAAGTGAATGCTAATTTCAGAAGTCTGTATGAAAGCTTTAGGATAATTTGTAACATACCTACACAAGAAATTAGTGTAACTTTGTAAACTTTTAGAGATGGGTAAAGAATCTTATCTTGGGTGACCTTATTTGAGATCAGATGATGATAGTTTGAAGTCAAACAAAACAGACATAACTCAAAGTACACAGGCAGATGAACAGAAATCTTCCATCTCATGGCATAGGTCATTTTACTTTACAATCCACTCAGTGATTTGAGAGAGAGAGAGAGAGAGAGAGAGAGAGAGAGAGAGGGGGGATCTACCTGACATTCTGTGTGGGATTCCACCTCTCTGAAGGAAGTTCACCACTCTGTGGGTCATCTACAGGTGGATGTAATATAGATATACATACATCTCCATTCTAAAACAAGAAAAGCAGTGCTGAAAAATTAAACACAGCCACATTCTGTTGCGACATATTTAATATTCATTTATTTACTTGTTGGGAAGGATAGTATATTAACATCATTAAGTCTTAAAAATGGGGTTTTGGGATGACCTGTGAAAACTCACATAAAGACTTTCTAGAAATCTCTGATACACTAAACAGTGTCAATAAAGAAAAGGAAAGAAAACCTACTTGCTTCTAAACTTTAATATTAAATGACCTAAAAAATGTAAGAAAATTTTTTACCTCATACACATTAGGGTGCCACATCTTGGAGATAAACTTCACACTTGGGGGATTGTATGGATAATCCTGAGGAAACTTCATGTGGGCCTAAAAGATACCAATACACATTAGTAAAATCTATCATCTTCTTACATTAAATTTCCTGGTAAAAACATATATACTTATTTACTGCTATTAATAGATTTACTTATTTTCATTCAGTATTGATTTGAATGAATTACAAGTAAATTTACAAAATTTATTGTTTTGGGTACTTTGTAATGTGCTTATATTTACAACACAACTATCCCATGACATCAATGGGCAAAATAGTTTACATTTAATTACATCAGATTTAATGACTGGGTCAAGCAATAAAAAAAAATTGAAAATTTCAAAATTTCAAAATTTTATGACAGAGTACTGTACCATAATTTATCTTTGTTTCAATGTTTCTTTGTACATTTAGCAAAATTCCAGCAAGGAGATAATGATTTCTATTTACTTGTCTGTTTGCTAGCAATGTTCTTGAAAAGTTATTTTGAATTTTTGTTCATAATTTTCAAAAGAACTTAAGTGGTCTAAATATATTTTCTAAGGAGAAAGGGGGATCAGGCTTGTGCTTCTTCAGATGCTTGACTCTGTGTAGCTTGTTTATCATGTTTATACTGGAAACTTTTCTGATGATTTTTTTTCTTATATTTCAGTTGCGAGCTCTTAGTGATCATTATACTTGAGTTAAATTTCCCATTTCACATAAAATCGTTAATTGGTGTACACATGAAATCAATGTGATATCATACTGATATTTTTATCTATTCGTGGGTATTGTCCATTTGATGTCACATTATTACATATAGTCCAACATGTCCAATGCAGGGAAATTAATTCATATATATTCTTGTAAAATATTTATTAAAATTTGTGTAACTGTAAAATAGGTTTTATTTATCATGAGATCAGTGGTGTATACGTAACAAAGTTTTTTTTAAAAAAGTTAACAGACACTTCCTCTGATTCACACTGCACTTTTCACTATTTATAGAAACATCATGATCTTGGTTGCCAACCTTTTTTTGCTTTGTTCTATTTATAAAATTTCAACAATAATTTCAAGAAAACGATACATTTTCTATCTAACCTATTAATTTATTACACACCTTAAAGTATCCACCCTCGTACATAGTGCCAGGGGGTCCGAAAATTGCCACTTCCCACTCGAACAAACTGTCATCATTCATCAAGTTAACACGAAACCCCTCCACTGGTTCTTCGCGGATTTTTTTCAGTTCAAGCTGTAAAGCTTTCACTGCCCCACCAATGGGACTCTGTGCCATATCTTTGAGTTCAGATCGATGTACTTTTATGATAATCTGTTCACGGGGAGACAAAGAAATACCAACTTTCCGTTTGTGTTTTCTTTGTGTTTTGGCTGCAGCGCAATATGGCGAATTGTGACGTCACACTATTATTGTCAAGACTAAACTAGTCTTTTTTGGATTGAGCTATTAAGAACCAGTTTAAATATTGAAGTCGTAAACAATTTTTTTTAAATAATCGTTATTATGCAGTTTAAGTGTAATTTCATACGATAATTTCCCTCTTGGTACTTCATGCAGCATATCTTTTATACAAAATGATACGTTAGCAAACAGGGCACAATATTTTACGACTTTGATTAAAAGTCAGATGTGCCACTTCCGGTAGGCACACAGATGAGGAACGAAGGATGGATAATTCTTTTTTGACAGAGGAAGAGAGAAGGGTAAAGCTTTTAATTATGAAAATTATGTACAATTGTATATTTAAGCAAACAAATGCATAAAAATGTCCTACAAGTGGACAGGAAAGACAGGGGCAATTTGTCTACGGGAACATAAATTATCATCATTGATTATTTAATTAATCTGCAGTTGTTTAATACTAGACAACGAAAACCATTGTGAATTTAAAACATTTTTCCTCAAAATTGATTCAGAATATTTATAACCATAAAAGTACCAGTTAAAAATCGGTTCTAAATGTAGAAAGTTGATAATATCTTCAATATCTTGTGATCTTTCATTTTATGGCAGTTAACATGAATTGGGCTTAAAAACACAGTATATATTCTGTAATAAAATTTAAAAAATGTCATGATTTTTCAAAGTATGACTACATATGTTAGTACATATTTGAGCGAGAGAAGCAAGCTTTTAAAGCAATGCCTGGACAAAAAAAAAAAAAAAAAAAAAAAAATCTGGTAATCTGCAAATTTGATCCAACTGAATTCTTTCTGTAAAAAAAAAAAGAACATCTGTGCTTACAATTACTTGTAAATTGCATATGGCTGCCTAAATTATGTCCTCACATTAAATGTTTTCATTTTAATAGCTTAAGCTGTCCAAAGTTTTAAATTCAATGTTTAACGTCACCTGAGCGCATATATTTCTGAGAAGATTGCACTTTGAAAAAACAAAACAAATCAGTATTTTTTAAAGTTTCTTTTCTGGTTTTCTTTTACCTTTAGCAGCTAAAATCTGCATTCCATAAAAAAAGACAACATTTTGGCCCTGTATGAGTATATTTAGGAGGAGTTTATCATTTAAACTGACAGATTTTAGTGATCATTAAACAATAAGCCTACATGATGCACAAATATTTTAAAGTATATTTGTTTGTTTATTTCTTTTTTCTTCCTCCCTCGAAGGATTTAAATTTTTTAGGTGTAGTTGAATTCAGGTAAATTTAAACATAGAAGTAATTTCAGCCAGCCCAAAGTAAGATTAAACACTCTTCATTAAAGACATGCACTTTCTTAATCTCTGTTCAGGAAATGCAACACTGTCAAACATATTATTTGATGTTCATAGTTTTATACTTTTATTAACTTTTAATTCCATATAAATTAAGACCTAGCTGTTCTTTACCTATTTATTTGATGTTCACAACAATTTATCTAAGTACTATATAGTACAATACTATTTTCAAAATCTTACTTCACAATACAATTTTCAATTTTAAATTAGTTATTTCTTATTTTAATTATAGTATGTTGACGGTGCGACCGTTAGGGCGAGCGCAGATACGTTTTCCATGTTTTCAGTGCACCTTTTATAATCTGTACTTAGACGCTTCTCTTGAAATCGCACGTGACAGTTGGTAAGTCTAGACTGGGTACGTCTTTTTACCACAAGGAACCACAAGGTACCACAAGGAACCACAAGGAACCCCAGGGATACCACAAGGTACCCCAGGGACACCATATACATCCTTAATTATTCTAAATATGGTTTATATGCACTTGTAAACTACAAAAAAATGTTTTTGAAGGGCAAATTAACACTTTAATTGTCCTAAACAGAGCAGTTATCCAAGATAAAAATTTAAAAGTAGTATACTTAAACAATTAAGCTCAATTATGCATGTATAGTTTTGAGGAACTTTAATAATATTTTATATGGTGTGAAAAAAATAATCCTGTAACTATGAATGGTGTATTTCAATACACAGAACCAATGGAAACTCACATAAACCCAAAGAATACCCTAGGCTTAAGGTACCACAAGAATACCCAAGGGTACCCTAGGAATATCTCAATGACACCCTATTTAACTATTTAAAAAAATGTACATGTAAATATGGTTTATATTTGCATTTGTAAATGACATAGTAACTGATTATTGTATATAGTGCAATACACAAAATAAAATGATACCCACATAAGAACCAAAGGATAGCCTTCAGTTACCACAAGGACATCCCAGGGTAACCCCCAAAATATCTCAAAATATCCCAAGGACAACCAGTTTGACCTTTATAAATCTAAAAATGGTTTTAATGCTTTTGTAAATAACTTAGTAACTGTTTATTGCATATTTTAATACACAAAAGGATACCAAGAACCCCAATTAAGGAAACTCTAGGTATCCAAATAATACCCTTAAGTATCCCAATAAATTTGAGCTATTTCAATAACATCCAATTCAGCTTTAATAAATGAAAATAGGTTTATGTGCATTTCTTAATTACATTGATCATTATCTGTTTATTGCTTAATTCAATACACAAATTAGAGGATTCAAAGGATGTACCCCAAGCGTACACCAATGACACCTCATTCAAACTTAATAAATGTCATATGCATTTGTAAGTTAGATATTAAGTCTTTCTGAGGTTTATTTGCATTCACTGTGTACAAGTTAATGATCATATTATGGTCATCTACCCAAAAATTTCAGCCAATCTGATAAGAATTTTTCACTCACGATTTCAGTCAAATTGCCAATTTATCTGTGTTACCTGCTATATAAATGAAACAAGTGTATAATTTATTATTATTAAATGTTATTATTAACCTGAATAAAGAAAATACAACAGTAAATCATCCTAAAAGTTTTGCAGTATGATGGCTATAACTTACAAAACTTTATGCATAAAAAAATATAACTCATACATGAAAGGGTCATAAAACCTAAATAAATAAATTTTATGCAATAGGATAATTTTTGTCAATGTACCACTATACACCAGAATATCGGTATTATTGTACCCAGCCCAAGTAGCCTTTCGGTGACTTAACTTGCATGGATCATGCATCTATAAGGATGTACATGTATACTACCACACTTGCTTCAGATGCTGGATCTGACCTACATTTTTTGGTTGAGTGACCAGAATTATTTCTTTTTTCTTTTTTTTTTTTGTGCAGGTTTCATTCTAGCTGAAGTAACTGTAAGCCCCCCGTGGTGATCAATCTTGCATGAATGATACCTCTAGGAATGTACACATGCAGATCTATATGGTTTGGTTGCTGAATCTTAGTACATTTTTCTGTATGATTGAACAGTGTGATTTAACAAAAAAGATTTGGAGCAAGCCCATGCCTATATATTACATGTAGTACGTACCTTTTAAAACATCCTACACGGGCGCGGATCTAGAAACTTTTCAAGGGGGGGGGTGAAGAGGAAAAAGGGTTGTTATAACATACATATACATACAGTAATAGTTTAACAACTTAATAGGATACATGGGCGTAGAAGCGTTTTCAAAAGTGAGGGTGAGGGAAGCCAGGGAAAAAATATGGATTTCCTGAAAATTTTTGTTAAAAAAAATTAAAGGAAAAAACCCTCCGAACCCGAAAATCCTAATTTGTAGGGGGGGGGGGGGCATTTTCTTTCAGCAACCAAATTTATTCATACATTACTACATTAGCCTTTCACTGAACAATTTCTGTCGTAAAAACACAACAAAAAATTGGGTCTCCCCCCCTTCCCCCTCTCTCTCTCTGTCTATGTGTCTCTTGTTAGCAAATCCAAAAGGGATGGGGGGTTGCAAATCCCTGTTACCCCCCCCCCCCTTTGGATCTGCCACTGCTACACAGACCAAACATGTTTAAATCTTGCACTAATTACTACCCTAATATTTATAAAGGTTAGACTTTAATGTTGTACTTATAAATAACATTTAGTTGACTTGTACATCAAGATGACCTATGTAATCTTTTGATTTAATACTTATGTTTTGATAGTTTCTCAAGTACATAACAGTTTTGCTGCATTTGATTGTAATATTTAACTTAATTTTTTAATAAGTGTTGTTTGATTCATTGCATCAATCTTAAAACTATAAATATTTTGGTACACAATTACAGGTACATGTAATGTTTTAATTCGTATCTGTATAAATTCATTAATACTTAAAAAAAAATATCAAAATCCATTCTCATGCAAGTTTATTACAATTTACAAATTCAGCACTGATTAATTTTCTCTCACAGGAATAGTAAATAAATTTATTTGAGGTAATCAGTTTCCAGTCAATTGAGTTTAATGTTAATATGTGATAACCCTTGGCCAACTTTTTCAAACATGTTTTAATTTATGCTATGTATTAATTTTACCAATGGCAGGTGTCATTTATGATTCATTGATGCAGGAAAGAATGGGTTATATACGATTTTTTTAACAGCATTCAAAATTATTGCCCATCTTTAGCAGCATGATCTGTAGAAATGTTGAAAGTACCATTATGTAGAATTATGGGGAAAAATGGGTCAGCTTCAGGTATTTTTGTAAAAAATATTTAATTCATTTAATTCACAGTATCCAGCTAAACATAGTGACACAATTTAATGTTTATACTTGTATGTAAATAATACAAGAAAAATTATACATGTATAAGTTTATTAATAATTATTACATTATACCAGGTATATTTTTTCACTAACCTTCAGATTTACTTTTGTTTATATACCTAAGGTATGGTGTAACCAGTCTTGTGTACCTTGTGTATACACAAGTTAATCACTGAAAACTTGATTATACTCCTAATAATTATCACTGTTGATTACCTGAAATGGTGGATCTATACAATGCAAACAAGGCACCCTATACACAAGAGAGTTCTCCACATGTCATTAAAATACATGCATGCTATTTTCCATACTTCTTTATTAATAAATGGATATTTATTTTTCTATGAACTGGAAAATAAATAATGTATTCTGTACTATCTTTATAGACATCCATACAATTAAACTATTAATTTCATGATACATGTTTCAATCTTATATCATGTATATTGAGAAATTTAAGAAGTTTGAATTCATTTCCGTAACAAAAACTCAATTATGTTTGACATCCTTTTTACATAATTGTTTTTAAATTTGAAATTATTAAGGAATTAAATCTATGAAAACACTGAACAAAATATTTTTGTTGAGAAAAGTTCTTGTGTTTATATAAATATAAATTAACAAAAATTATTGTTGTTTACTTAATTATTTGGATATGGGTGAATTAAAAAATATCGACTAAAAAATTGAAATTTTAGAGAAAATTAAGTTTGTTGTTAAATTAATAAACATATATTTTTACAAGATCAGATAATGTATAAATATTCTAGTTAATTTTTTTTAAGTTAGCTCATAATGGGTATATATACAGAATTTATTGATCACATAATGTATAAACATTCTAGTTACTTTTTTTAAGGGTCAATAGAATACACAAATCCATGTAAAATTTCAGAATTTTTATTTACAGAACTTTATTTAAAAAATAACAATTTTTAATTATGAAAATAATTCAAGCATGCCTCCACCAAAAATATTTGACCATGTGCAGAGCATAAATTAAACCCATGTGGAACATTGATTAAAAAAAAAAGTGTTACAATTAATTTCCAACTTTGAATTACATTTATATGATATTCTGTTTCCAATCTGCTTTTTCATAAAGTTATTCAATTAAATTTGAAATTGTAATAAATTTTCAAAATTATTTACCTACCAACCTACCCAACTTGAGATTTTAGGGTCGGGTTAGGGGAAACTAAAATATATTTTTAATATTAATGGCCTAATTTTTTTTTTTATAAATACAAGATTTTGAAGGGATCCTCTTTAACCTTATTTTGTTGCACTCTTGACTTCTGATGTTTATTAAAAAACATTAATCTTAAATTCATAACGCAATCATTTTAAGTTTTGTGAAGCAGTTCGTTGTTTGAAAATTGGAAAACATTTTATTTTTAAATACCCAGGGGCAAAGATTGTTTTGAAAGAAATAATTTTGAAAAAGGCATTGTTGCTCAACACAACTATAAGCATTTTATTTTGCTTCATACCCAGCAGCAGAGAGATTTTCAAAGATTTTAATAAATGCTTAACACTATATTACATTACCAATAGATCCACAACCTAACACCAGAACCCCTAGCTGACCCAGGGGCCATCACACCATGCATTTAATATGTTTGCTGAATTAAATAGAGTAGAGAATAATAAATAGAGTAGAGAATAATACTTTTTCACCATATTTACCCTAAAACTCTGACCCTGGGGCCATG
This sequence comes from Saccostrea echinata, assembly GCF_033153115.1. NCBI lineage: Eukaryota > Metazoa > Mollusca > Bivalvia > Ostreida > Ostreidae > Saccostrea > Saccostrea echinata. The sequence goes on along the minus strand of NW_026889758.1, from coordinate 5,291,905 downwards.
AATATCACAAATGATAGAGGGCTCAATGTTTATTACAATCATGTCAACAGTTTGATTTCCAGGAGTCCCACCCTTCAAGCACAGAAAGGGGGAAGGGTTAGGGACCATGAAATTCAAAATTAATGTTTCACTTTCACGCTCCAAACTCCTAACATATAACTGGATTTGAATAAATTGAATCTACACTACCTGAGGATGCTTCCATATAAATATGACCAATCATAGCTTTGCTGTTCTTGAGAAGAAGATTTTTCCTATATATTCCTATGTAAGACTTTTATTGTGATCCAGTCCTACCCCCAGGGGTCATGATTTGATCAAATTTGAATCTACACAACCTAAGGATACTTCCATTTGAATATGACCAATCAAGGCTTTGCTGTTCTCGAGAAGATTTTTAAAATTTTTCCTATATATTCCTATGTAAAATTTTGATTGTCCATTGTGGTCCCGCCCTACCCCGGGATATTTGATTTGAAAAAAACTTGAATCTATTCTACCTGAGGATATTTTCATACTTTAGTTTCATTTTTGCTGGCCCAGTTGTGGTTCTTGAGAAGATTTTTAAGAGATGCCATTAATTTTTAAATTATCTCCCCTTGGAAGAGGGCGTGGTACTTCATTAGAACAAATTTGAATCCCTTTCACCCAAGGATACCTTTTGGTAAGTTTGGTTGAAATTGGCCCAGTTGTTCTTGAGAAGAAATCAAAAATGTGAAAAGTTTACAGATAGACGGACAGCTGGATGGACAGGTGCACACTGGACAATATGTGATCAGAAAAATTCAGTTGAGCCTTTGGCTCAGGTGAGCTAATAAACAGTTAATTAACAAATGCATTTAAACTATGATTAGATTTTTTAAAAGTTGAATTAAGTGGCATTTAAGTGTCATTTTGTAGGTACCTTGGCCTATCCTAGTGGTACAGGGGACATGACATTGTACAGGGGACATGACATTAGGGTTCTTCTTGGGTATTTACTTATGGTTTGTGTATTGAAATACACAATAAACCATTAACTTTTTATTCATCATAAAAATACAATCTCTGCCTCTGAACTATGCATGCATAATTTAGCTGAAATAAGTGAATTTAATTTAGATTTTTACCTTGGTTTAATAGCGCTATACTGTACCTATTTAAGACAATTAAAGTGTTAATTTGCCCTTCAAAACTTTTTTTTGTAGTTTACAAGTGCATATAAACCATATTTAGAATAATTAAGGTTGTATATGGTGACCTATGGGTTCCTAGTGGTATCCTTGTGGTTCCTTGTGGTATCCTTGTGGTTCCTTGTGGTACCTTGTGGTTCCTTGTGGTAAAAAGACGTACCCGTCTAGACTCTAACGTCACATGATGTCGTATTTAGGTTGCATTGCAAAACCGAAGCCTGAACAGTGCTGATTTTAATGAAGAACGTTTTATTTACTATTTTATTTGCAATATATTTATTTAATCAGGGCGAGTTTATTTTTTTGTTGAATTTTTTATGTTATTCTTGCGAGAACGTAGCTTTCACAAGCGATGCATTGTGGGTACAGAGTTACTGTGGAAAAAATTTTTTTGGATCAACGTGCAAAGTCCGAATTTTCTCTTCGCCTAGGCATTGCTTTAAGAGTTCACAGTGACGAGTGGCACTTTGCAAAGCTTGCTGTGCTCGCTATTAATGAATTTGACCTTAAATATAGCATATGCCAGTAGGGGTGAAACGATACACCTCCTTCACGGTTCGATACGTATTGTATAATTTTGTCTCGGTTCGGTTATTTTCGATACAATACATTTTCAAATTGATAGAAGGAAACAAATTCAACCTTGATTTATGCTTTCTTTTACTAAATCTAGTCACTTAATTTACAAATTTTTATTTGCAAATTGACTAGAAGAAATTGATTAGAATTATTTGACTGCCAAAAATTATTTTACAAACTATTAGTCATAAATTTTTTTTATTATTTATATTGAGTAACATGTTTTACCTTATGCCAAACCCGACTGAATAACAATCCCCACTGAAAAATGAACGGAACCGAAAATTAGAGATTTTGCTCCGTGTATCAAACTGAGAAAAAATACCGCGGTGAATCGATACCGCGGTGAACCGTTTCACTCCTATGTGCCAGGAGTTGAAGTTTAGTCATTTTAAAAGTTGTGATCGGACAGGTCAGTTGTTACGGAATTGGATTAGGTCAAAATCTTAACACATTTGGATGATTTGTCGTTTAGCAAACCATTTGACTATGGCGTAAGCATGATATCTAATGACGCATCTGTCTGGAGTTAGAATTTAGTCATTATGGAAAATTGTGATGGAATACGACATACATCGAATGTTAAGGAATTGAATTATATCGATTTGGAAATTTAAGCACATTTCAATGTTTTGGATGATTTGTTGTTTAGCAAAGTGCTAGATAAATATGATTTATTTGTTTTTTTCTTCAGTTCGTTTTGTTTTGAAACAATTACATTGAATCAAGTTGTGTTAGAATTCATTCTTACATTGTTTGTAATTAATCACTGCTAAGTGTAAATAAAGTTTGAATGAATGAATGAGAGAACTTGAAAGTACTATTATGCATTTTTTAAAATAATTAAATTTTGGTTATTGCTCTATATAATCTTAAATAATAGAATTATACGTGAGAATGAAAGATTCGCAACTAGACAGTCTCAAGTAATTACGCGAAAAATAAAGTTGTCACGAATAATAATTGGTTTACAGTATATGTAGCAGTGTTGGGAGAATAGGTTAGGAACTCAGTTATTTATATATTATTAAGAATATTTAAAAAAAAAAAAAAAAAAAAAAGGGAAAAAAACATGATTAAAAAAACCCATTTTTCCGCTGTTCCCTCCTCCGAGCTCATAAGGATGTCTTCAGTGAGTCTCTATAACCCACATATCCTGAAAGAGTTGAAAGTTGATAATACATGTACATATGTTCAAAATTTTATGACAAATTGATTAATTTTCCCATATTATCAGTTACCAGTTGATATACATGTAATACAATATAGTATAGTATAATTAGTATTAAATTTGTGTGTTAAGTAATAGATGTACATTTGTAACAAAACAGTAAACCAAATATGGATTTTAGTGGAAAGTAATCAGTTTTTACAGGCATTGTGGATGCAGTCCATAAAGTCCACACATTTTTAAATGCCAGAATGAATAATTTATTTGTCAGGCTGCAGTGTGACTGTATAATTGTGATTATATAGTTACAAGTGTTCACATAACAAAATTCATTGATCTAAATCCTTAAGTGAGGAGTATTATTTTTACAAGTTTATGGTTAAAAATTCTTATCCCATCGTACACACAAACTTTTAGAAAAGAATGTCTTTTTTTCCCAAATCTAGTCCCTGATAGTAATGTTCTTTTCAGTAAAACTTGGTATATTAGTAGATTGCAGAGTTTCTGAAAACCAAATATTTCTGTCAGTCATTCGGACTTATGACTTAATGTGTTCTACCAGTCTGAAGCTAATTCTATCAGACTGAATAAATTCAGTATAATTCATGATGTAATTCAAAAGAATATGGACTAGCTGGTCTGTTTCACCTGAACTTTAAATTACTGCAGAACATCAATGGCAACCTAGATAACTGGACCTTGAATTTGTACTCAGATTGAGTGTGTATAAATGAATCTGTGGATCGTAACAGCACGAATTGTTAGGCATTTCAATAGAGTAGAATTAATTAGAATAATCTAACTGTGTCTCTAGACAAGCCCTCACCACAGTTAGAATCATCCCACATATCGATAGTTGCATGAAGCAAATTGGAGGGAATCCACTCCAAAATGAGTTTGAAGAATACAAAAGAAGTTGCACTGGAAATAACTACTAAATTACTCATAACAAACATTTTTAGCCTGTATATGTCTTTTTTCCTAAAAAATAACCTATATAAAGACAAAAATTCAACTCATTTTCTCAGTGTTTTTTCTCGCTTCGAATTTACATGCCATGTTGATGTTCGGAACTCTTGAATTTATTCGTAGTAGTGTAGATTAGAATTATCTGCCCCTTTTTATTTTGCTACATTGCCAGAAAGTAACTCACTAAAAGCTTTTTGAGATTACAACATAAAGACAAAACTTTACAGTTACTACGAAAACTCAAAAAACAATGGGTTGTTAATGCAGAAAATGATCGGTTCATGCAGACCAGTGAAATAGTGAATTGCAGGGGACATTTCAATTGTAATGGTTTGGGCTGTAGATATCGGCCTGGGTAGCTCAATCGGTAGAGCACCTGACTAGTGATGCAGGGGTCCCAGGTTCGATTCCCGGTCCAGCCATATATTTTCTCCTTTCCTGTTAAATCATTTGGTGCCATTGACCACCCCTGGACTTGCAGGTGCAATTCCTGCCGGGGGCTAATAAGAACTTGGGTTGTGTCTTCGAGGACAAAGACAATTTAAGAGGAAGGAGTGTAATGGTTTGGGCCATGGATATCGGCTTGGGTAGCTCAGTCAGTAGAACACCTGTAATGGTTTGGGCCATGGATATCGGCTTGGGTAGCTCAGTCGGTAGAACACCTGACTAGTGAAGTAGGGGTCCTGGGTTCAATTCCCAGTCCAGCCATATATTTTCTCCTTTCCTGTTACACAATTTTCTATTGGTTTTGCCGGTAGGACCGATGGTTTTCAGAAACTCTGGATTGTTAAGATACATAAATCTATTGATCAGTTTCTGGTTTGATGAACCATGTTGCCCTGGTTACTAAGAAAAGAATAAAAAATTTTGTGGAATTCTTTCAAAATGCTACCTCTCCTTTGGTTTTGACCTGATTTCAATTAAACCTGGTACACACATAGACTAGCTACACCAAGATGCATTATTCTATCTCAGTTTTGATTTCAAAACCCCTGTTTCCTTGGTTACTAAAAATAGAAAATTCTATGAAAATCATTAAAACTCTAATTCTCCTATAGGTTTTTTGTCTGATTTCAATGAAACTTGGTACCTCACATGAGTAGAAACATTTTTTTTTTTGGAAAAGGGACCTGATCCTCCTTAGTCATGTATGCATTCCAAGTAAAACACTGGTAGAGCAAGATGCCTACACTATTACCAGAAACTTGTTCACGTATAAAAAAAAAATAAGTATCTAATAATACAATACATTCACTAAGCAAACTATGTCCTAATAAAGTAATCAAATGTAATCATGATTACTTACAAAAAAAGTAACTGCAGTGTAATCAATTACTGTCCAAAAATGAATTTAATTGCAATTGTAATCATGAGATTTCAGTGTAGGTAATTGTAATTGGTTCAGTTATTTTTCAAAATAATTGACCACATTTTACTCAAGCATGGTAGAGGTTTACTTTTGACTTGGTATATAAGGAGGGTAGGCACATTCAAAGAGACCAAATGTCTGCATAGTGTTGGATTGATTTTTGATTTTTTCTGATGATATTTTGCTTTAACTTAATTGTTTTTCAACACCTAACATTAAACTTAGATGTTTTTGTGTCTTTTGAAATTTATAACTAAAATTCATATAATTAATAATGATTATATTTAAATAGAGAGTTGGTGCCTTTCAAGAAAAAGTAAAGAAGTATAGAGGAGGTGGCCAGGACCTACTGCCATGGAATACAGCTGTCAAGTTTCTTATGGCCAGGAAGTTTGATTGTCAGAGGGCATTAGAATTATATATCAATCATGAGGTTAGTTCTACAAATTATCAACAAGTTAACTTTTAATTGTAGACTGCAATAAGGCTTTACAAATATTGGTGATTTCTAAAACAAATACAGGAAGGTATGCCACATTAAAATAGGCTATATTGGTATCACTTCCCTCTCCAGAATTTCTCTGTTAGACAAAGAGGAGAAAAGGAGGATCAGTAGTAACAGGGGGAAATAAGTGTAGAAAAAGGGGGAATCAGTTGTAACAGGGAAAATTAGTGTAGAAAAAGGGGAGCAGCAGTAACAGGGGAGATAAGTGTAGAAAAGGGGGGTCAGTTGTAACAGGGAAAATAAGTGTAGAAAAGGGGGGATCAATTGCAACAGGGAAAATAAGTGTAGAGAAAGGGGAATCAGCAGTAACAGGGGAAATAAGTGTAGAAAAGGGAGATCAGTTGTAACAGGGAAAATAAGTGTGGAAAAGAGGGATCAGTAGTAACAGGGGAAATAAGTGTAGAAAAAGGGGAGCAGCAGTAACAGGGGAAATAAGTGTAGAAAAAGGGGGAACAGTAGTAACAGGGGAAATAAGTGTGGAAAAGAGGGATCAGTAGTAACAGGGGAAATAAGTGTAGAAAAAGGGGATCAGTAGTAACAGGGGAAATAAGTGTAGAAAAAGGGGATCAGTAGTAACAGTGGAAATAAGTGTAGAAAAAGGGGATCAGTAGTAACAGTGGAAATAAGTGTAGAAAAAGGGGATCAGTAGTAACAGGGGAAATAAGTGTAGAAAAAGGGGATCAGTAGTAACAGGGGAAATAAGTGTAGAAAAGGGGGAACAGCAGTAACAGGGGAAATAAGTGTAGAAAAGGGGGATTAGTAGTAACAGGGGAAATAAGTGTAGAAAAGGGGGATTAGTAGTAACAGGGGAAATAAGTGTAGAAAAAGGGGATCAGTAGTAACAGGGGAAATAAGTGTAGAAAAAGGGGGAACAGCAGTAACAGGGGAAATAAGTGTAGAAAAGGGGGATCAGTAGTAACAGCTGGGGAAATAAGTGTAGAAAAGGGGGATCAGTAGTAACATGGGAAATAAGTGTAGAAAAAGGGGGATTAGTAGTAACAGGGAAAATATGTATGGAAAAGGGGGATCAGTAATGAGTAGTAACAGGGGAAATAAGTGTAGAAAAGGGGGGATTAGTAGTAACAGGGGAAATAAGTGTAGAAAAAGGAGGGTATCAGTAGTAACAGGGGATATAAGTTAAGGCTGGGCAATAATACCGACAATTCGGTATATTGCAGTATGTTGACAAAATATATCGTATTGCAATACATTTTTGTAATACCGATTTAACGGCAAAATAAATGGTCTCAGGAATTCTATCATAAAATTGAACGAAAAATTGTCAGAAAGGTTTGCGATCATGCCAAACAGTAAGACAAAGGCTGTTGTGTGGTGTATTTAGTTGCATAACTGTAATTCAATCAACAAGATATCTTTTATTGGTTATTTATCATAGTTATGTACATTCTACATGTAAAATGAAGTGAAAATAAAGAGAATATACCATTTAAATTTTTGCTGAAAATATTGCAATACATATCACAATACAGTTAAATATATTGTAATATATCGCAGTACAAAATATCTAGCCAATACCCAGCCCTAATATAAGTGGAATTGTTTGCTTCATCAGTGACATGAAGACATGAATAAATAAGCATGGGATAGTGGAAAAACCAAAAAAAGGCATTTTCCTTTAATACTGCTTTAAATATTAAAGGGGCCTGGACACAGTTTACATTTTAAATTTCTATGTTTATTTGAAAAAATATCACCAGTTAAATGAATTGAACTTATAGGAATATTCTTAGAATTCAATGACAATGACATTATTTTTTACTTCACATCAAACATCTGTATTTGGAAACAGGGCACGAGCTCTGTTATTGTTAATGTTTATGTTTCACCTTGTGTGTTCAATTTGTTAAACTCTGCACACATCATTGAGCAAGGACTGACAATACTGGTGAGTTGGTTTTGCTTTCTTACATTTCTACTCTGAATTTTTGGATTATAGTTTTAATATTTTAAATAATGTTTTTCATTACTACACAACAGAATTTCTACTTTCCTTATGTATTAAGGATAAAGTTTACTTCATGACAGTGAAAGGATATGTGTCAATCAAATGCATCCCGAAATTGGTAGTTTTAATTATTTTCAGATAAAAGAAATTTCTGAACACATTTTAGTTATATTTCTATAAGAAATGCTCTAGCAACATATACGCCATGATATTATACAGAAAAATTGAGAAAATATTAACTTCAGGTCTGTGTCCAAGCCCCTTTAAGAGAAGTTGGCAATGGTATGGGGTGTAAAGTTAACTCTTGTTCTGAGTTCATTTTAGTTTTGTAAAAATGTTGTTCATGCAGTAACATTTATTGTAAGTCCTATCAAAGAGTGTAAGTATGCATATTTTCCTGTGTTGACTGTCTTTACAGGCAGTAATCTTATTTTTTATTTTGCATAAGTATATTCTGATTTTAAAAATTCTTCTAAAGCAAAAATTGATGTCCTTAGTAATGTTAGACAGACCATAGAAAGTTACACTTTGATAATAGATCCAGCATATAAAAATTGTGTCAGATTTAATGAGTGATACATTTATAAGTGCTTTGTGAATGTATTTTTTCCTTCCTTGTAGACAATGAGTCTTTTATTTACTTCCTTTCAGTGCATATAGCCATACGATATTTAAGTTATCCGCTAAAGCACTCCTTTTCCTCATCTTTGAATTTCATGGAATTCTATGGTACATTCACATGGCATTGCTTGTTTTGTGATTTTGTGAACGTACATTTTTATTTCTGCTGAAGACACAGAAAAGGATCTTGTGTAACTTGTATGGCTTCTAATTACCTTGGTCATTGTGTACATGTATTATGTTAAGATTTGCCGATGTAGGATTTTCATGTTTTGAATGCATTTGTACCAGACTTTTTTTTTATTGATACCATAAAAACAAGATTAAACTAACTCTTTGAGACATCATGGATGAAAAATCTTGGATTGTTCCTCATGTGGATTATTTAAGAGGGGAAAATATAAATGATGTGAATTTATTTGGACTGGGAAATGTTATTGTGTGGTGTGTTAGTCATCAGATTATAAGGCGAGAGGTAAGTATCCTGTAATCAGTCACCATGATACATGTATACAATAACCTATACTGTATAGGAACGTCTGCTGGGTATACAGTCAGGGAACATGTCTCTTAATTTATAGAAGACACAAATCATTAGGGCTGGTTATTGGTTGAAAATTTCATATTGTGATATATTGCAATATTTGGAACTGTATTGTGATATGTATTGCAATATTTTTTAACAAAAGTTAAAATGCTCTTTTCTTATTTTATTAACCTCCATTTATAAGCAGAGTGTATAAAACTTTTAAAACGTTGTAACAAAAAAGTTCTAGTTGATTTCACTACAGTTTGGCAATGAAATGCAGCCATACAATAGAAACCTTTACTGTTTGGTACTGTTTGGCACGATTGAAAATGTTTCTGAAATCTTGAATATCATATTTTACTTCATAAATTGAAAGCCCAATCATTTTGCCAGTATATCGTTACTGGAAAAACGTATCGCAATACGATATTTTTTGTTAATGAATCGCAATATACCAGAATATCGATATTATTGCGCAGCCCTACAAATTATATAAAGAAATTCATTGAATACTTTTATTCTTTTAAATTTATGTTCATATATGTCATCTCCTTTCATAAGTGAATCCTTTTTGATCTAAGAAATACTAGTGTTTGGTGTAAAATTTTCTCACTAGATTAGTAGAACATTCAGCCACTGTGCAGGAAAAAAATTGTTGTTTCCTCATTATGTAATACAGATGTCTATAAACTTGTAAGTAGCAAAACACAGCTTTTTTAGACTGTTCAATTATCACTTAAAGTTTGAGGTATCAGCCACCCAGAATTATCTTCCTGTTAAAATTGTAGGAGTAAGGAAGTGATCAATACATGTAACTTCTGTTTTAAATTTTATACAGGAATTTTGAGTCACTTTTGATTGGACTTATTTCAGACTGCCTTCACTAAATCTTATCTAAGCCAGTTTTATAATTTTTTTGTGTTTGTCGCACAAGTGGATACACTTTACAAATAAGAACAGAAATGATACAGTGTGACTGACCCTTCCTTTGTTTACATTGAAGTTCAATGTTTTGACATGGTCATAAATTATATTTGATTACATAGGTCATCCTGTAGTTAGCCGTATATATCCTGTGTATATATACATGCAGAAGGAATGCTTATGAAGTATGTTTATGTTATAAGATAATCTTTGGTATCAATTTAAAACGTGATTTTCTGTAGTTTTACATGTACCGTGTCATTAGTAAAATTAATATGTGCAGAGTCATGTCATATAATTATATATGCACCAGTACCAAATGTTTGGAAAAGAATTTCATTGTTGATTTTGTAAAGCTATCATATTCAGTGATTAGTAAGATATCATTTGTCTTTTTAAAAAAAAAATCCATGCCTTAACAAAATGGAATGTAAATTTTGTAAACTGTTTGCATCCACATATAAAGTCAAAAGTCTGCTTTTAGCATGTTTAGGTGTCAATATATTTTGTTTGACATATGCCTGCAAAATAATTCCAGAATCTCCTCTTCCAATATTTATTTTTTTGCTACAGAGGGAATGATTTTTTTATGAGATGAGAAATTTTGTGTAAACTTCCTGATTTTTCCAGATTCATGAAATATTTAGGCATGCTGATTATTTTTGTGTGTGCTGTATTTGAGTAGGAAGTTGGGAGGCTGCTTACTTGATTTTTAAGCACATGCTCAACTTTAAGGAAAATAAATTTACATGCCTTGCTTGATGCAGCCTACGTGTTTTTGGTTCTTAAAGCTAAACATGACTCTTAAATGGGCATATGCCATATTAGTTTCATATCTCAGATATCAGCACTGGGGTATACCCTTCACATTGGTTACACCTGATTACTTTTTGGCTGGTGCTACAGAGGTGTCAAAACCTTTATTTATATTACAATTAAACGGGAGGAGGGGAGGACAATAAATAAATAGATAGACAAACTCATGCACATGTCACGAAAAAAATATTCTTGTGCATATATGAACTCGTGCAAAGGTCTTAAAATATTATTGTAAATCTTGCACACATATTTGGATAAATTTTTGGAGCCAGTTACTCATGTACATTCTAACATGTTTAACAAGAATAATAATAGCAAAATTAATACTGTAATGCAATATACACAAAATTTAATTGTCATGAAAAATTGGACGATTCCTTCTTTTTGTAGTTTGTGTGATACATGTACTGACATAATATTTTTATGAAGTGAAACTTTCATAAGATTTATTATGTCAATTTATAATTTGTATTTGTTGAATAGGAGACAAGAAATCGAGAAGATCTGAGTGTCATCCAGACAGGCGATGAACAGCTGAAAAAAGAACTCTCCACGGAGAAATTTACTATTCTGGTAAAAATAATTTTCATGAACTGCAAATTCAGCTTAGAAACCTCAATAATAGAAGGCACTTGTAATTAGACCAGGATAAAATATGTTCTTTAATGCAGCAGTGATAAGGGTTTATGATCAAGGATATTTGAGCTGCCCCTAAAATTAAAAAAAAAGTATGCGACAGTTATTCAGTAATTTAATTATTTATGTTATTTTACTTATGTTTTATTTGCAGTTTAAAATTTGTTTTATTACATTTTCAACGGTGAAATACAGTAAAACACGCTTATAATGAAATTATAATGACTAGGAGTAACCTGACTAATTCATTTTACAGAGTGGCAGAGACAGAAATGGTGCAGCCATTGCCTTATTTACAGCCAGAATCCATCAACCTAGCCTCACCACCCACCAGCTGGTCCTGAAAGCCCTTGTCTATCAGCTAGATGCTGCATTAGAAAGGTAACCTATGTGAAAAAAAAAACTGGTTTTGTTTCCTCAATGTACACTCAAGAAAAGTGGTTTATGTCAGTAGGTGTGAAGTCCTTTACTCTCAGTGACTAGATTTTGTAGATTAGACAAAAATAAACTTGAAAAGTCAATATATATGTACATATGATAAACATGATAAAGGAAAAAAAAGCAAGCCAATATTCTTTAATGCCTGTATTTTGTCCCCTGCTTTCTTGAAAGTGCAGAGATATTAAATCTCACTTGTCTGTGAGTCTGTCTGTCAGAAAAACTTGAACCTTGGTCATAACTTTTGAATGAGAGAAAATAAGCCTTTCCTATTTCGTGACCTTGACCTTAAAAGTTTAAACTATTTCCGAAAATTTTATCTTAAGCCATAATTTTTGCACTAGAACAGACAGGGCTTTTATAGTTTTGCACATGTGCATCACTTTTGACAAGGCCTTTCTAATTGGATTTTTGACCTCATGACCTTGACCTTTAATTTGGATTTCAAAATCTTTCATCTTGTTCGTAACTTCACCAGAACATTTATTTTAAAAAATATATAACTTCTTTAGCATGATGGACAGACAATGACAGTGACAATATGCCACATATCATTGAATTGCGCCCCAAACAATAAGACTTCAGAAGCGGGGGACTGCAGTTCTCTGAATTTGCTTGTTCACTGTTAGTTTAGTACCTTTAATGTACCATTGATCCAATTTTTCAGTATTGAAACTCAGAGAAATGGTTTGGTATTTATATATGACATGACAGATTCCAAGTACTCCAATTTTGACTATGAACTCAGCAAAAAAATCCTCAACATGCTAAAGGTGAGTTAATCGCCCCAAAATTTGAGCTTCAAACTAATACTGTAAAACTGATTATTTTCAAGGGGGATAAGTACATGATTTTTAAAACCATTACTAATTGGTGTTAAATACATGATCCTGTATTTTATAGTAATGATGACTCCAGAACCTGGATATTTTTGTAAATATATGCAGGGGAATTTTACCGGGCTCTAAGCTTACTGCAAAACAAGGGTATATTTCCCTAATTCAAAAATAATCATTTTTACAGTAGTTGGCTTTTTGCTGCAGTCTTTGCAGCTGTGCATGATTTCTTGATCTCTTCTTTTTAATGAGGCAAACCCTTTTTGAGTATGAAATGATTTAATCCTGAGCAGATCCCATCGAGGTACAGTTTTTAATATTTAATTGCTAAAATTACAATCATAGATAAATATATATGTAATATCATAAAACAGAAAAAATGATATTGATCAATGCATGAAAATCTTGCAAAGTGGATAATACACAGTTAGTTAATGTCTGATCAGTCAATGGAACAGAATATTTTTCCCAAGGTGCTGGGAACAGCTCAGAGTGGTCTTCCCAGAGGTGTATGGCAGAATTTTATGCATTAATTACAGTACTGGTATCCAGAATGGATTTTATGTGTATTGCCTTTTATTACAGGGTAGATATCCTGAATTTTATGCTTTTATTACAGGATTGAAATCCAGATTACCTTAATGACAGGGTAATATCCAGGATATTAAATCCCTCATTAGGGCCTTATATGAAAGGCAGGAGCCCTATAGAAATCACATTGTCTGTCTGTTTGTCCATCCTTCCATCTTTCTGTTCAACAACACTTTTATTTGCATGATAATATTATTAGCTCACCTGAGCCAAAGGCTGAAGTGAGCTTTTCTGATCAAAATTTGTCCGTTGTCTGTTGTCGTTGTCATCGTCGTTAACTTTTCACAATTTCATCTTCTTCTCCAGAACCACTGGGCCAATTTCAACCGAACTTGGCACAGAGTATCCTTGGGTGAAGGGGATTCAAATTTGTTCAAATGAAGGGCCACACCCTCTTCCAAGGGGAGATAATTACAAAATAGTGAAAAATTAATGGCATCTTTTAAAAATCTTCTTCTCAAGAACCAATTTGGTCAGGAAAGATGAAACTCATGTGGAAACATCGTCAGGTAGTGTAGATTCAAATTTGTTCAAATCATGATCCCCGGGGGTAGGGTGGGGCCACAATGGACGATCAAAGTTTTACATAGGAATATATAGGAAAAATCTTCAAAAATCTTCTTCTCAAGAACAGCAATGCCATGATTGATCATATTTATATGGAAGCATTCTCAGGTAGTGTAGATTCAAATTTGTTCAAATCATGACCTCCAGGGGTAGGGTGGGGCCACAATGAAAGTTCAAACTTGTAGAGAAAAAGAGTCACAGTTAGTCAAAAAATTATGTAAGCATTCTTAGTTAGTGTAGATTTAATTTTGTTCAAATCATACCCCCCCCCCCCCACTCCCTTTTAGGGGTAGGTTGGGACCACTTATGCATTTAAGCTTTTCAATACTTAACTGATTTTTCCTATTTTCCTAGCTCAGGTGAGCGGTGTGGCCCTTGGGCCTCTTGTCAAATTTTGTACAGGAGTACAGTAAAACATGCTTATAGCGAACATGCTTATAATGAATCCACACTTATAGCAAAGTGATTTTCATTCCCCATGGGCTAAAAGGCCGATATTTTTAACTGTACAGGTTTTTTTCCCAAGTAAGGGAGGGACTTTATTTTAAATGTGTAGTACCCAGAGGCATTGACTGTCATGCAGACTGTGCAGGGCATTAATCCTATGTACACAAACAGTATACAAAGGAAGTTCTGAGTATTACCTGTACAACTTGTATGTCATACATTTCATCCAGAGATGAAATAATAGCGTATAAGCAGAATTTTTAGCAAGGATTCAATTTTGGCATTATTAGCAAGGGTTCTGAAATTTGCTAAAATTGAATATCACTAACAATTTATTCCGTATCGATTGTTATAACTATCTATCTTGACATCAGAAAGTCGCTAAAGTTATTTCTTGCTAAAAATATATGCTAATTTTTTTTTGATAAATTGCTAAATTTGCGTCTCACTAAAATTTCCACCTACACAGTAAAATCTGTACATCGATAAAAAATATCATTTAGTAATAACTAATATTTGTAAAACTCTGTAATTTCTTATTCTTAATCAATATCAAACAAACAGAAACCCCATCGATTTTTTGTAAAAATATATGTACCTTGAGTCATTGTTTCAATGAGTTGAGTTCATCATTAAAATTATGAACTCAGGTAAATTTAAAAAACTAATTAAGGTGTTCAACCTCACCTGCCCTCGTCAAATTTTTAAATATTATTATCATAATAAAGTGCACAGCCACAGCACATGATATGTCCATCAGACATTGTTCAATAAGGCCAAACAAAAAAATATGTGTGGTTCCGGTTACACCTCCAAAAAAATTAGGGTAGGTAGGTAGTTTTTTTTTTTTTCTTTAAATTAAATGATTTTCTTAATTTTTCTAAATAATACCTATCACTCCTTTGCAAGTGGCATTTAGATGTGGTATGATAATATACTAGTCAATATTGGTAGGGGACACCTACATGCTAGCTTGCTTTGGATTTAACACTATTAAACACTTACACTATGTTTTGCAAGGAGGCCATCATTGCTGAAACTAAAACTTAAACCGGAGCCATTGATAGAAATCTGGGAAAATTCTGGAAAAAATATGAAAATTGCCAAAAAAAAAAAGTTTAGGGTCGGGGGTATAGAATAGGGACGGTCGGGTAACCGGAACCACACATATTTTTTTATTTGGCCTAATCATAAATAGTTTAGAGTGTAAGGAAGAAAATCATGCCAACCATGATACAAAGATTTCAATGATTTTTCCACTCCTTATAATGTTTGTTGTACATCTCATGTGGTGTAGGTATTAATTATAACAAATAATACATCATATATTTCTCAGCTGGTTGTGTTAGAGTTTAACAAAAGCCCATCTGCAGCTATGTTTATTTTTTTTATGCCCCACCATGAATATGGCTGGGGCATATAGAATTTGTCATGTCCGTCTTCTATCCTTCCATCCTTCTGTCTGTCCTTCTGTCACACTCTGCGTTTAGCTCAGTTCAAATCTCAATTTCAAAGAAACTATTCAAAATATTTTTATAAAACTTCATATGCTGATACATATTGATGAGAGCTATCCAACTGCACCAACATTTTTTGACTTTGACCTTTCCTTTGTTTTTCTTAAATTAGTATTTAGCTCAGTTTTAAAGAAACCATTCAAGATAGTGTTATCAAACTTCATATTCTGATACATACTGAAGTAAGCCATTCAACTGTATCAACATTTTTTTTTACCTTGATCTTGACCTCTTTTTTCTTAAATTAGTGTTAAGCTCAGTTTCAAAGAAACCATTCAAGATAGTGTAATCAAACTTTATATGCTGATACATATTGAAGTAAGCTATTCAACTGCATCAACATTTTTTGACCTTGACCTTTCCTTTGACCTCTTTTTTCTTAAATAAGTGTTTAGCTCAGTTTAAAAAAAAATCAGAATAGTGTTAGAGTTGACCATAATAGGAAGACATCTATTGATTTTTGTCCATCAATCCTTTAGGTTAGACAGTTTTTAACCATAATTTCTTTCAAAATTCTGTACATAGGAAACTTATCTATCGTGATATGATGTCAAAAAGTTTTCATTGTAATGATTTCAGATTTTATGCAAAAGGAGTTGATGATGAGAAAAAGACTCCTATTAATGTATGATCATATAGTTTCGCATCTCTGTGTGTATAATGTCTGTGAATATTGTAGTTCGAACAAATTTAAGTTATTGTTCCATATCCCTTTGTGTGATATTTAGTTCTAAACATTGCTGTACTAAGGACAGTTGTGACTTCCTCCGACAGCCCTTAACAGGACCCTCTCTGACTGTGTCTAGTTTTCAGGGTGGCTATCCAAAAATTGTATGTTTAAACTAGTTTTCAGGGTGGCTATCCAAAAATTATATGTTGAAACTAGTTTTCAGAGTGGCTATCCAAAAATTGTATGTTGAAACTAGTTTTCAGAGTGGCTATCCAAAAATTGTATGTTGAAATAGTGCCTTATTTACAAGGTGGCTATCCCAAATTCTATGTTAAGTGCCATACTTAATGACTTTCAAAATTTTGATACCTATCCTGAATTTTATGCTTTATTAGTGTCTTATTTACAGGGTGGCTTCCAGAATTGTATGGTAATGTCTTATTTACAGGATGGCTTCCAAAATTTTGTTAATGTCTTATTTACAGGGTGGCTTCCAGAATTTTATCTTAATGTCTTATTTACAGGGTGGCTATCCAGCTAGACTAAAGAAAGTCCTCATTGTAACAGCCCCACTGTGGTTTAAGGCACCTTTTAAAATTCTCCGACTTTTTGTGCGGGAAAAATTACGAGACAGGGTAAGTATTCAATTTTATCATAAGTAACTAAAATGGTAATATTTTTATCCTTGTCTGAGTTCAGTTAAGGTGTAAGTTGAAAAATATAAGGTTATCCCTAATTTTATCATAATGATTAAATCTGTATATTGATCAAGATTAGAAATGGAAGAACACTGTCAGCTTACATGTATCTAGAGAAAAACTGGAGTAGAGTAATCCAAGTTAATTATTTATTTGTGTGTTGCATAGAACTAACTATTTCATGTTTTACTGACTTGATCAAATTTACTCAAAAACCATTGTGCATCACAACTGCAGATATGAAAACAATATCCTATGAGTTATATCCACTCTATAAAGGAGTAAACATGTGATAAAAATGTATTTTCCCTTGGGAATGGTAAGGAAGTGAATTATTGACATTGAAAAACCGCTGTAAACAATAAACAATCATACACATTAATACAAAATACACCTTAAAAAGAATGTAAAGTTTATTTTGAACCACAATTAACATGTACCATCCTCAATTAGCACATATTCCTTCAGCACTGAAAAGCTTTTAAATTTACCGTGCGTGGTGATCAAATTGTTTGAAGGTCAGTTGTCACTGTGGAATTTATTTTATAAATGACAAAGAGGATAAACATACCAATATGAAAAAGATTGGAAAACAAAAACAATATGTATCTTGATAGTTGTGAAAAAAAACCAACAACAGTCATGATAACAACATTTAGGAAAACCCACCTGTTGAGTGAGCCTTGACATTTTATTTCTTGTGTTATATTTATATAAGATTTCTGATGTCTATAGTAATCCAATGGTTTAACTTCTTGAAATTTCTTGATATTATTAGTTATTATCTTTTAGGTTTATACCATAAACTTGTCCCAGCTTACACAGCATATACCTCAAGAAGCACTTCCCAGGCAGTTGGGGGGCATGTCATCCAGCCAACACAAAACATGGCTACAGCTGTGCTCCCAACTAGCCCTCAAAGAGGAGGCAGATATGAACTCTTATTTTGTGTCATTTAAAAGAAACACAATGGAGGATGGACGTGATTCTACTTGTCGCAGTGTGTCGAGTGACATGTCAGATCATAACATACTTCATAGTGACATTGATTCTGAGGAGTCTAAAGAAACTGTGAATGAGAAACAGAATAATGAGGACCTAGAAAAAGAGGATTCCAGTGACGAAAAGGAGGTCAATGAGGAGAAGGATGATTGGTCAAACTCAGCCCCATCCAAACGGAGGCTTGATTCTGTGAGTGAAAATGACTCAGTAAAAAGAGCAGCTCAGGAGAACAATGAGGAGAATAATTTTGAGGAGAAATCCATCGACAGTCCTCGTAAGAAGCGCCCCTCCTCCTCCACATCCTCAATGTCCAATAACACGATGGAGGAAAGTATACACATGCCTGAGGAAGAAGGCATGGACTTGGACCAATTAGTAGAATATACTCGCACCATGAGGAGGCATGGACTTATGGAAGAGTATGCCAGTATTAAAATGGAACCTCCAGCAGGGACATTCACTTTATCAAAGTAAACATGATTTTTATGCCCCTGGATGGAAAGATCCCGGGGGTATATTGTTTTTGTCCTGTCTGTCTGTTTGTCTGTTTATCTGTTTGTCTGTTTGTCTGTCTGTCTGTTGTCAACTTTAACCTTGCCCATAACTTTTGATTGGTTGGAGCTATGACTTTCATATTTCACATGTGTATTTCTTGTGACAAAACCTTTCTTTGGGTACCATCATATTTGACCTTTTAACCTTGACCTTTGAGTTTGACCCACTTTTGCAAAATTTTATGAGACTTTAACCTTGGCCATAACTTCTGAACAGTTGGTGCTTGTGTATTCTTTGTGACAAGGCCTTCCTTTGGATACCAACAACTTTGACCTTTTGACCTTGACCTTGGAGTTTGACCTACTTTTGAAAAACTTTAACCTTGGCCATAACTTTTGAAAAGTTGGTGCTTGGGGTTTCAAACTTCACATGTGTATTCCTTGTGACAAGACCTTCCTCTGGATATCAACCTCTTTGACCCTTTGACCTTGACCTAGGAGTTTGACCTACTTTTGAAAAACTTTAACCTTGGCCATAACTTTTGAACGGTTAGAGCTAGGGCTTTCATACTTTACATATGTAATCCTTGTGACAATACCTTCCTTTGGATACCAACCACTTTGACCTTGACCTAGGAGTTTGACCTACTTTTGAAAAACTTTAACCTTGGCCATAACTTTTTAATGGTTGATTCTAGGGCTTTCATACTTCACATATGTAATCCTTGTGACATCACCTTCCTTTGGATACCAACCACTTTGACCCTTTGACCTTGACCTAGGAGTTTGACCTACTTTCAAAAAACTTTAACCTTGGCCATAACTTTTGAATGGTTGCAGCTAGGGCTTTCATACTTCACATATGTAATCCTTGTGACAAGACCTTCCTTTGGATACCAACAACTTAGACCTTGACCTTGATGCTTTACTTACTTTTAAAAAACTTTAACCTTCGCCATAACTTTTGAACAGTTGCAGCTAAGGCTTTCAAATTTAACATTTTTATCTTTTGGCCTGGATTTTGACTTGCATTTGAGAAACTTTAACCTTCGCCATAAGCTGCCATACGGGGGCATCAGTGTTTCACAAACACATCTTGTTTTCTTGATTTTTTTCTTTACTTAGCACTTGTACCTTCTAGCATTCTAAACAGGAAGAATATTGTTACAGGAAGTTACCTGTGTATTTTAGGCTCACTTGATCAAAGATCAAGCCAAAAAGTTCAAGATTATTTGTATCCTGTATGAGCACACTGTAGGATCCTGTTTGACTTTCTGAGTTTTCTAGTAGTTACGTGAATGCATAAATCAATTTATGAACAATTTTAAGCAAAAATATTTTTATCTGAATCTTTTGCCTTTTATCAGTCAATGTTTTTATTTATTTAGAGCAAAGCACAATCTTCCAAAAAACCGCTATTCTGACGTATTATGTTTGGACCACTCTCGAGTCATACTCCAAGTCCTGAACAATGATCCCAGCTCAGACTACATTAATGCTAACTTTGTTGATGGTTATATGCACAAAAATGCCTACATATCAACACAAGGTGAGTGGTAAAAATACACAGCAGTGAGCTTCTGATGGAATAGATTGATGTAATGGTAAATTGATGACCAACTTTGGATTTTTTAGGTCCATTACCAAAGACCTTTGGAGATTTTTGGAGGATGGTATGGGAAAATCAGGTCATGGTCATTGTTATGACCACAAGGTATGTTTGGCAAATTGTTTCCAAAGCAGGTTAAAGTATATCTTACTTTGTAAATGTAAACTGCTAGATGTTGATTTTTTTTTATGATAATAGGTTAATATGCATCAATCACTAGAATCAAAGATTTATGGTTGGAATCATATGAAAAATGCTTTGTTAGAGCATATTTTGGAGGATATAAGGTGCCATTTATTAGGTTTTCACGAATACTCAAAATGTTTTCAAGATCCGGAAGATTCATATGTTGACAATTTAGATTTGTTAATTATTGTTCCTTGGGCCAAGATAGGCCACAAAAGAGATGTTTAACATACAAGTATGTTGGGAGAAATTCTTTTTCCCTAGAACTTTGTATGTAAGCTAGGCTACAATTTAATTTTATTCATCGTCATTTAGTTTAGATTCAGATAACCTGCAGTGTTAAGTCAGGGCCAGGGGTCCAAAGTTACACTTAAAAATATTATGAAATATTGCTTACACACCATGACTCAAAATTCATGGAGGAGTAATTATGATTATATGTATTTAACATGGCTAGGAAGAAAATGCCTTTTGACACTCAGGTGATTGCTAAGGTTCATAGGCCTCTTTTATTTTAATCTGTTGCATTAGATGTAATGATGTAGTTATTTGTTTGATAAAAAGATTTTATCATCTCTAACTAGTAGAGCAAGGGCAACAAAATGTGTAGGGCTGTACATGTAGAGTATGTTGTAATTTATCTATGGGGCTATAGAGCGAGGGTGAGCTAAGAGTGAAGGGACATGCATACAGTGTATATTATACAATTATGAACTCTTTCGGTGGTGAATTTTGTTTGTTCTTCACCAGAAAAATATTAATATTAAACGAGGCAAATATTGATATTTTTCTGGTGAATAACAAACTTTAGTCACCACTGAAATAGTCCATAATTGTTTTATTATATAGTAAGGATTTAAATAAATAAGAGATTGCTAAAGGCTACATGATGATACCATTTTCATTGAACCTCGGATCTGTCGTAAAAAAAAAAAAAAGTCCAGATTACAACTTTGCTGTGTGTAAGACATCGAAATGTATGGAAAATAATCCTGCGATAGACATGCCTAACATTTTTCCTGCCCAAATACACAGCTGGCTCCGGCTGTTGCAACCCTTGTTTACAACGTTGTTTGAGGTGTTGTTTGTGACATCACAATCACCACTGCACATGCACTGATCTTCCAGTGAATACGGCTTCAAATCCAGTGAATAATTATGTAGTATTATGAACTGTTTGCTTTTGTATAGATTATATAGGGACTATTTGTAGACTCAATAATAATGTCATACATCTATAGGGCTGTGGAGCGTGGACGAGCTAAGTGTGGTCAGTATTGGCCCCCAGATGAAGACGCCGAGGAACAATTTGAGGATTACCTTGTAATAAACACTCGTATGGAGGTATACCAGGACTACAATATATCATGGCTTTTCCTGCTTAATACAAAGGTAAGAAATCAGAAAGCTGTAAATCAGCATCTAGAGGGACTATTGAAGTACCAGGTGTCTGATAAATCAAGAACTGTACTAACATGTAGAGGGACTATTGAAGTACCAGGTGTCTGATAAATCAAGAACTGTACTAACATGTAGAGGGACTATTGAAGTACCAGGTGTCTCACCATTGAAAAAGAAATGCAACAAATACTTAACATCATATATGCTAAGGTTTAAATCATCAAGTTTTTGAAAGAAAATTTTCTCTGTTATTTTTTCCCCCTAATATTCTGTCTATGTATTTAATATATATATATATATATATATATATATATATATATATATATATATATATATATATATATATATATATATATATATATATATACATATATATATATATATATATATATATATATATATATATATTGTCTTTCATACCTTGATTGTTTGTTAAGTTTTTTGTATCTCATATGAACCAAAGTTTAGTTTTGAGAGAATAAAAGAATTGAATAGATATTCATAACAAGTATTACAAGTTAAATTGATGATAACTTATTGATTTTATTTCACCAAATAAAAGAACAATGTACATGTAATTGCTTGCAGACAAATGAATGCATACAGTTATGCAGATATTCTAATATTATTTAGCAGACAAATGATTCTCAGCAGATTTACTAATTGTTTTGTAGACAAATGAATCTCGGCAGATTTACCACCTTCAGTTTACTTCCTGGCCCGACTATGGGACCCCCAGCTCAGCTGCAGCGTTCTTGGATTTTTTGTTCAAAGTGCGAGCCTGTCAGGAGGAGGCAGTCAGCTCCTTAGGGTCCAGCTGGCAGGGGCATCCTCTGGGTCCTCCAATTGTAGTACACTGTAGTGCTGGCATTGGTAGAACAGGTAAACAATTTTATGCCCTTGAGGTGCGAGGCCCTCAGGTTGAAGGTGAGAGTTCCTCAGTTTGATGATGTGAAGCTCTCAGATTGAAGGTGCAGGCTTGGCCCTAGGATTAAGGTTTGAGGGCCTCAGATTAAAGATGTGAGGCTCTCAGATTGAAGTTGTGGCAAAATATAAAGAGCTAGGTTCACTTTATCCATAAAATGCCCAAATACCAATTAACTGACCAAGACCCAGTTGTCATTTCCTCAGAGAGTCCAGGTATTAAAAAACAGGCTTTGTGAAATTACAATTTCATCTTTAGCAAAGAATTAAAATATGAGCCCACCCCTCGATCCAAAAAATAAAACATATTTTACAATCTTTAGAAACAGTTCTTTCATTTTGTAATTGCACATTTTGGATCAGAAATTGGGCTGTATGCAAAATATTGATAAATGGCTCAAAATTTTGGTCATTTTTGAAGAATTTTTATGGCATCGAGCTCTTGAGCTCGAATGCCATGTAGCGGGCGACCAAACTTTACCCGACCAAATGTGTCAGTCCATGCAACTGCAAAAGAAAATAGCAATAACAATGCATCGATTTCTTTGAAAATGTTCTTTGAAAATGTTTACAGTGAATAATAGCTTGAAAATAAAATTGCATCAATTGTAGTATATCTACAAATAATTCTGTTGCATAAAAAATATATCCTGTTTTATTTTCACACAAGAAAAACGTAACAGTTTCTTGCGGATGAATTTCTAATGAAAGGCTGTGTTGAATGACATGAATTACCTTTATGAAGGAGAACCGTGTAAACACAAACAACTTAATAGGCGGTAAAATAACCACAATATTAAATTAACAGGGATGCTAGAAGACTAAAAGGATTGAATTTCCAAATCTAAACCTTACTTTTACAATCTTATAACCAATTTTATCATAAAAACTGAAGTTACTACTGTATTTCACCATTTCTTCCATATCGCATTTCACCGTATAGGCCTACCACGCCCGCTCATATCTCAATCGTAGTCCTAACAGAGCGAGTTACGGTTGTTGTTTAGATGCACTAAAACAATGCTTAGACATTGACAATTAGAATAATATTCATATAAATTCATTAAATCCTTGATAGTCTAAATAACTGAAAAAAGATGAGTTTGATTGTTTGATGGTGTCTAGTCAATTTGAACCCTGCTGTATTCGGACCATGGCATAATGCCCCAGACTGTAGTTTTGACATTTTGTTTAAAACTTAACATTTTTATTAGTCACTTATTTGACCTACTGCTATCTTCAAATTAAAAAAAAAATGTTTTGAAAATGGTTTTCATGTTCGATGCCATTGAAGCCTTTCAGGCTTTTGATTTAGGATTTGAGAATAATGATGCAATTTATGATGTCATAATACATGGACTAGTGAGAAAAATGCATCATTTGTAATAAATATGCAGTCATCAAAGGTCCAAGAAAAATTAAGTGTATTTTCAACCAAAACTGAGCAATCTTGATTTTTCAGTGTATTTTCAACCAAAACTGAGCAATCTTGATTTTTCAGAAATTTCTATTGCCAAAATATGCCCAAAGTGAATTTCATTCTTCATTTTCATGCCCTCAATTTGAAGGTGTGATGTCCTCAGATCAGTGTGGCAGAATAAGTTTTTCTTTCCTGCCCTCAGATTGAAGATGGAATATAGTTGTACATGTATTGTTTTGTCTGACACAGGCTTGGCAAAAACTTAATGGCATTAGAGATACTCCATATTCTATCAAGGTGAAGGACAAGATAATGCTCAGGAGTCATAATCAGGTCAAGAACTGGCATTAAATGAAATGGTCAATCACAGATTTGCCACTGTGTTTCATAAAGTGACTAATGTAAAAATGTCTTGCACCATAAAGTAAATTGTTTTCAACAATAAATATCCTCTGCCAATCCAATATTTGTAAAGCTTTTGACACATTGTGCATTTTAAATACATTTAGGTATAAGTTCTTTCTAAATGAGCTCATTGTGAGATTTTCGTTATAGGCACATTCATCACAACTGATGTCAGTCTGCGTAGACTTGAACATATACAGACAGTCAACATTAGAGACACAGTCCGCCGCATAAGGTCACAGAGAGCCTTTAGTATACAAATGCCTGACCAGTATGTGTTCTGTCACTTCGCCATCATTGAACATGGCATGAGAGAGGGCGTTATAGGAGATGTGGATTGGACTGGGTTTGACGATAGCGACAGTGACCTGAGTGATTGAGGAGGGCATTTCTAATAATGTGTCACATCATATGGCATGTCAT
Organism: Saccostrea echinata; assembly: GCF_033153115.1. Lineage (NCBI taxonomy): Eukaryota > Metazoa > Mollusca > Bivalvia > Ostreida > Ostreidae > Saccostrea > Saccostrea echinata. The sequence goes on along the minus strand of NW_026889758.1, from coordinate 5,267,017 downwards.
GTGATATCTCATGTGATTTGACATTTCATTTGGTATATCATGTGATCTGTGATGATCATGTGATCTGTGATGCCATGTGGTGCAGTTTTGTTAATATTTTCTCAGTTTTAAGTGATTAGTGTATTTATGTTATTTTTTATTAGTTTACTTGGTATTTTTTGTAGTACTTTTGTTACTTTTGTATTAGCAGTGGAAAAAAAAGATTGTTATTTTTGTATTAAATCTTTTTTGGGTAGCTCATCATTGTTTTCAAAAGAATCAATTGCTAGTCCTTCAGTGGAATTAACCATTGGACATATTTACTTGTATGTTTCTTTAATTTATATGATAAAATTAATTTATAAGTGCATCATCATTTTGTCCACATCTTTAAAGGTGCCAATTTTCTATCATTAATACAATATTTGTCAACTAAGTTGACATTTTCATAGATCTGATGGTTTTGCTTTATAGTGTTTGTACAAGGTATCTTACACTTTTAACACTGTGTTACAGTGTATAATTGTGGATATCTCAGAAAATCTACATATTATGCTTTTCATCAATTAACGTTAATTTTGTGTGATGGAAGTGTAAAAAAAAAAAATTAACAAAAACCATCATTTTGTTTACTGATTTATGGGGGGGGGAGGACCCAGAAAAACTGAATAAAATGGACAAATTTACGATGTCAGGTATTAAATGACAAGTTCACTTTTCTAAAAATTATTTACCTATGTTGGCAAAGACTGTGATTTTCTAGTTATCGTCTATATTTAGCTGTTAAATGATTTTCAAAAGCTTTGCACTCTTCTTACCAAGTCTCAATAAGGGACTAATAGAAAAAATTGTATCCAATCATTATTATGAACATAATTATTGCATTTGTCAGAATGTTTACTAAGACATGCTGTATGCTAAATGAGGCTTAATTTGTCATGCTAAGAAAAATATTTCTTGTAAATCTAAGATTCTGAGTCTTAAATTTCTTCGCATAGTAACAGTGTTTCCTGTATTGAAGTATTACTTAGTATACTATTGTTCCAAATGCCTAATACACTCCAGCCTTGTTAATCTAGATACTTGTGTTCCCCAGCAAATCATCCCAGATTAATGAAGCTTCCGTATTACTGAAATGGACCTTTTATAATTGGTAAATATAATTTTTATTTTTTTCGATGGGAAGGTGAAGCTTCTGGATAATTAGTGTCCGGATTAATGAGGCTCCACTGTAATTGCCTTTGTATTAAACATGTATATTAAATATTAATACAGTTACTCATGTTAACTACATACATGTACCAGACTTGTAACCAGATTAATGGTGTCATAACAGTATTTGGTTGGAGGTTCATGTCAAAACATGGTCGAAATAATTCCTGAATCTCCCCTACTGTTTCAGGCTTTTCTGCGTGAGACTTGGACTAATTTTTTTTTATAGGATAAAAAAACTGTATGTAAACTTTCTTATTATACCAGATTTATTAAAATTTTGGCATGCTGTATTTGAGGGGAATGATTAGGCCCTGCACTTGATTTTCAAGCACCTACTTAACTTTGGCCAAAGCAAAGTTGTGTGACTTGCTGGATGGCTATGTGTTTGTTTTGGGTACTAAAATATATACAGAGAATTGATTTACAACATTTGAAAAGGAAAACTCTCAAAGGTTTGTTTTTAAATTATACCACACACTCAAAGGTGTGCATTTTTATTAAGAATATATAGCCGAATTCATTACTGTAGTGGCACCTATTTGATTCAAATGTTTTAGTGTATATATTGATTAACAATTACTGTCTTGTGAAATCCAGTAATAATTAACATTTTAACTTTCTCATTTGATAAACACCTGAAAGTCAAATGTACATGTCCAGGAAGATAGTTTGGCTACAAAAAAAGTTAATAAGACTAGTATACATAGTAAAGAGAAAACTGTATATGGAAATCTGAAAATATAGAATTCTCTAAAAGACAATCAAATATGCTGTGTGCCTCCTTCAAAAGAACTTTTTATAAAGGAAAATTAGTTATAAAGGTTTCTTTTAGTGCACAGAAAAATCATTTTGTTCACTAAGAATGTGAGAAGGACTAAAATTATATTGTTTAAGTTTTTTGAGTTTTGTAAGAAATCTTGATAAATTTTGATTTTTTCATTGTGTACTTTTAATGCATGTATGTATAGAATTAAATTTCCCCTTTCATATTATCGTGATATACAACAGGTATTAGTGTGCTGAAAGAACTATATACGGTAAGGGCGTATTCCTGCCCCCATATTAGTCAAATTTTGAAAAACTCTTGAAATGAGCAAAAGTGCATATAAATGTATAAAATAATCCAAATTAAGATAATATATTATAAAATTGGAAAAAATAGTTGGCTTTTCTCGTCTCTGTGACGTCACAAACTATTTGGATTTCCGTTATTTTTAAAATAGAGGCCAAAATGCACAGAGTTTGTTCAATTTTGACTATAGTATTTATAGAGCGCAAGCTTGCTCAGGTACCATATTCACATATTTCATTGATATTATCATTCTACACATTATATCAAAAGATCTAGTCTGAGCAGACCTGCGCTCGATAATTTCCAATCAAAATACCGACGTAAAATACACTTTTCTCTCAAAATTATTGCAATTTTGAATTTACGTCATTTTATTGACGTCATATCTAACTAATGATGTCATAATTGATAAAAATATTTAATGCTTTGAAGTCTGCAAAAATCCACCTGGTTTAGAACATAATTAAAGATTTCTCCATCAAAGTTTTATTTCGGGGGCAGATACTGGCCACTACAGAATATAGTCCTTTGTAGTCAGTGTTTCTTTTCAGAATAATACAAATACAATCATGCATGTGGAGATCAATAATTAAATATGCAAGTTTTATAAACATTAGCATTAAAATATAAGCCTCAAGGCTTAATTAAAGGAAAACAATAACTGGTCAACTAGGGTACATAACCAGTAAACTGGTCTAAACCACTCTTCTCTCTAAATGCTATTTTTTCCAAACTCTGTACAGCTTAAATGTGTAAACTTGGACATGTATAATTTATGTCAGAAGAAAAATTAGACTTCCTACTGGTGTTTAGTGGATATAAGAGACATGGATTTCTACTGGTTTTAGTGGATAAAAGCTAGGGAAATGGGTTCCTACTGATTGAAGTGGATACAAGGGAAATGGTGGATAGAATTTTTGGGGGGGTTAAATTTATTTGATTTTCAAAGAACATGTTAAAGTAAGAGTATAAAAAAGTTAAAGGAGATGCACAGTATAAGGTGACAGTCCAACATTTTTCAATATTCTCTAAACTGATTCCATATGAATTAGATTTTTACCACTGGGGGCTCTAAATTGCAGAAATTCTTATATTTTGTCTTTGAAAATCTTCATACATTGGATGTGTCACCAAATCAAATATTCCTCATTTTATTTCATTTTTTATCCAAAGACATGTAAGTCCCTTAAATAAAAGATAACATTTTGACTTTGTTTAGTAAATAGAAAAGTGGGTTTTCTATTTCCATTTTTATTAATTGAAAAATTTAATTATTGATTTTCAAACATTGATTTTTATAAAAGTCTGCATAGAGTGATAGACTTCTTCAGAAATGTACAGTGAAGGTTTTGAGATACGTGTAACTGAATATTTTCTCTAAGTTTTCTCGTATATTGGTATGAACTTAGTGGTAGTATTAAAACAAATTAAGAAAGCAAAGCTTTGCATTAAAACTATAATCCTGATGTTTTCCGAGTGTATCTGCATGAACCTATAGGGAGTTAAATTTACATTCCAACTTTTTATTTTATTAATCTGTACAAATTATTGGTATTTTGATTTTTTTTATAATAATATCAAACATATTATTAAAATATAGCCTTAAAAAAATTTCCCCCCCAAAATTATTATTTAAAATCATACTCTTGAGTATATCTACCACCAAAACTTGGTCAGAAATGTCATTTAATAAGTAAAAATGTATAATACATGTACATAATTATGGTTTTCAATGTTATTTGCATCTCATTTTAAAATTTTTATTAATGAACAAAAATAAAGCCATGTAATTTTAATCCAGTTTCAAAGGTTATTCAAATTAAATACAAATTAGAATTAAAAATTAATTTTTAAATTTTCAAAAAGTGAAGTTTGATATGGGCCAGTAGTACACGTTGTGTTGTAATTGTCGTCGTGTTTTAATTCTGTGACTGTGTTAATTATTAATCACCATGTCTATCAATATTGTCATTTCATGATACATGTAAAAGAATAAAGTAATAAAATACAGTATTCCATTGGCCTTGTTGAATTGATCTGAAGATTATTTTTAGGTCACCTGAGTCACTCAGGTGACCTATTGCTATCGGTTTTTGTCCGTTGGCGTGTGTCGTGCAATGTGCGTTAACATTTGAACATTTTTAGCTTTTTCTCTGAAACCGCTTAACCAATTTCAACCAAATTCAGCATATAGCATCTGTGGGTGAAGGGGAACAAAAATTGTGAATTTCATGGTTCCTGCCCCCTGGGGCCTGAGGGTTGGGGCTAAAACCACCAAAATTAATGCAATCTTTAAAAATCTTCTTCTTTACTCCTGGACTTCAAGCAGTCAAACTGTTGGCATGATTGTAATAAGCATTGAGCCCTCTACAAAAATTGTGAAATTCATGGCCCCAGGGTCAGGGATTCTGTTGCTGGAGTATATAGATCATATAGTGAAAGTGCATTATTTCTTTGAAAATCTCCTTCTCTGCTCCTGGGTATTAAATAAAGAAACTAAGTACATAGTTATGATATGTTTCATTGTACCAGTCAAGTGTCAGATGCATTTTCAGCAAAAGAATGACCAGGTTAATGTTTTTGGAGCAAGTTCATTCTTTAAGTAATGATAAGCCCTATGGTGACCAAACTTGCATATATGATGCATCTAGGGGTGCATGCACACCACCAGACTTGCTGCAGATGCTGGATCTGACCGATATTTTCTAAATAAGTGACCATATTAAATTAAGTTTTTAAAGCTTTTTTTTAATAGTTTAAGGTCATTTTCAAGTAACTCAAGATCTTTGGAGACTAAAATTGCATGGATGATACATCTAAGGATGCACACTACTGACTTATTCAGATGCTGGATCTGACCTACATTTTACAGATGAATGACCAAGTGAAAAGTTTCAGGAGCAGGTTCATTCTTCAGTATATACTGTAAGCCCATTGGTGATCAAACTTTCATGGATGATGTTATTGATGTATCTAGGAATGCACAATACCAGACTTGCTTCAGAACCTGGATCTGACCTACATTTGTGGATGGATGACCAGGTTTCACATGCAAGGAACTATAAGCTTTATGGTGACTTAACTTGCATGGATAATGCATCGAGGAATGCACACTACCATTAAGGATGCATCTGACCAACATTTTCCAAATGAGTGACCATTTTAAAGTTTTTTGTGCAGGTTAATTTTAACTTAAATCTCTACCAGGACCAATTTAAATCCATGTATGCTGCATCAAAGCATGTACACTACCAGACTTACTTCAGAAACTGGATTAGACATGCATTTCTGGATCATTGAAGAGTTAAATTTTTGGATGAAGTCCATTCTCAGGTATGCATTTGTTGACTTGACTTCCATGGATGATGCATCAAGGGATGCACTCTATCAGACTTGCTACAGTTACTGAATCTGACCTACATTTTCCATGAGATGAAAAGGGTGTTAGTTTCATAGCAATTAGTCCAGTTCAAAGTAAATGCAAGACTTGTGGTGACAAAACTTGCATGAATGAAAAATCTTGGGATGCTGGATCAGAACATGCATTTTCTGAATGAGTGACCAGACTAAAGTGTTTTTGATTGATTGTATGTTGTTTTACATCCCATTCGAGAATTTTTCACTCATATAGAGATGTCACCATATACTGGTGAAGGGCTTCAAATTTTGACCTTTAGTTGCGGCCGAGATTCAAACTCACGACCTCCCGATCATGGAGTGAGTGAGTGCTCTACCGACTGAGCTACCGTGAACGGTCTAAAGTATTTTTGAAGAGGTTCATTCTCAGATTATTATTAGCCCTATTCTGACTAAACTTGGAAGGAATATGACTTGGTTCAGATGCTGAATCTTATATTTCTGGGTTACGGAACAGAAAAAGACTTTGGAGCAAATCCATTCCAAAGTGACTAAAACTCCTACCCAGACCAAACTTGCATGAATGTTGCATCTAGGGATGCACACTACCAAAATATTTGTTAAATGTGAGACTTTGCCTTACTTAAAGATAACATTAGTTGAGATGAGCTATGTAATCTTTGATTACTCATGTTTTTGTTTTATTGAAATTAAACTAAAACTGGAGGAATAGAATTTCACAGAGATTTCTATTTCTAATAATCATTCTAAATCTTGAACTGACACAAAGAATAATAAATTTTAGTGTACCAGTACTCTACTTGAGTATTTAATTGAAAATGGACTAAAACTGTAGGTGAAGCATTTGAGAAAGGAAATCAAAGCTTACATAGCTCATTTTAATTAATGAATCTATCAGTAAGGCAAAACCTCACACCAAACAAATGTTCTAGTAGTGTGCATCCCTTGATGCAACATTTTTGTAAGCTTGGGTAAGGATTTTTAGATTCTTGGGAATGGAATTGCTCCAAAAAGTTTCCATTAAATCACCCCAAAAATGAAAGTAAGAAAGCACCCTAAGCAAGTCTGGTGAGCATTCCTAGATGCATCATCCATGAACATTTCTTTAGTACAGGGCTTTTAGTTTCTTTAGAATGAACCTCTTCAAAACACTTTAATTTGGTCACTCATCTGTAAAATGTAAGTTAGATTTCAAATCCAAAGCAGGTCTGATACCTTTCATCCCCAGATGAATCTTCCATGCAAGTTTTGTCCAGATAGGGCTTATAGTTACTTGGGAATGGATCTGCTCCAAAACTCTGAACTGTCCATTCACCTGGAAAATGTAGGTCAGATCCGGCATCGAAGTCTAGTAGAAGGCATGCCTAGATGCATCATCCGTGCAGGTTTAGTCATCATAGGGCTTTTAGTTAATTGGGAATGGACCTATTCTAAAAAATTAACCTGGTTCCTCATCCAGAAAATATAGTTTTGATACAGCATCCAAAACAAGTACTGTATCAGCAGCTTTCATCTAAAAATAGATTGGCAATGCAAGTTTGGTACAGGCAGGTCTGAATGTTACTTTGGAATGGATCTGCTTCAAAAACTTTAACCTGTTCATTCAGCTGGAAAATGTAGGTCAGATCCAGGCTCTGAAGGATTTGGGGTAATGTTCATCTCAAGACATCATCTATGCAAGTTTGGTTAAAGTAGGGCTTATAGATACTTAAGATTGATAACTGCTCCAAAAACTTTAATCTGGTTACTCATTCAGAAAATAAAGGTTAGATCCAGCATTCAAAACAAGTCTGGTAGCTTTCATCTGAAAATAAATTGGTCATGCAAGTTTGGTCCAGGTAGGGCTCATTGTTACTTGGGAATGATCTGCTCTAAAAACTTTATCCTGTTCATTCACCTGGGAAATGTAGGTCAGATCCAGCATCTGAAGAAAGTCAGGTAATAAACATCTCTTGACATCATCTATGCAAGTTTGGTCGAGGTTGTGCTATTTGGGCATACTGATAATTAAGATTGATACCTGCTCCTAAAACATTGACCTGGTCATTCTTAAGGAAAATATTGGTGTGAAAATGCAGCTTCTGAAACCTGACAGGTACAATGAAACATAAATATAATAGATCCAACATCAATGCAACTCTGATCAATATAGGGCAAAAAACACAAGAAAGAAGTCTGATACAAAAACTTTAACCTGGAAGGGATTATATAAGCTTTCCCAACTTTGTTGAGGTGAGCTAAAAATTGTTCAGAAACAGGTGGAAACAAGACGTGTTTGTGAAACACGTATGGGTGAAAGCCCTAGCAGCAACCATTGAATAGATATGGAAAAGGTTAAAGTTTTTCAGAAGTAAGTGAAACATCAAGGTCAAAATTAATGGTGCCCAAGGAAAGGCCTTCTCACAACAAATACACATGTGAAATATGAAAGCCATAGCATAAATTGTTCAAGAGTTATGGCCAAGATTAAAGTTTTTCAAAAGTGGGTCAAAATCCTAGGTCAAGGTCAATGGATTACAATGGAATGTTATGTCACAAGGAATGGACATGTAAAACATGAAAGCCCTACCACCAACTGTTCAAAAGTTATGGCCAAGGTTAAAATTTTCCAAAAGTAGGTCAAGCTCCAATTGTTGGTATCCAAAGAAAGGTCTTGACACAGGGATTAAACATGTAAAGTATGAAAGCCTTAGCACCAATTGTTCAAAAGTTATGGCCAAGGTTAAAGTTCGGTAAAATTTTGCAAAACTGGGTCAAACTCCAAGGTCAAGAGGTCAAATATGATGGCACCCAAAGAAAGGTCTTGTCACAAAGAATACACATGAAATTTGAAAGCCATAGCTCCAACCAATCAAAAGTTATGGGCAATGTAAAAGTTTTTAGCTGACAAACAGCTAGACAAACGGACGGACAGGGCAAAAACTATATACCCCCAAATCTTCGATTATGGGGGCATAAAAACAGATGGGTGATGGACACCATAACTCTGGTCTTTGTACATTGAATTAATAATATATACATGTTCATGTATATCACCAAATGTTTTCTATGAGTGGCAGCCTTACTTATTGATATTACAGGTCTTCACAGAGAAGTATCAAATCCAGTTCTCTACTGCTTTCATTTAATAAGTTATAACAATTACAGTGTGCTTTGTCTTAACAAAAGTACCAAATTATCAACAATACTTATTATATGCATGAAAAAGCTTTCAAGATGGTTATCATGTGAATTAATGCCTTCTATTACTCAGTACATTTTCAAACTAAGTTATAAAAATAAAACATTATTCCAATGTTAAGTATTTCTCCTTGAAATCACACTCATTTCAAACATTCTATTTACTTCTTTTAAAGTAACTTAGAAGATTGTTTGATTTAGCAGTCTTTGTGCTTTGTGTTTTTGTGGTTTGTTGATTCCTTACACTATTTTTGGCTTGTTTTACATAAGCCCATTCAGCTTTGCTTTCTTCCTCTTTTAACAATTCTTCCTGAATGTTTGTTGGTAAGCTTAAGAAGACATCCCTGTCATATCCTGCTGGGACAAATGAGGCTGTGACAGTCTCAGTCACTGGAGTGTTTGATTTAAAATCTGTGTCATTGCTTCCACCTGGCTGATCTGTGCATGGCTTTTCACATAAACTCTCTGTCCCACAGTGTTTTTCATGCTGATGTTCACTTTTAATTGATACACTTTCCATTTCACCATTAACAGAATTAGTACTGGGTGGAAATTTAGACCTGGCTTCCTTTATTTCTTTCTGGATGTCTGGAGGAAGAAGAGAAAACACTTCTGCATCAATATAATCCAGCTGATCTGGATTTACAGACTGAGAGGCCTTAAAACCCAGCTGATCTGGATTTACAGACTGAGAACCCAGCTGATCTGGACTTAAGGACTGAGAGGCCTCAGAGGGAGCCCTTTTAAGCCTCTTACTGAAAAAGCCCGACTCAGGCAAGGATTTACGCTTGGTGGATGATTGACAAATGACACTATTTTTATTCCTTGGACTTTCTATAGAAATTGTATCTAGTAAGATGGGTGTGTTTGCAGTAGGCATATTACTGACATCTAATTTTCTTGAATTATTTAAGTTATGATCAGTACTTGTTGCAAATCTAGAGGAAGAGCATTCCTTGTCCATCTGACTTGCAGTACAAGTCAGTTCCTCACTACACACAGTTTTATTATTGGATTTGGATTCATTAAGACAGGAATCCGTGTTATTGTTCAAAGCCCTGTGGTTGTTCTTGTCCTTTTTTGGAGAAAAGAAATGACTGATGGAGTTTTTGTTTCTCTCTATTAGGTTGCAGAATGCCACATTGATAAGTGTCAAGTGAAATGGCATCCTTATATCCACCAGCTTGTTAAATAAATTCATTACAATGACTTCTAATTTACCACAGGTTTGCTGTTGGTTCTCTGAAAAATAAAAATACAGTTATAAATAAATTTTCAAAATTTTCTATATACAATATACATATATATCACTTGTCAACTCTCACAGTAAATGATCTAATATACTGTAAGTCACTTATTATTTGCGAGAACTTTATTTTCGCGTAATTACATGAGACAATGTGCTCGCCAAAATTTCATTCTCGCAAATATTACCTTTCCTTAAGGTTATAAAGAGCAATAACCACAATTCGTGAAAATCTTGTAACGCTTATATAGAGTCAAAGAATATCTCGCAAAAATTAGGTGTTAGGAAAATTTAGTAATCTACAGTAGGTTAAAATGTCAGGTCACATACAAAGTTGTTCAACAATATATGTAGCCAAAACATAACATCAAAAGACCATCTTATCATGTAAATGCACAATGAACTTTAATTGATATCACACTAACAACCAATACATGGATGTAAACCTGGGGTGAAAGCTTATAGCAATTGTCAATAAAAGAAAGGAATTAACGTAACATAAATATACTTTATATATATATGTGTGTACCTTTAGTTAGCTTTGAGAGGACATGACTTGGAATGTTACATTGTTTAGATTCCCTGTTGAGGTATTTGTTTTCTGCACTCAGTCTACGAATGGTCAATCTTACTGTTCCCGCAATTCTCCCATCTTCTACTAGCCTACAAAAAGTGGACTCATTTTTATAAATTATAAAAGTCTACTAAGAAAACTAAGTTATGGACCTTTTTTGAAAGCTAAAAAATTAATTTGGGATTAAACAGAATTGTGAAATCAGGTCGATAAATCTAACCAAGCAATGTTGTTATATAAATGATATTTACTACAGAAATCAGGATTAATACATGTATATCAATGTGTAAGACAGAACATGTTGAAAGAGGGGATTTTATGTGCATTGGCAGGGGGGATTATCAATTGTTTGTCTTTTATATCTTTTTTTTTTATTGATCTACCTATTTGATTTTAGGAAAAAAGGACTTACGGATAAAGAAATAAAAAGAACATTTACAGAAAATTTAACAGAACATTTGCTGAATGTTTTTCAATTTCGTATACCGGTACTTTGAAAATAAACATTATTTTTTCTTCAGAAGTGAAGATTACTCTGTATAGACTACAGCTAGATCATAAATTTTGCTGCACATTATACACACTATTTTGTGACCCCCCCCCCTCCCCGTTTTTCAAGCCCATAAATGGGGTGTGTATTAAAAACAACTGCATATTCTATTTGGAAAAATACAGTAGTAATCTGTTGTAATTGCCATGAAGGATGAATTTATTGGGTTTTTTTTCCTAAAGCCAGAAAGAACTACCAACTGTTACCATGTGTATATCAGTGCCATGATTCATACATGTATGTTAAGCATACAATTATAATGCAATCAAAGAGATCTGAATGACTTTTTACCACATTTATATAATTTAAGTGTCATGGAATTTTTAAGCAGAAATAAGTACATGCATGACATGTGAATCTACAGTAAACATACCTTATCATTAAACTCTTGATTAGTTCTTTAATTTTCTGATTTGCCTCTTTCACAGAGCAGCAGCTTTTGAATGAATCTTCATCACTTAATGTCTGCCAAAGATTTAAACATATGAATAAATATATCCAAATGTTACTTTCTTCACTCTAACATGATCGTGTGACCATAAGTAGTAAACCCATTCAAAACAAGAGATGTTTGTGAAACACTTATGCGCCCCCTCCCCTGGACATACATTATAGGGTGCACAAGCCTTTATTATGAGCAGTGTACATTATGGACAGAGTACATGGATATGAAATTGACCTTTTGAACTTAATAGGGGTCATCTACCGGTACTATCTGAGATGCATCAACCAGAAATAGTCTTCTACATCACATCTTTGGCAAAAACATGTCTCTCATGATACCTTTGCAGAGATAATGAACGGAAAATAAATAATTAGGATTTTTCTAAGTCCAAGGGGCATAACTCTGTCAAAAATTGCTCGATAGTACCCAAAACAGAATTGACCTAGATATTTTTATTATAAATCTGTATACCAAATTTCAGTATGTGCAACCTCTGCAAAGAAAATGAATGGAAACTGCAAATAATTGGAATTTTTCTAAGTACAAAGGGCATAACTCTGTTAGAAATTGCACAATTGTACCCAAAACAGACCTGACCTAGATACTCTTATGATAAATCTGTATACCAAATTCCATTTCAGTATGTGCAACCTCTGCAAAGAAAATGAACGGAAACTGTTGGTGGACCGACAGACTGACCGACCGACAGACAGCAGTAAAGCAATATGCCCTCCCTTCTTCAAAGGGGGGCATAATAACAGTCTAATAACACTGTATCCAGTTTATTTTTAGCTGATTCTGAAATATTTCAATTTAATGATATTTTATTTGTCCCCTAAGTAACTGTTCTCCTTGACTGTACCTGTGGTTTGATGATATTTATTTGTACCCTGTTACACTGATTATACCTGAGGTTTGCTGTATGGAATGACAGGACTGTTATCAATTCCTTGACTGAGCTCTTTAATAGAGGCAGCCATATTGTCCCCTAGTTCCCTCCTCAGATCTTCTAGAGGGCACTGCTGTAGGTCTGTCATGGTAACGACACCAAATTCAGCAAGCTTCTTAGCAGTGGCTGAACCAACACCTAATACAAAAGTATAATAGTGACAATTTTTTTTTTTTTTTTTTTTTTTTTTTTTAATTCATAGATTTTATTTGTGCTTTCACATATACAGACTATACAATATATTAGTTAACATTCAATACATACTTTCATTTCTACTGCCTGATACTTCATATTAAATATAATTTCTTTGTAGTAAATATATGTTGCATTTCAAAATCACATTAAAATTGTATATGACATATTGTACATTTTAATGAATATTCACTGTGAAAGCTTTATATACAGAGATAAAATTAAAGAAAGGAAAAAGGGGGTGAAAGGGTGCAAAAAAAGTGAGGTGGGGGGAACAGTATTAAGTATTTTAACATACTTGTACATTTGTATATAAACTTGAGAAAAATAAATACATTATATCATATCACAAATAATTTTCCAATATTTTTCATATTCTGAAAATTTACAGTTTCTTAAAAGTATAACTTTTTCGACTAATATTCTATCCACAATATTTTTTTCTAGCATTGAGATGCTTAGTTTAGGCACATTTTTAAACCTACTAGCAAAAATAAATTGCTTGACAGTAAGTATTAATATATTGTGTAGTCTAAACATGTTTTTGTTGTTGAATTTGCCAAAAAGTATATCCTTTCTATCAAAATTAATGGTAAAATGAAACTTATTTATAAACCATTCCTCAATGTGACACCATATTTTTTTAACGCAGTAACACTCAAAAAATAAGTGTTCAATCGTTTCGACATCTTGTTTACAAAAGGAACATACAGGTGAATCAATTAGTTTGAGATTGTAAAGGTATTTATTTGTTGCAATAATCCTATGCAGAATTTGAAATTGCATCCACTGAAATTTTGCTTCTTTTGTTACTTTAAAAGGAAGTTCAAATATTTTATTCCAGTCTATATCGCCAAAAAATATTCCATTATTTTCCCATTTTTCTAGTGCCTTAATTGCTTCCTTTTTCTTCTTAATGAGTAAACTATACATGTCTTTACAGCCTTTTGTACTTTTATAAAAAATATAAAGTGAATTAGGGATAAAAGGTCCAGTTTCTCTTTTTTCAATATCCATACTTTTCAATGTTTTTAAAACAGCTACTTTTAAACCTGCATATTCTACAAAATTTGTTTTTACGTTAAGATTTGTGAGGTACTCAAGGCTTACAAATTTTCCTTCAGAGTCAAACAGATCTCTTACAAAAACAAAGCCTGCATCGAAATAACTTTTCAAAAATATGGATGAGTTGTTCATTTTAATTCTTGAATTAAACCATATATGTTCATGAAGAATTTGCATATTATTTTGACCAGAGTCAATGATCTTTACCCAATTAAGTAAAACCTCTTTCCAAAACTTGTTACTTATTTTATTACACATATTAAAAGTAAAGTCTAAACCTCTTACCCATAGAGATTCAACTTTTATTCCTAATTCTGATTCAAGAAGTTTTAGCCATTTTGTATCTGAGTTAATTAGTCTTCGGATCCATGTTGATTTTAACGCACATAGAAAATCTACATATTCAATCATTTTCAACCCCCCATTTCTATAATCTTGAATCATAACATTTTTCTTAACCTTATGAATTTTACTTCCCCATAAAAAGTAGTACAGGTCTTTCTCAAATTCGTCTAGGAGTTCCTTATAAGGGTTCGGAATAGTCAATATCAAATGGTTCATTTTTGGTATAATCAGGGATTTAATCACTGCTAATCTACCAACTGGAGTAAGTTTTCTTAACTGCCATTGTTTTATCAACTGCTTTATTTCATTTAATTTTGAGGGGTAATTCAGATCAACCATTTCATCTAAATTAATAGAAAATTTTACACCAAGAAGATCAAAAGTAGAATTATTCCAATCTAACTTCCATCTCGAGTGATGAAAAACTTCTTTGGAAAATTTTTTACTGCCAATCCAAACCATTTTAGTTTTAGTGAAATTAATTTTCAGACCAGATATAAGTGCAAAATAGTCAAGTTCTCTTAATATACCATCCATAGACTGTGGTGATCCATCAGATATAATTGAAGTATCATCAGCATATTGTGAAAGTTTATATTCCTCCCCATCAATTATAATTCCTTTTATGTCTTTATTATTTCGAATCAGAATCCCAAGAACTTCAGCACAAATTAGAAAAAGATATGGGGAAATTGGGTCCCCCTGTCTACATCCCCTTTGAGGGAACAGGTAGTCAGAAGAAATTCCATTCTGTATTACACATGATTTAATTCCATTATAAAAAGTTTGAATCCAATTTTTAATTGACTTCCCAAAATTAAAAAAGTCTAATGTTTGGTATATAAACTTCCATGATATAGTGTCAAAAGCTTTTTCAAAATCAATTAACATTAATAAGCCTGGAATCTGCTTTTGTTCTGTGTAATGCATTAAATCATAAACCAGTCTAATATTTTCACCTATGAATCTTCCCTTTAAAAAGCCAGTTTGGTCCTTATTTATTATTTTATTCAATACAGTTTTCAATCGTTCAGCAATACAGCCTGAGGCTATTTTATAAATCACATTCAACAAACTGATTGGGCGCCAGTTTTTTAAGAATTGTTTTTGTTTTCCTGGTTGTGGTAGGCAAGTTATTATACCTAACTTATTTGATTCAGTAAAGTGTGATAATTCATATGAGTTGTTTATTGCTCTTGTAATAAAGGCACCTATATTCTGCCAAAAGAATTTGAAAAATTCGCAAGTAAAACCATCTGGTCCAGAACTTTTCTCATTTTTCATATTTTTCAAGTAATTAAGGACTTCAGAATTGGTCAATGGGCCTTCAAGACTTTCTGATTCTTTTTTATTTAATTTTGGGACATCATATATTTTTAATTTGTCATGAATACTTCCAGAATCCACATTCTCCCTACTTTTATAAAGATTTTCATAGAACATTTTAACTTCATTCAAAATATCAAATTGGTTAAAAATAATTGTTCCATCATCCTTTTCAATTTAAGGTATAACTTTACTCTGATAGTTTCTTGACTCTAGACTGGTAAAATATTTTGAAGGTTTTTCTCCTTCTTCTATCCATTTTACTTTTGACCTAATACATAATAGTGACAATTTGTCATAAGAGCATATGCATGTATATGTGTATTATTTTAACATTCATTATAATAGTTTCAAAAACATTTGTACATTGACATTTGACTGTCAAATCTTTTATGATTATGCCTCAGAATAATATAATATACTCAAAAAGAATACAATAGCTGAAAAACACCATCAAAATTGATATTCTAAAACTAAAGTTGTCTTAGCAGGCTAGATACCCCCCCCCCCCCCCTTCTTGCATAATCAAAGCATGTGTCTAATTAAGAATCAATAAATATTTACATTCAGTGAAAATTTCTTTATGAAATCCATTGTAAATCTAAAACATTCAATACACTATAATAAACACGAAAACCTTGTCACTGTGCAGTAGAATACACAGTAGGAACTACAGGCATTTTCGATACTCTAGGAACACCAAAATGTATACATGTATTGGTTTAGCTCAATTTAAATTAAAACAATTACCCTAATAAATTATTGTAAAAATATAACAAGAGGCCCATGGGCCACAATGCTCACCTGAGTAACTTTGGCAATGCTGTTCTTTACTAGATTTCCCCCTTGGAATACTTATTGTGGCCCCGCCCTATCCCCGGGGGTCATGATTTTAACAATTTAAAATCTACACTATCCCAGAATGCTTCCACATAAGTTTCAGTTTTTCTGGCCCAGTTGTTCTTGAGAAGATTTTTAAAGATTTTTCTTACATATTTCAATGTAAAACTTGGATTCCCTATTGTGGCCCCGTCCTACCCCCGGGGGTCATGATTTGAACAATTTAGAATCTCCACTACTCCAGGATGTTTCCACATAAGTTTCAGCTTTTCTTGCCCAGTGGTTCTTGAGAAGAAGATTTTTAAAGATTTTTCTTATATATTTCAATGTAAAACTTGGATTCCCTATTGTGACCCTGCCCTACCCCCAGGGGTCATGATTTAAACAATTTAAAATCTACACTATCCCAGGATGCTTCCACATAAGTCAGGGTTCGACACTAACGTTAGTCTCAGACTAATACATTTTCATTCGGACTAATAAAATATGTGGCTAATTAGTCCGAACGGACCAAGAAAAATTTCTGTAAAACAATATGAATAAATTACCGATGTCGGACTTTTACTGGAAAACCCCGCATGTATTTTTAGATTTCTAGCTTTTGGCGGGTAGTTACGCAATACCGGGTCAATTCAGCCTTAATTTTTCGACTGATCGGTATGAAGTATAAGGATTTAGCGATCATGATTTAGTATGACACTTTTAAGAAAGATGTTGGACATTTTGGATGTAATGCAAAGGGGGAAAAAACGAGTACAATCATACTTGCTGATAGCGAGATTTCAACGAATCCGTGGAATAATATATTTCACGTAAATACTTTGTTTACGTATATTAATTGTCACGTTAAATTAATGTTAAAAAACAGTGATGTTCCTTTTTTTTGACGGACTAATAAAATCGCGTGCGGACTAGTAAAAGTGATGAAGCACTAGTCCGGCTGGACTAAAGCCTTAAAAAGTTAGTGTCGAACCCTGTAAGTTTCAGCTTTTTTGGCCCAGTGGTTCTTGAGAAGATTTTTTAATGACCCCACCCTATTTTTGTCTTTTCTTGATTATCTCCCCTTGTAAGGGGACTTGGCCCTTTATTTTAACAATTTAAAATCCCCTTCACCCAAGGATACTTTGTACCAAGTTTGGTTAAAATTGGCCCAGTGGTTCTTGAGAAGAAGTTGAAAATGTGAAAAGTTTACAGACGGACAGACAAACGGACGACGGACAACGGGTGATCAGAAAAGCTCACTTGAGCTTTCAGCTCAGGTGAGCTAATAATTGTACATTTAAAATTAATTTGTCATTTTTTCCCCTCGCAATATTTATTTGCGTTATTTAACTTCCCAACTTCATAATGGCTCTTACGTCTATTAAGCATACCAGGTCTGAAAGGCGCTAAATTCATAATAAAGAATAATAAAATTATCAATTATAAGACAAATTAGAGAATGTAAATTAATGTGCGGTGTGATAATTTGTCGCATGGACAGGTGGTGTTATAGGACTGACGACATCCAAAAATAAGAATTCAATGCTTAACTATACCATATCTGCATGTTTCGTTTGATAACCCCTTGATATTACCACAATAGTTATCATAAGATGAAACATAACCTTGTCACATTTTGTACATTGTGTCACATGTAAATGTATGAACAGACAGACAGATGGACACATTGATTCCAGTATAACCTCACCTACCCACCCCCCACTACCAACAACAACTTCATTACATGTGTACAGAGAGTATGATTACAGATTATAATCTATGATACATACATATCATTGCATTCGATTGTGTGTTAAGGTGTCACTTGTGAAATTAGTTATATCAAGGATTTTTTGAGAAGTATATTTTAGATAAGTACTCATATAGTATGATTCAAAATCGCAAAGAAAATGGGGGGTCAGTGTGCATGTTACTGAGCTACGGTACAATTAAGTTGACCTTTTTGCACTTAAATTTTAACTCTTTGGTTAATCACTTTTATCTTTATCATATTTTATCAGATGTAATTATGGCAATAAATATAATCTTATTTTACGTAAAATAGTTTGAATAAAATTTATATTGGAACAAATCATGCAAATTAATGTGCATAAATTATTGTGTGACCTTTTTGCACTAAAAAATATCACATTTGGGGTAATAAAAATCTAAATAGGCAATATTTTCTTGTATCAAACTTTTTATGACTTTTAAAGTGCTGATCAGTTGGAAGTATCGTGTTGTTTAAAATAATGAAAGAAAACGTGATGTAAATTTTGAGATATTGGTCAAAATGTGCGACTTTCAGGCAAAAAAGGTGTAAATTTTATCTTGACTTCTTTGATATATCTTCATTTTGGCAAAGTCTGTTGAGTGAATGTGTAAAATTTGTTCTAAAAATATAAATTGAGACCTATATTTAATATTCCTATCATATCATACTGGAAAATATTCTCTTAGTAAAAATATGTGGGACTAAAGTTCCAAGATTTTAAATTTAACAAATGTGTAGATTTGAAGAATTTTTTTCTAAATATCCTTCCACCACAAGAAAAAGTCCGTCATAAATCTTGCTTCTTTATGAATT
The DNA here is from genome assembly GCF_033153115.1 of Saccostrea echinata. Classification (NCBI taxonomy): domain Eukaryota; kingdom Metazoa; phylum Mollusca; class Bivalvia; order Ostreida; family Ostreidae; genus Saccostrea; species Saccostrea echinata. The sequence goes on along the minus strand of NW_026889758.1, from coordinate 5,248,092 downwards.
TTTGAGCAGTTTTTTTATTTGAATGTTGAATAATTTGCATTGTTTAATTTAAATATGTTATGATAATTGAATTGTAATAAATAGTTTTGAAGTTAAAGGTTCTGACTGAACTTTTCTAAAAAGCTGACGAGTGACATACCTTAAAGACCAAAAAGACAGACTGAATCAGATACCTGGTATACTCCTTGCCTTTGGAAGCCTGGCCATAAAAGCTTCAACTTGATGAGAAAACAGTGTTGTTTGTTGATTGGGTTTGTGTTGTTCTCCTACAAGTTTAGCCAGCAGTTTGTTGTGAGAGATGCCGGCACAGCACGTCAACCCTATCTCTTTGTAGAGTGCTGCACGAATCTCCTCTGCAATGTGGGAACCAGTCAAAATCTGCTCATAGCAACCACAGGTACAAAGGTCCTCTTCTATGAAAGTGAAATGTGACACATTTTTATCAAGTTTAATATAAAAATGGTTAATAGCCTGCATCGAATATTATAATATTTGATTACCTTTGTCTTGATGTTTGTCTCCAAAAACATGTCCAGCAACTGTCAAGTTATTTTCATCTTTTCTCTGGTTTACCAAGTCTGTCACATCTAGATAATTTTCATCCATACCTAATCTCTCTACATATGGTGTGTACTTGTTCAAAAACTCTGTTAGAAAATATGACCTGACATGTAAATTCACTTAACATTATACTTTTTTTTCACTCTCTTAGTTAAATTATATAATCTGAATAGTTTCAGTGAATAGATACTTTTAAATGAATAAAAAAAATTGTCAGCCACAAAATTAGAATTCCATAAAATTCTGACGATGTAAAGGAAAATATGTACAACATACAAACTACAAATACTACCTTACCAGACATCATACCAGGTAATCAATTCATAAAACACTTGTAATGTATCACTGATTTACATGTATATATCAAATGATTTACAAGATATTCAAAACCTAAATGTGTAAAGAAATATGTCCATTACCCAAGACTTGCCTGAGATTTTGTAAGACATTTCCCTGTAATTAGTCAAATCCTCTCCACTGACCAGCACCAGCTGTGGACATTTTTCCTTTGCATCCTTGATGTACATGAGCTTTGTAACTCCGTACTTCCTAGCAACATAATTACAGGTCACAACTATATTCTTCTGTTGAATTCCTGTCAAAGTTTACACATACATATTATTACAAGTTTTGTAGTAAACAAATATTTTTTTAACATTTGATACTAATTTTTGCTGTTTTCAATAATGCAATACTCTGACCTTTCTCTACAATACTGCCATTGAATTCACACATCTTTAAGATGGCAACGTATAAATCTTATCGGTGAGAGAGAGAGAGAGAGAGAGAGAGAGAGAGAGAGAGAGATGTACAAACCAAGTGGCTTATCTCTGAGTGATGGATCCCTGATCATTTCCACTTGGGCATAAAAGCAGTCCACATCAATATGAATAATGGTTCTTTCATGAATAGGCTGTGCATGTGCTGACTGATCTAGGAATAAAATGATGATCATAGTTAAAAACAATGCTCAGCTGAAACATATTTCGCTTTCTATCTCAAACATGTAAAACTTCAACCCCATGTGTCATGATTTGAACAAACTTGAAGAGATTTTTCCCCATAAATATTGCTATCTAAACTCTGACCAGAAAATTCAAGCTCCCCTCTCCCAAATAAAAAAGAAGGAAAAAATCAGATATAGTTTTCGCCATCATACATTGATTACATTCTAATAAATAAAATAAAGGTATAAAATACAGTTATTTAAGTGACCCAAACCTACAAGTACTCACTGTATTTAGACATCATTCCCATTTATTACAGTGGAACATGTCCTAATTTATGATCACTAGGCCTTGAAGAGTTATCTCCCTTCTCTTAATCAATAAAAATCAATTTTAAAAATTGATGCAGTAAAGAAATTATTTTCAATCATTATTCTCTTCCTTAATCCATAATTAAATACATCTTTCCACTCCAGCATTTATTGATATCCTTAGTATTTGAATTTTTAAAAATTTAAAGTCCCTATAGACCCAATGCAATCTTCGTTGATTAATTACTGCTTAGATAATTTATGTGCAATATACATGGCATCCTCTTAGCTTGGGCTAGTGGTTTAAGCCTTGAACTTGGTAGAGCACTGGACTGGCATGCTAGAGTTCCTGGGTTCAAATCCATTCGGAGGCACAAACCTGTCTCCGTTACATCTGGTGCCCACATTGGGACCTAGGTATTCTCTGGCTAATGAAAGTGAATGCCTCTAGAACTTAACCCCACAGATGCTGGTACTTCAAAAGAGACGAGGACATATTATTCTCCGGAGGGGGACAACATAATATTTTAAGATACATCGCATCCTACTAGCATGCGCTAGTGGGTTAATCCTTTAGCTTCATTGGTATAGCACTGGACTGGCATGCCAGCAAATCCATTCAGAGGCACAAACTTTTTTGAAAATGTCTCTTGGTAAATCCTTTTCTACATGTACTCTAAAATGCTTTATTAAATTAATTTCAGAGTATTTTTTAACTGTGATGGATAATATTTTAGGATAGAAAATTAGGTTGTACTAGGGGTGGAATACCTTAAAAAAGTGTTTCTTTATGTACTGTAGAATCATCATTGTTCATGGGGGACCAATGTTTCTGGATTTCGTGGGTGATCCTTACCCACAAATTTTCATCCCGATGAATGATTATTTTGTCGGTGTTTTCATTAATTGAATCTACCATACAGACTAATTACTAATGAAATTACATATCAACAAATAAGTAAAATTTTGCTTGCCCACAAACATTAACCCCAAGGAATTAAAATGATTCCACAGTATTCCTAGAAAAACTTTGACCTGCAACTAAGGCCCCATCTTAGCTTTTGTTCTTGATAAGATTTTTCAACATTTTTCCATGTATCTAAGTAAAACTTTCACCCCATATTGTGGCCCACCCTATGTCCAAGATTTGAACAAACTTTATCTTCACTCCATGGAATGCTTTAATTTATATCAATATGAAAAACTAAAGCCTCTCTATTCTTGAGTAGAAGTTTTTTAATGCCCAATCCTGGCTTTGAAGGCAATGATTTGAACATATTTAAAAATACATGACATTGGGATGTTTATATGTAAATGTGACTAACTGTAGTCCTGAAAAGATTTTAAAGATGTTTCCAATATATTCCCATGTAAAGTTTTGACTCTCTATTGTGGCCCTACCTTTGGCTTTGAGGCCATGATAAGCATACACTTGCATCTTCACTACACTGGGGTGATAAATGGAATATCAGTAATTGTAGCTTTTCTAATCTAGAACATTTTTTTCTACATACCTGTATTAGAATGTTTAAATTTGACCCCCTACGTGACCTCTCCTTACCTCTAGAGTCTATGACTAAGGTGAAATTAAATCTAAACTCAAGAAATTTTCACACAAGTTTTGACTTTTCTAGCCCAGTGGTTCTTGAAGAGGGATTCTTAAATAATCCCACAAAATTTTCACTATTTCTTAATTATCTCCCCCTCCTCCTGATCTGAAAATGGGGCCTGACCCTTCATTTGCACAGAATCCCTTTATTCGAAGACTGGTTGAAATTGGCCCACTAGCTCCAAAGAATTAGTCAAAACATGAATAGCAGACAGGAAGCTATGGTAACCTTTTAGCAGAAAAAGCTCATTTGAGACTTTGGGAAAGTTTAGTAAAAAAGCTGAAAATCTGAAAAAGGCAATAGACAGATGGCCAAAGAATCTGAGAGACAGACAAGGGACACACTATGATCAGAAAAGCTCACTTGAACCTGTGGTTCTGGTAAGCTGTTGATGTGAATAGCCGTACACTGATTTAGGAATCTCATGTTTAAAGCTCACTGATACTCTGATAAGAGAGATATCTCTAACTGGAATAAACATCTATTATTCCTTTAAAAAATAAATAAGTTAAAAGGCCATAGGAAATTTGTTTGCATTTTAATTATAAATTACATTCTTTTAGCAAAATCATATATTATGTGTTAAAGCAGAATTTGATATGAGTGAATTAAAGAAATACTCAATAAAAGTTATAAGGCAAATATTTCAATATATGTGTCGTACACTATTGTCTGCAAATATAAGTTTCTGGACCTTACCATGTGTTCTTTGCATTTTTAATGAGAAAGGTATACTAACATATAGCATTAATAGATCTCTTAATTTTTTTTTTCACTATGCGGAAACAAGTCCAATCATCAAGAATCCTCTTAAACAGATGTAATCTTCTTTTCCAGTTCCTAATTAAGTTACAATATCTCTCTAAGATCATGTAAAAGACATTTTAATTTGCTAGAGAACACTGCATCACACGAGGCTCTAACCATTTATTATGTGGATTCCCTAGTCAATATTTAGAATTTATATATTTACATTTACATATAAACACATATGTAATGTTCCATGTACCTTTCTCCAGAGATCTGTTATGCAGGTTCAGTCTACTTGTAGGACTCTGTGTTTTACCAGTCAACTCTACAATAGGTTTGTTCCAGGATTCCTCTTCCTCATCCATTTTAACTGTAATGTTTGAAGTCATTATCATCATGTCCAGTCCAATGACTATTTCCACCCGTATAGCTTATAATATAAATTTCTACCCGTACAGCTAATTATACCTACCTAGCTATTTAAACCTACTTTTTGCTTTACTTGCATTCTGTGGCGAAACACTGTAGTAATGGCGTAAAATGACGAGTACCAAATTTCTTGATACAGTCACATTGACAATGCATACAATAATTTTGGCCAAAAAATGATTACTTTCTAACTTATCAATTTTGCATCAAAAACTACATCCAGTTTTATTTTCCAGTAACTAAAGATCAGAGCTAAATATAAAATGTACAGCAAATCTGTATTAATTTTAAAACTTATCTTCTTGCATTCTTAGATTAAAGGTTTATGAGATGATTTTTCATGCATTACCTCTACATTCTACACCCTTATAAATTTTTCAAATTAACACCCAAAATTTTTTTCCATGCAAGTGCAAAAGATGATAAACAACACGTTTTACCTGTTTTAAAGATGCGCTTTAATTAGTATTTATTTCTACTTTCAAAGATGGGTATAAATAGGTAGAAGTAGCTACTTCAAGTAGGTTTAAATACCTAGGTAGCTATTACAGTCCCTGAAACGTTCTTCTTTCCCATTTTTCCGTTCGCTCACCGTTCGTTCACCGTTCGTTCAGCGTGCGTTCACCGTTCGTTCACCGTTCGCTCTCCGTTCACAGTTTTGCGTTCAGCGTTCACCGTGCGCTCGCGTTCACGAAGCGTTCACCGTTCGCTCTTTGTTCGTTCACTTTGCGTTCACCTTGCGTTCAGCGTTCACTTATCGTTCAGTCTCCAGTGTCATTCGGAACTCCGAAGTGAAAGGACTTATCTTTTTTATGTAAGGATTTACAGGTTTTGAATTTAATAAATAACATACCGTGTTTAAAGAATCATTATTTCATGGGAAAAAAATTATCTACGATACTTATTTTTATTATTCTAATTTAGCTGTTAGGTTATTTATAAAATTTATCTGGAAAATAAATGTCGTTATAAGTGCATGTATGTACCTATGTAGAACGATGCTGAAAAATTAAATTTAAATACGGGCAAAATAGTGATACTTCAAGCACTGCAACATTTTGTTGTTATGTTAAAGACGACAAATTGTTAATGGATAGATAATAATCGAAGTCAATTAATTTACCAACTGTAGCAAAAATACGAAAATATTTATTTCTATCACATTTTTTTTCAAATAATACAGAAATACATGTTAGAACATGTTCTGAGAATGATAAACAGTACTGCGGATATCCAATTAATTAAATATCTTTAGAGCGAATTAAATTGATAGTGTGGTTAAAAAAAAATATTTGTTTAAAATGTTATGCATTAAAGAATTTTTTTCTACTTTACATATATAAAGTCTTTAATTAGAGAGAGAGAAATCCCTTTATAACATGATTATCATTTATATAACCAAGGTGATTCTCCAGTAATGATATTTTTCACCATAACTTTATATGTTTGTCATTCAATATTATTAAGAGCCCCCCCCCCCCCTTTCCCCTAAATCGATAACTTAGTTAGTATTTCCAGTATATTTCAATTAACATTTAAAAAGAAGTTAATGCGTTTTGTAGCACAAAAATTTCAGTCTCAAAACAAACATGCATCTAAACAGAGTCATTAAACAATAGTAGTTCAAAATATACATGTGCCGGCGGTGATATTTTAAATTGGCAGGGAGTATGTTTCAAATTCAAGAGGCTTAATTATTCCAAGTATTTATTCCTAATGTATTTTATTCATTTATTTATTTATCTATTTTTTAGAAATGTTGGAATCAGATCTAGAAATAATAAGAAAAATGTTCAGTAAAACTTCTTGGAAATACTTTGCCTTCGGTGTGACGAGATTTTCACACCTGCACAGTGTCGAATGATTTTGATTGACAGGTCAAGCACGTGGACTTCGTGTGAACTTGAAGCAGGAAAATATAAACCGATTATAACTGTAAAACAAATGGATTTGTTGATAAAAAATGGTTACTTTCACTGCCTGATATATTTGGAAAAAAATTAGAATTTTTGTTTGATATAGGTACAAACATTTGAGGAAGGGGGGTTGGGGGTTGGGCTAAAACCGAATCTCTCTCTCTCTATCATTTGTCTATTTAATAAAAACAATGACAGCATATTACTTAAATATCAAGTTGTGAAAATTTAATATATAACAAATAATATGACTGCCTCTTTGTATCATCTTGTCCGAGTATAATCACGGCCAGGAAATGTCTACAGATAGATGTAGAAGTCTGCTCAATAAATCATCATAAAAAATAAAACTGACACATAAATATATTATTGCATTAAAATTTTAAACTACGAGTGTATTTATGCAATACGTCCACATACCTTTGTAAAATATTTTTTTCTCATTATTTTACACGGAATCGCCTTGTATGGTTGTTACAACCGTTGTAATTCATTCTATAAGTCCGTAGTTTTCTCTTCTAAAATCCACATTATTTGTAATGGTTTTATATATCAAATAAGAATAAATTACAACTAGATTAATTTCATCTGTTATACTACAGCGTTCGGTAACAATTACAATGTTTTACAGCGATAAAAATCGTATTATCAAAAAGTTGAATTTAAACATCGTACATATGTGCAGAAAATATTGTAAGAAACTTAAATTAATAATTTTACTTAATGTGCATTTATCATCTTTCTTAGGACAATTTTCATTGATTTGTTTATTTATTTATTTTTTATTTATTTTTTTAGCACCAGGCATTCGAATACAATAGAATAGTTACAATGCAAGGAAAAGATCAGAGGCATTCCGAATAAATCGTTCATCTTGCGTTCACCGTTCACTTTGCGCTCGCGTTTGCGCTCCGTTCGCGTTCTGCGTTCGCTCACCGTTCAGCGTTCACACATCGTTCACCAAGTTGCGTTCAGCGTTCACACTTCGTTCACTCACCGTTCGCTCTGCGTTCGTTCAGCGTTCTTTCACCGTTCGTTCAGCGTTCGCTCACCGTTCAAGTGGGAAAGTAGAACGTTTCAGGGACTGTAATAGCTACGTAGGTAGAAATAGTGGACCTGATCATTGGTAGATATGCAAATAAATAAATTTTAAAAAATCACTTTCTTCAGGAATGTTCTTTAACAGGTCCGGCACAATCTCTTGATTTAGCTATATAGCTTGATTTAGCTATATAGCTTTATTTAGCTATTCGGAATAGCTTTATTAAGCTATTCAGAATAGCTTGATTTAGCTATTTTATCATACTTTTTTCTCAAATGTATTATTTTCTCAGGATGCACAAAAAGTCGCACCTTGGTGCAATGATAATATTCAACCTTGAACTCTTCTGAAAATAATGCATGTAAAAATCACTCATCAAATTGTGTCTCCTTAAGAGACTTTGTACTCAAACTCAGGGATCGACATTAACGGTTGTCCGATTGCCCGGGGCAAGTAAATTCTCAGTTCGGGCAAGTGAAATTGTTATGTACTTGTCCGATCGGGCAAGTTAATATTTCTGACAGATTTTTTTTTATATCTTTCATTAGTTTATAAACAAAACAATAAATTGAACATTTGATTTCTACCAGGCATATGACATTGTTTTGCATTCGTAAATTCCTCGGTAGCGTTTGAAAAATCGGGTTCATTATTCTGTTTTTCTTTCGTGGTAGTTGACAAAAATATGCTTTCCATCTGACAACTTTCTTTACATTCTTATTATGAAATAAGATACATAAAATAGTTTATTTATTAACTCACAGAATATAAAGAATAGTTATTCTCGGTGCACGATGTATTCTGATCAGGATATGTAAGCATGGCAACTGTTTCCCCTTTTTCATGGAAAAAAAAATCAAGATTCGCAAAAAGATCGCACAAAAATAAATTTAAAAATATGAATGTTATTTTATGGGAAATATTGCTGCATGGCAGTGTGAGTTTACAAGTATTTAAAATGTAAAATGAGCAGCACATCAAATTTTTTCTGGCACTTATCTTGCCAAATATAAAGTAAGATCTCACTTTATTTACAATAAAAAATTAAGATACCGGTTCTCTTCTTTCTAAATTTCGGGCAACCAAGTTTTGCATTCGGACAAGTCAAAGTTTGAGTTCACTTGCCCAAAGGGCAAGTGAGTCTGAAAGTTAATGTCTATCCCTGAAACTTCTAAAAGTTTTGGGGCTATATAAAGCAATTGATACAGTTAGATCTCGAATGAAATTATAAAGGTCAATTATGGTCCACAAGATAATTGATTGGTAATAATTCAGTACAATGAGGAGCAATCATACTTATCCATGCCTCAACGCACACAAGGTAGTGTACAGTTACCCAAACAATGGAAATTCATCTTTTGCTTAAAAGTATTCAAATGCTGCAATGTTGGAAATATCTTTGATTTTGGTTGTTGTTTTGATAGCCCATAGTGCATATATTTATAGTCAATTACTTGCGACTTTTTGTCTATTTTGCACAAATAACATTTTTGTTAAAAACTGCATATAAATAGCTTTATCAAGCTATTTTGAATAGCTTAATAAAGCTATATAGCTATTTCAAGCTATATAGCTTAATCAAGAGATCGTGCCGGACCTGTTTAATACCATGTACAGATGTACATACTATGGATATACTTACCAAGTACCTATACTGTGTTAATAAGATTCAATTTTTAAAATCAAACTCTGGTAGTGGTCTTCGTGTTTTACCGTACATACTACATTCAATAACATTGTTTTCTTCACTTCAAAAACAAGCAGTTGACCGTTCTGACACAAGTTCACAACTTTATATATAGCCCAAATTCAACAGTTCAGTAGTCCGCTGGTAGTAGTGTATAGGCCTACATGGTAATTTATGTTAGTCATAAAAAAAAAAAAAACAGTCAATGTTATTAACATTCATCATTTCATAATTTTTCTTCTTTTTTCCCTCTAATTTGCTTGAAAGATGAACTTCGATCCCGATCAAAAATCTCTATTCTTGAAAATTCTTCATTTGAAACCATAGACTCAACAATCACATGCAGACAGCATCAATAAACAATATTTAATAAAAAATAAATATATTTGAAAAAGATTTATTCCTAAGTTTTATAAATCAGGAATGAATTTTACATCGAATATTTTACGTATGACCACAAAAGTCGAGACACGAATAGTTAAACGTATAAATTAATCAATTAAAATCAGTCGGCATTGCCTCAGCATCAAAATCCAGTAAGGACTTTGAACAGGAAAATGATTTTAACAGCATGATGGGGGAAATGAGTGATAGATTTTATTATGTGTATAGTTGTGACCTAGATGTGAACCTACAGATTAAAATGTAAGTCTACCAAGAATAATACTTACTAGCCTGAAAGGTGAGAAGGCTGTTGGATTTTTGATATATTTCCTCAACATCTGCAGGGCTTAATCTTTTTGGTACAGGGCCCTGTGTCCTTTTATTTGGGAATTTTAAATTTAAAAAGTGGCAAAATTTGGAAATATTGATGACAAGTATGTTTCACTGTTGATTAAAGACTTAGATTGTAGACTTATCCCCTATTTACATTTTTTTTTTAGTTATAATTATCTCAAATTTAATAATTTTCGAATTATTTTATATAAAATAAATTGAACATTAGGGAATTTTTATCTTAATTTGGATGAGTGGAGGTGGGGGTGGAGAGTACATTTTCATGGGACAGGATGATTTTACCGAACCTGGATAGAATGGATAATAAGCCCTGTCAGATCTGTCAGTTTAATATTAGGGAGATTCAGTAACCAGTCAATTTGGCTCAGTGAAACAGATCAGTGACACTTCAGTCAAAATTGTTTGACAGTTTAGCCCCTATACTGTGTTGTTGGGTAAAGCATCAAAGAATGCATTCTAGTTTAATAGTTATAACAAGGGCACTGCAGAGCAGAGCATCCCCTCGCAAAAGAGCATTTAAATTCTGATATGGATTATTACTTGCATAACTTCTGTTACGCATGCTCTTACTTACCTACTTACCCCAGTCCCCCAACACATAAGCACGTTACTATATCCCCTCCAATTCATTGCAAGAGGATAAAAAAGCTTTCTTGAAAGGTAAACACAATTTCACTTTTTATATTTTCCCTGGATAATACTTTTATAATTCTGAGTAAATACAAAGTTACCACAAGGTTTTGAATATTGAGTATGTTGAGTTTTGATATTTCCATGTCATGAGGTATGTGAACCACAATACGTTCTATTTGCACTATGGAAGAGTTATACTTTTTAGTGCGCTCCTTTGTGAAAAAGTCAGAAAAAGTATAAATCTCGCAGGATTTCTGGGAGAAACGTAACAGAAACATGTAAACAATATGTTGAATGTTGATGAACAAATCCTAAGAAAATGCAAATGAAATATTTTATTGTTGTGGACTTTATATGCATCAAGAGTAGGAATGACAGTGATATCAATTTATATCTATTGTTGATCTATGTATCTATTTAATGTATGGTACATCTAAATACAATACACATGTCTCGGAAATGTCGTATTTTTTTATTATAATGGGTGATAAATTAAGGGTTCTTGCTCTCTTACATATGTCTTTAAGTTCTTCTATTCTTTAAATGGAACATCAAATACATTTAACATTTAAAATTGGATTGAGATTGGCATGTTTTGTATTATCCGCAACGCCATGCTGTCCCAGTCAGACGACCAAACGCGCCTCTAATTTTGAAGAGTTCACTATTGGAAATAGAATGTATTGGAGACACTGCTACGGTTTGATTTATTATGAGTGTAAATTTATTTGAGCAGTTATCATTATGAATGTTTTCTGAGTTATAACAGAATGAATGTGCCATACATTGCATCTATTATAGTTTTATATTGGCCATGCTGCAGTGAACAAAAACGAAAGTAGTTTGTCATCGAAGCACAAACATCTCTGTCTTCAGTGTGCATGTTTCATAATTTTGTTTGTCAGATGCTCTATTAATGTTGATTTTCAAAATTTTGTTATTGATTATAGACAGAAAAACAATTCTTCAATGACCAGTGTGTTTTTTAATTTTTCTGTGCTTTAATTTAAACAATATGGCTTAAAATACATATGGTGACCCGGAACTGAGACAATCCATAATTGGCAACTTCACTGTATGTAGGCAATATAGGCTATGATATTGTCTAATTGCTGTTGAGAAGTAAATGTTTACATGTTTGAAAAGTACTAAGAATAATCATTGAAATTTAGATGTAATTGTAACGCCACTATACATAGGTACCTGGTAATTCAAGCTACATAGCTAAATATAGTGATTGTATAAGTGCTGTTGAGAAATAAATGTTTACATGCTTGAAAAGTACTGAGAATAATCATGGAAACGTAAATGTAATTGTAATTTCAGTGTACGTAGGTCCCAGTAATTCAAGCAATGTAGCTAGATATAGTGAATGTTTTCGAACCCGATTGCACACAACTCAGTATTTACACTTGGAAAAAGCAAAATACTGTATGTTATGTTTCATTATCCCCTTGTTCATTTTATTTATGTGATTGAAATGTGAGAAGATCACACAATCAGTGAATAAATTAATATATACCAGTATATATATAAATCAAGAAAGCATTCGACATTGGTCCTGGTGCAAATTACATCACTTCCGTTATGCACATAAGGACAAACTAACTCACTTACACACTCACAAGCGCATACCGGTAACTATATCCCCTCCAACTCCACTGCCAGGGGATAACAAGAGAGATTGTAAATTTCGTTTTAGTATTGTGTACACAAAAAGCAATAGATTACCTTAATTCATATACATGTATTGAATAAATATACAATATTTTAAGGTTCTGATGAATGTTGTTACTTCCAAATCAAACAATATATTAGAGACTAACTTTGAGACTATTATAATATGTAGAATTTTGATAACAGAGGGACTTTGGAGGGGGAGAGACAGAGGCCGGACTATAAAGACCTGCTGGAGGATCCTATGCTGAAGTTTTCTGGGGCCTATGGAGAAGGATGCTCAGATCTATATGTTACCTGCCAAGTGTTTGCGGATGAACACCCCCTTTCTCTGTGTATGAGTACATCTTACAAAGCCTTCAGCACTCGATGGAAGTGAGTCAGGACTGACATTTTATGATTGTACAGTACTTGTAAAATTTTATGGTTATAATGAGCTCTGGTATAATGAGTCTATGGATATCTATGGATTTTGTGTCCTGTAGAGGTAAAATAATAACAAAATTAACATCTATTATAACTGATTTATTATATTCTTAGTAAATTATAACATTTCTTCTCTACAGCCTTGTTGAATTTTTGTAACATTTCTGGCAGACATATTATTTCGATAATTCATTCTATATATATAAATTAAATCTCCACTTCATATGGAATCTTCTAAGGCCAATAACTTGAAAAACTTCACCATGAAGTCAAACAGCAGAGTGTTGCTATTATTTTTTTTTTATTGTTTGTTGTATTCATGACTGCATGTATGCCATTGTATAATGATGGTGTTGTCAATAAATTGAAATTGAATTATGCCTGACAATTCCTGACAGTAGGTTTCAACCTTGTTTTTTAGCTGGAATGAGTGGCTAACATTGCCAGTGAAGTACAGTGACCTACCTAGGAATGCCATTCTGTGTCTGACAGTGTGGGACATTTATGGAACTAATCAATCCATTCCTGTAGGCAGCACAACCATTCCTCTGTTTGGTAAAAGAGGGTGAGTAGACTTCAGAAGATGTGACCATAAAATTGTGCTCAATACAAGTAAACATTGTATGCTTTGACACCTAATTGCAGAAGATACCTGTAATTGAAATAATTGTTCATGAAAAAAAAAAAAGCCCTACAAAGGATGTGCTTGTGTGTATCATGTGTACAGATATGTATGTAGAATACACTGTAAATTCTAGAACATGTGTATGGTAAAATGACTCAAATGATCTGAGAGATCAAATCAAACAAGCATAAGCAGTGTAAAGCAATTAAAACATATAGGTGATTGTTGTGTATAGTCATTAATCCGCACACTTATAATCTGAGCAATTTGTCCAGATTACTGTAACTTCTGGATTACTGAAACATTTTTATACTTGGTATCAATATAAATTGTTTCCCACAACTTTCGACCAAAAGGTGAATTGTTCAGATTAATGAGACTCCACTGTATAAAGTTTTTAATGACATTACAGAACCTACAGACAAGGCATGCATGACTTAAAAGTCTGGCCAAACACCCTCCCTGATCCAAGTGTGAATTCCACCACCCCAGGGAAAACCAAAGACCACAAGGATCAGATGAGCAAATTAGCAAAGGTAAAGTTATGTTTATTAGCAAATACATTAACATTTAGAATGCTAGTCATCAAGTGTGTCACTTAATTTTCATAAGACTTTTGGAATAGTAACAATTTTTCAAATTTTCAGAATGATTGAATATACATCTGTTTGTTTTTTGTTTGTTTTATGAGTTATTAAACATTTAGAATATAGCAGCTATGCTTGGTAAAAGTTAAACATTACCTTTTGTCAAAATGATATTTGTTTTTTTATGTTCTGCAGTTGAGCAAAAAGCACAGAGATGGGCACATGCTGAAAGTGGACTGGTTAGATCGTCTGACATTCCGAGAGATTGAAATGATCAATGAAAAACAGAAACGAGACTCCAAATTCATGTATTTGATGATAGAATTCCCCTTCATACATTATGATGAAACAGAATACACTGTTGTCTATTTTGAAAAGGTTAGAAAGAATTAGAAATATAGGACTGTTGTCTTTTTCTTATCTATATATCATTATTACTTTTGATTATTTTTTTGTGTGCACTTAGGTCGAGTGGAATACTTTGGTCAATTTTAATTAAAATTATTAGAAAAAAATTGAACAACAGGAATTGTTGTGTTGTTAACTTATTTTGTTTATTTATTTATTGTTTATTTATTTTTTTTTTTTTTGGCATGTGTTTGTGTTGAGTGGAATACTTATGCCTGTAACAGTAGAAACTGTTGCATTTTTTTCCCATGAATTGAGAAAGGAGATGGATGATGTTTATTTTATAGGGAAATTCATAAACTTTTAAGAGGCCTTGGATATAATACCAGTATAATTATGCAGGGTGTGAATTGATATAACAGGGAAGAAAATTTAATTAGCACTTTATAAGCTTTTTTAATTTCTAGTGTTCTCATTTGATGTATTACATTAGGAGAGTACTGAAGGCTGTATTTTGAATATTTTTAGGAATATCTGAAGGCAAGTGCTGTATATATTCCTATCACTGCTGTTCGTATTTTTTAGGATGGAGATGAACCATTTGTTTTTAAAACAGTAGCTGACCTAGTTCAAGTCCCAGACCCTGAAATTGACATGGTAAATAAAATTTCTTTCTTTCATGTCTGTAAGTGTACTTTGACACATATTTCAGCAATGCATGTACATGTATACTGGTAATTTCAAAGTATTTTTACCCTTAAATATGCTTTTTTTCTTTCAGGAAAATTTAGTTGAAAGTAAGCATCATAAATTGGCTAGAAGTTTAAGAAGTGGACCAACTGATAGAGACATGAAACCAGATGCCAAAACCAGAAATCTACTCAATGTAATTCACTTAATTAGTCAATGAATACAGGAGTTGAACCAATACATATAGGAATTAAGGTGTAATAATGTGTTAAAATGTAATCTATTGTAGGAGATTGTGCGGTATCCACCCACAAAAACTCTGACCTCAGAGGAGGAAGATTTGGTGTGGAAATTTAGGTTTTATCTGTGTAACCAGAAAAAGGTAGGTTGAATTACTCAAAACCTTCAACACATTTTTGCTGACTATCAGTCAACCAAGTTTTGATTATTGTACATTAATCAAAACTCACACTGAGCACTGAGTATTTGTTTGTGGGAAGTGAAGCTGATTCCACTGATGGTTCAAAATAAGATGCAAAGATCTGAACATACCATAATTATCATTATATATCTTGCATGTTATTTTGAAGGCTCTGACAAAGTTTCTGAAGTGTGTGAACTGGAAACTGCCACAAGAGTCTCGTCAGGGTATTGAACTTCTGACCCGCTGGAGCCCTATGGATGTGGAAGATGCCCTTGAACTTTTGTCCCCTGCCTTCACTCATCCCTCTGTCAGAAAGTATGCTGTGTCAAGACTCAGGCAGGCTGATGACCAGGTAGTTTTTTTATGGAGGGAAATTGGAAGATATCATTAGATCTACATTGGGGGTTTATTTGATTCACTTTCTTTTAACTTCAATTGATCTCATACACAATTTCATTTAAAAGAAAATACTGTACTGTAAGAGTTGTTTTTTTCTTAAAATAACATTGTGTTTATATATTCATTATAATTGCAAATGTAATTGTTGAAACTAGGGGAAATAATGAGGAAAAATTTCTCTAATTCAATTATGATACATGTATACTATTCATGATTTGTATGATTGTTAAATAAAAGAACCCTGCAGCACTTGAATTCCTGCAGTTTAATTCCTTTTCAACTTCCAGGATCTCTTGCTGTATTTGCTCCAGCTAGTACAGGCCCTTAAGTATGAGGATTTTGACGAGATAATGAGTCACAACGACATTGTATCAGAGAGAAGAGACTCCACAAATGACCCTGGTGCTACAGATAAAATCAGGTCAAATCTCCTTTTTTGTACATGCTGCCATTTTAAAGAAAAAAGCATGCTTATTCAAGGGAGGTAATTTTATGATCTAAATGTATATTCAAAAAAAAAAATCCTATTTTCTATGAACAATATTTTTTTTGAAAATGAGAAGAATATCTTTAAAGGATTTGCCTAAAGGCAAGGTATATATATACTGTTTTGTAATACTTTTTTTGGCTATCCAAACATTTCAATTTTCTTTCAATGTTCAATAAATTTATTTAATTTTGTGTAACATTTGTACATATCAGGACTATCAGCACCCTCTCTAGGGCCTCCTCTAATGAGTCCATCTTGGATGCTTTGAGTGGATCCTCTCCTTCTCAGACCGAGAGTCCCGAGTCTAAACTAGAGAGGGAGGTCAGTTAACCACAGAAAGTGTAATGTCCACTGCTTAAATCTCCCGTTTTTAATTGATAAGTATTCACTACTGTATCTTCATTCTTTACTTTAAAGAGATCAAGTATCCTGATCTGAAAATCAGATTTTATTTGTATGTATGAACTTGTTTCCATGCTTTTATATATTTTTTTTTAATTTTGCAAGATGGATTTAGCCAGCTTTTTGATCTCACGAGCTTGTAACAACTCATCTCTTGCCAATTACTTTTACTGGTAAGAATACTGTACAGTCACATGTAACACATTCATGTTTTAAAAGTACGAGGGGTTATCAAAAAGTTCGTGGACTGACGCGATAAAATTAATAATATGTAGTCTTTGCTTACAAAATTTAAGCGGAACATCAAACAACAAAAGTTTAAGAAATGTTGAAAATTTTAGCTTGATACGTTGATAATTTGCCAAATTATTCTAAAATTAAAAAGACTTTGTGTGATCATCCGGCGCTGTCGCCGTTTAGTGTCATGACGTCTGCTTAACGTCATTGTTTCTTAATGTCCGCTCTCTCTACCTCATACACTTATCTTGATGAGATTACCTTAAATCGACACTAACTGTGCATATTTCATCTCTCTGAATCTTTTTGGGCATTAAAAAACAAGTACTCTGGATGCATTTTATTTTTCTGTAGCCAGTTTAAACATTCCTTAGGTCAATACCAGTTTTTCCAGGAGCGAAACTCTATAGAATGTTTGAAAAAGAAACCCCTTCCCCTTTTTGACGTTATTTTCAAGCCCATAATTGTTTGGACACTCCATATAAAATTTACGATGAAATTTCATAGAAATTACAGAATGGGGTAAAAATTGCAAATTTTACTGAACAAATGTGTCGTACCACATGCCTGAATTAACGAGATTTTTATGATGACAAATACTCATATCTAAAGAGTTTTTCTCAGTTACACTCAGGTAGAAAAAAACGTCATATTAGAGGTTGCGCCGCCTGGACATACCTTTGCTTACAAAAACACTAACAATTTATTAAAAAATAAAAATTATGATTTATGGTTTATTCTATAGATAGAAAAGATGATGCTAACTAAATGTGTAAAAATTCATTGATGTACCTAAAGCGGTTTTAATTTTATGACGCTAGTCCACGAACTTTTTGATAACCCCTCATAATAATTACTGTAAAATCACTTTAGGAAAAAATATTTTCGTTCATGGGGATTTATTTCTTGGTTGAAGAAGTGAACACAATACATGTACTGTAGTTTGAAATTTTGATATTTTGTGGAGGACATGAATTTGTGAGTCTCTTCATACTTCAAGTTTATGAAGTTTTTAAATATACATGTACCAGTTTAACTTTCCAGTCCAGGGATGAGGTAAACTGAGGTCCTGTGTCGCAGTAGATCCTAGCATAAAAATGATCCCCCCATGCTCAGTGGGCTATAAGTGATAAATCTATAGCCTTCCACTGATAAGTGCTGGCATCCAACATGAGCTAGATATTTTCAAAGGATGTAAAGCTAACATTCAAACAAGGCTGTATTTGGTGAACTGATGAAAAAATTTAAATTGTTGAAATTATAGACTGCAAGTTCATGGTCACTGTAAGGGGTTTCTTTATCTGAGTATAATCTTATATTCATTGTGAGGAGGAGAAATGTGATTCAGCATTTTTGCCCATGCGCTACATCAGTTATAAAATCCGATAATTGTTTTCATCAATAATTATCACTTTTTGTCATATCCTCTTTTACTTTTCTGCACTCTTCTTTCTAATGGTCATGTGAACACGGAAATTTACTCTTGGGGGGTAATTTACTCTAAATACAAGATAAGAAAGTCTAACCCCCCCCCACACACACACACATATGGCTTTTGCTTGTATTTGATGTAATTATAACAGTCACATTTTCCTCTCCTACAGGTACCTATCTGTGGAGTGTGTAGACCCTAATGGCCTAGATATTAAAGATTCCAAAGTGACAAAAATGTACCAGCATGTTTTAAAAAGATTTTCGCAAGCACTCTTCAAGGTAAATACATGTATTCATATGTCTGTATGAAGTGAGATAAGTAAAGTATTTAATAAAATTGTGTTCATATCACTGATTTTTCCCCCATTTTTTTCTTTTGATGAATATTGAATGTAGACATCTTTTTACATATACCCGGTAGATTATTGAGTACTTATCTTAAAAAAGAAATTTCATTTCATAGACTGAATCTTCTGAACCAATTGTTTATGAAGAATATTTTAATATAAGAAAATCTTTTTATAATTGCATATGGGTGAACAAACATTGTAAATTTTAAGGTCAACAAACATGTACACATGAAACAAAAGCTTGGAGAGCAAAAATTAGAAAAAATAAAGCAATTCTTTATTCCTGGCCCCAGGATCATGAAACAGACTTAGACTTAAGTCAAACTTTCAATCGCCTGAAAAATGTTCATTAATTATTGAATCAACCTCTAAATTTACAGATAACAACATGTTTATTAAACATTATTGAAAAAATACTTTTATTTTAAACTCCTTGACTTCAACAATGCTTTAGTCCAACAGAAAGATTTTGACTTAAGCTTAAGATGTTTCATGATCCTGTGGCCTGGTTTTTTAATGAAATGAACTATTCTCATGCTTCATACACAGTACATTTACATCATAATAATGTAATTTTGAGGAGAGATATGCTCACATTGAGTTTATGTAGTGAATTTGGAATACTTGTAAAGATGGGATTGATTAAAGTGTGCCGTATAAAACCATAAGAGTTTTACTGGATACTTTTCCAGGAGAGTCCCGAGTCCAGACAGAGGAGATCAATGATCGCTCGGCAGCAGACGTTTATAGACAGACTCGTGGATTTAGTCAAGACAGTGATGAGGGAGAGTGGCAACCGCAAGAAAAAAGTAAGTCCCATAAACCTTTGGTTACTAGGGTTCAATCTGAATTATTCCTGCAAGTTAGTTGGCTAAAGATTCACATTAATTTTGGCTATTTAATATTTTTGTGGTTTTATTTCAAGTAATCTACTGAAAGTAGCTAATCTGACAAAATAGAAGTTTGGTCTTAAAGAGGGTTTTGATTTACTTAAAGATAGAGAGGTTACAAGCACTCCTCCATGACCCTGAGGCCTGCAAATTTGACTTTTCGAATTTTGAGCCATTATCACTTCCTCTAGACCCTGACGTTAAAGTATGTGGAATCGCACCAGAAAAAGCAACACTTTTTAAGGTGAGAAAACAAATTGAAAGAAAATTCCAATATACAGGACCCTCTGTGCTGGTGTTTAATTTCTAGGAAATAGTCATTCTCTACTCAAGTTTTTGAAAATGTGCCAAATTTCTTTGTAGAGCAATTTGATGCCATGTAAATTCGTCTTCAAAATAGTGGATGGTGGAGAATATGTGACTATATTTAAACACGGAGACGACCTCAGACAGGATAATCTTATTCTGCAGATCATCACGTTAATGAACCGAGTAATTTCACACTAGAACTATTAAAAGATTCAAGTGGTGTAGCAAACTTACCTTATTAATATATATACAATTGTTTGAAATATTCTTTTCCTTAGTACTCGTGGTATTAAAGGATAAGTAAAATCAAGATTACAAATACTGTAGACTCCTTATTTTACATGAGTATTTAATATCTCCAAATGGCCCTTAGACTCAAAATCCCAAGAACAATAATTTGCGAGTGGACTATTGATCTAGGGCTTTTACATGGATTTCAGTGCCATAAAAATAGAAGTGAGTAATTTAATTTAGTGGGTGGTACTTCTTGCCAAATAACAAGATGATTAATTCGTCACGTATATTTAGGAATCCACAGTGGAGGGAATATGTACATGTATAGTATATTTATTTTCACTTTTCAGTTATTAATGAGGGACAATTTAGATTTGAAGTTGACACCTTACAAAATTCTTGCTACAAGCTGTAAACATGGTTAGTATGAATTACAAAAGATTGACAAATTCAGAATAAACTATACTTAGTATTCTATGTAGGTGTTGTATGTGTATTTTTTGTGAGATACTGTAAACCAACTATTATTTGCGTCATCTTTTATTTGGGATTCTTCAGTTTGAAATCAATCAGCGACGATTAATTTTAGTGACTGAGGAAACATTCTCTACAAATACAAAGCAAAACAAATGGTTTGCGGCGATTAATATTTGCGGGTTATAGTAGGTCACAAATTATATTTCTTGCATGCAAAAAAAAGTTGGGTTACAGTAATAATATCAAGAGATCAGATTCATTTTTCTGGTATATCAAAGTTAATCTGTTTAACAGGTTTTGCTCAGTTTGTGGAATCTGTTAATGTGGCTGAGGTTCTGAATCAACACACTGGGATCCAGAACTTCTTTAGAATCCATGCTCCATGTGAGAACACTCCATACGGATTTCAGCCAGAAGTCATGGACAATTACATTAAGAGCTGTGGTAAGGATTCTGTTATAATCTATAAAACACCCGAATAGGAAATGTATTGTACAGTTGAAATTAAAAATATTTTTAAAAAAGAAATATCATGTATAAAATGAAATAATTTTATGACTATGAAGTGTAAAATACAGATATATGAGTTATATACATGTATAACAAATAATGGTCATAAGCTGTCGTAACTTTGAAGGTTTGCTTTTCATGTTCACCTCATACCATCAGTTTGTAAATATTGTTCAAACTACAACTGATCTCTCCAATTTCAGCTGGATATTGTGTCATAACATACCTACTGGGAGTCGGAGATCGTCATTTCGACAATCTGCTGCTAACAAAGACAGGTATTTTTATCTTGATTTTTTTTATATTTATGTGTGGTTTTCTGTTCTTTGTATTGTTACATTGTGATAATTCTTATGGTAATTTCAGGAAAACTTTTCCATATTGACTTTGGGTATATACTTGGACGAGATCCCAAGCTCCTCCCACCTCTGATGAAACTGACAACAGAAATGATTGATGGCATGGGCGGTCCCAACTCGGAGCATTTTCATGACTTCAAGAAGCTCTGCTACACTGCATTCCTTGCAATTAGAAGGTAGCTTAAAATATTATTTGATGGTAAAAAGAGATGTAAATTTTGTAGTAATCATGATATAATTTTATACTGACAGTAAGACTTCATAATTTTAATTATATACTGTATGGGGGATTAATTTCACGGGTTCTAATTTTCACGTTTTTCTCTTTTCTTACACGATCGCGGTTTGTTTAATTCGCGGAATTGGTATATAATAAAAGTTACCTCCCTTGTCTATAGCGACATTAATCAGCGTTATATATCTACTTCACGAACAAAAGTTTAGGTTTATATAAAATAGTTAGATTTAATAATTAATTGACGATTAATTAAAACAAGTGCATTTACTAAAAGTCCTCGACTATAAACGTCGAATGATGATGCTATTATGATGAGTGCATGTACACCGCAAGATCTTCTTTCTGAAGGGATAATACATCGCGGCGAAAAACCACTGGACGGTAATAAATGTGTTAACGTATGTCAACGAAATAATATCTTTCCACATCTTCAGCAAGTTCGATAAGTATTTGAATGATTTTTTTTTAAACCATAATGTCGATAAAAACTAATAATAGGTAAAAATACACGTGGTAACATTAGTTACGCACGGGTAATCAAAACCCATGACCCACGCGTTTTGATTGATGAAACGTAGCGTTGGCTTTTAAAACAGCTTTTTAACAAATACAGGTTTTTATCTGCTGATTTGAATTAAAATAAAGCGTGATAATTAAAATAATTGAATGACAAGTACTACTTGCAATTACTGAAATGACCATGTACTGCACGTATATATACCTATCGTAGTCTGTTCTCAAATTTACAAATAAAACATGGAGGTTTATGAAAACTTATTCACTGTTTCTTGAATTCACGGATTTATCAACACCGTGAATATAGCGAATATTAACACCGCGAGTTATTTTCCCCCTATACAGTACATGTATGTTCACCTAATGATTAAGATATATGAAAAAAGTATATGAACTTTGCACATGAAGTAAACATACTGTGGATGGAATCGTCGTTGCTTGTGGGGGACCAATGTTGGTAGATTTTATGGATCCCCCTTACCTAGGAGTTTACATCCCAGTGATGGAATCTTCTGTATAAACAAGAAAATTATGTCCCCATGAACCAGAAAAATGTTGATTGCCCACAACATTGACCCCCCACAAATTAAAATGATTCAACAGTAGCTCAAAAACATACGACAAAGTCATAGTACAACTTTTTTTGCAGGTCTTCCAATTTGATATTGAACTTGTTCACATTGATGGTTAGTTCCAACATTCCAGATATTGCAATTGAACCAGATAAAACCGTCAAAAAGGTGAGATGTCACATCCCTAGAATGTTATTTTATTTGAATATAATACAGATGCTTATGGACAGGATTATGTTGAGATTTGACAGATGAAGACAGTTCATTTACATGATTAAAAACCAAAATTTCCACCTAGACAAGGAATGTTGAAACATTTTGACTGCATGAAGAAAGCTCATGATATCTGAGGCTTGATATCCATAAGGGGGAGGGGGGCCAGTGTAAGCAAGCAAAAGTGACTTACTTGGTCTGCTTACCTACCACCAGTAGTGATTGTTTTTAAAAATAGAATATTATCTTATTAAAGTTATTTTAGCATGGAAACACATATAATTTCTATTATGTTTTAGAAAACTTTTTCATACCAAAATCCCTGGTACCTGCAGAATATAGAGGTTCTATGAATATATACTGTAGTGTGGTATAGTTCACACCCATTTCTATTCAGTTATGAACCGATAATAAAAGATGGATAATAGTGTGTCTTGAGAAATAAATGTGATTTATATCCAGCAGAATTACAAAATACAAATGATTTTATTTTCAGGTACAAGACAAATTTGTGCTCCACCTAACAGACGAAGAAGCAGTTCAGTACATGCAGAATGTGATTGATGGCAGTGTGTCTGCTATGATGCCAGTGCTTGTAGAAAGATTCCACACAATAGCACAGGTAAATAATAACCCATAGCCCAGGTAAATAATAACACACAATCCCACACCATAGCACAGATAAATAATAACACACAATATCACACCATGGTAAATAATAACATACAATACCACACCATAGCCCAGGTAAATAATAACATACAATACCACACCATAGCCCAGGTAAATAATAACATACAATACCACACCATAGCCCAGGTAAATAATATCACACAATACCACACCATAGCCCAGGTAAATAATAACACACAATACCACACTTTAGCCCAGGAAAATAATAATACATAATACCACACCATAGCCCAGGTAAATAATAATACATAATACCACACCATAGCCAAGGTAAATAATAACACACAATACCACACCATATAGCCCAGGTAAATAATAACACAAATACCACACAATAGCACAGGTAAATAATATCACAATACCACACCATAGCCCAGGTAAATAATAACACACAATACCACACCATAGCCCAGGTAAATAATAACACACAATACCACACCATAGCCCAGGTAAATAATAACATACAATACCACACCATAACCCAGGTAAATAATATCACACAATACCACACCATAGCCCAGGTAAATAATATCACACAATACCACACCATAGCCCAGGTAAATAATAACACACAATACCACACCATAGCCCAGGTAAATAATAACACACAATACCACACCATAACCCAGGTAAATAATAACACACAATACCACATCATAGTCCAGGTAAATAATAACACACAATACCACACTATAGCCCAGGTAAATAATAACATACAATACCACACCATAGCCCAGGTAAATAATAACATACAATACCACACCATAGCCCAGGTAAATAATAACACACAATACCACACCATAGCCCAGGTAAATAATAACACACAATACCACACCATAACCCAGGTAAATAATAACACACAATACCACATCATAGTCCAGGTAAATAATAACACACAATACCACACTATAGCCCAGGTAAATAATAACATACAATACCACACCATAGCCCAGGTAAATAATAACATACAATACCACACCATAGCCCAGGTAAATAATAACATACAATACCACACCATAGCCCAGGTAAATAATAACACACAATACCACACCATAGCCCAGGTAAATAATTATACAAACATAATTCTACACCATAACCCATATAAATGAATACACATACAATTCCACACCATAACCCATGTAAATGAATATACACATACAATTCCACACCATAACCCATGTAATGAATATACACATACAATTCCACAACATATTTAACCCATGTAAATGAATATACACATACGATTCCACAACATAACCCAAGTAAACAGTTAATTAAACAATGCCACACGATAGATTGGGTAAATGATTATACACATTCAATTCTTCCACATCATAACCCAAGTGAATTGCATCTACAATCCAAGTATTTCTGGATAATCTACATGTTAATTTAATTTTCTCAGCGGGGCAATACTTTTGTCATTTATGATCAGAGAATGGGACATGACCCTGAGTCAAGCTCATGGGGGAAAGCAAAGGTCACTTATTTTGAAACAGAAAACTTTTTTGGCACAGTATCACTACTTTTGTTTTATGCAGGGATTTTAAAATTCTGATAGGCTAAATGTTAAGTCATTCAGAGTCATTAAGTCATTAATTTTTTTCCCTCTGAAGTAGATTTTTAACTAGGCTTATATTTATTGTTGTAAATTTTCATTGCAGAAATGGAGGAAATAGAGAATTATGTTAAATGTCATCAGATGACCAGTAGTCTGTGATGAGGAAAGTGCAATATTTTCTTTAGATATATAAATGTTCCCAGAGATAATTTGAAAATCCTGAAACTTCATAGCAGTACATACTGTATGTGAACCTCTGTTAAATTAAGTATTTGAAACAAAATTGTATTTTGAATTTTTAATAAATTTATTTTGCAAATTCCAGCATTTTCCATTTTGTCCATTTCTGAAATATTCTTCACATATATGTAGGGAACATTAACGCTTTGTCAAAAGTATTTATGCCCCCTTCATTGAAATTGAGAAGGGCGGGAGGGGTGAACGATTTATCTAATTTCATTTATCTAAAGATAATTTGGAAATGAGACAGAGAATAT
This sequence comes from Saccostrea echinata, assembly GCF_033153115.1. NCBI lineage: Eukaryota > Metazoa > Mollusca > Bivalvia > Ostreida > Ostreidae > Saccostrea > Saccostrea echinata. The sequence goes on along the minus strand of NW_026889758.1, from coordinate 5,222,310 downwards.
GTGAATGGCTTGATTGAATAGAAATAAAATAAGTTGCTTGGATTTTACTCAAACAATATTTCTAACATTTGAGGGGTGTAAAACTCATGCAACAATCATTCTCTACAAGAAAATTCTGTTGGCACAACTTAATGAAATAAAAGTGTTTGTTATACCTTTAAAAAATGGTCCTTTTAGAAATATATACTTAAAAAGAGTCCCAAGCATTTCCAACATGTTTTACTGTGCGGTAAAAAAAAAATCGATGTTTGACCACAGAGTGAAATATTGAACCTATCGATGAGATACTGGACCGCTTACGTCACACTGTGGGCGGGATCAGCTAAAATCTTATTTGCATTCGTTGGTATTCGACAGTGACAGAATTGACCATTGACCAAGTTTTAGCGCAGGTAAAGTAAATTTACATCATGAAAGCCAGCACAAGATACATGTATGTCATAAAATTAAAAGGTATAATAAAACGTTTTTTGACTGTGTTCTCGGGCAAAATGCGTTTTGTCGACCCCTTGAACCAAACTGTTTATTGTTATACCTTTAAAAATTGGTTTCTTTATACCTTTAAAAATTAGTTCCTATGTAAATCTATACAAAAAAAGTCTAACATTCCTAATGTTTTACTGAGCGGTCATAAAAAAATCGATGTTTGACCGCAGAGTGAGATATTGGACCTGTGAACGAGATATTGGACCGCTTACGTCTCACTGTGGGTGGGATTAGCTAAATCTTATTTGCATTCGTTGGTATGGAAGCCAGCAAAAGATACATGTATAACAAAAAATAAATAAAAGGTATAACAAAACATTTATTGACTGTGTTCTCGGACAAAATGTGTTTTGTTGATCCCTCGAACCGAACAGTTTGGTTCTTGGGTCGGACAAAACGCATGATGCCCTCGGGCCCAGTCAATAAATGTATACATAATATTATATGTGTAATAGAGAACAGAGCGGATAAGATGCCCCTGTGGTTTATTCGTTAGTTTTTCATTAAAAAATTCTAAATATGAAACAGATGTGGCAGACTCTATATTTTGGGTTCACTGGGATATACCTAGCTACACATAGATGAAAATAATTATACATTTATTGACTTTGTTCCAGGGCAACGTGCGTTTTATCGGACCCAAGAACCAAACTGTTGCCCGAGGTCATTACGCCGAAGACAAACAGTTAGTTCGGGGTGTCGACAAAACGCATGTTGCGCGAGAACACGGTCAATAAATGTTTGGTTATACCTTTTTTCAGATACGTGTATCTTGTGCTGGCTTCCATGAAGTATAGCACTGCGGTAAATCTCGGTCAATTCCGTTACTGTCGAATACCAACGAATGCAAATAAGATTTAGCTGATCCCACCCAGTGTCACGTAAGCGGCCCAATATCTCATCGATAGGTCCAATATCACACTCTGCGGTCAAACATCGACTTTTTATGACCGCTCAGTAAAACGTTGGAAATGTTAGACTTTTGTTTAGTATAGGTATATAGGAACCAATTTTTAAAAGTATAACAATACAAGTTTATAAACATCCTTTTTTTCTGTCATTGAAATAGTTAATATTGCAACAAAAATCTCAATGTTGCAACTCATATTGCTTTAATGTATCCAAGCCCTAAAGAAAAAATATTGAAATGTAAAATACATGACACTGGGCGGGATCATAACAAAAAAAGCACATGGTAAGTAATGGTCGACTTTACAGCGAATTACAAAATACCAGTAAAGTTTTCAATAGCTTGCTGGATAGCTCAATAAGGTATACAATTTGGTCTAACAAGTATCACAATAGGTTTGAATCTAGATCATGAAGTTACTCAGGTGTATCATTAGATTTTAAAGGTAAATGTGAGTTGATTTCAATGTTGTATGAATCAACATGTATGGGCTATAAATTGTGATCTTTTATTAGCCGACCTGTTTTTATATTCCTTTGAAGCATAATTTATTCATTATTTTCTACATGTCGATGAGAAGAAGAAAATTTTCGTTGTGGCCTTCAACTCAATATATAGATATATCGACGACGTTTTATTATTTAATAGTAGTTACTTTCATTTATATGTCGGTTAGATATATCCCAGTGAACTCGAAATAAATGACATAAGAGAGTCTGCGCATCTGTTTCATATTTGGATGTTTTACTGACTATAGACGATGACGGCCAACTATGATTACAAAACTTTATGACAAACAGGATGAGTCAGGCCTTTTCATCGTGAACTTCCCTCATTTATGTAGCAACATCACCTGGATAGGGTGTTTAGGTCTCCCAACTGATTCGATACACACGAGCGTGCTCTGAATACGACCAATTTTTGTACCGAAACAAGCTACTGACAAATAAGTTGATGTTACAAGGCAGTTTTTTTTTCAAATTCCACGGTCATTATACTGACCTTGTTTGTAAATACAACCTACCATTGAGTCGTAATTTGTTTGACATGTTTCGTTCCATTTGTTAGGTCATTGCTTTTATACTAAATTTGACTAGGGAGTGCTCTATCAACCTGATCAATACATAGGACTCACGACGGATGTGACCGGTCGATCGGGGATGCTTTTTCCTCCTCGGCACCTGATCCCACCTCTATTGTTTCCAGGGATCAGTGTTTTTGCCCTGTTCACGATTAGTTTTATTTACTGGATTTATGTGATTGGTCACTGTTTGTTATCTTCCACTTTTACATAAAGCCGTATTAAGTATCGAAGTGTCTCAAAACAGAAGAATTTTTTTTAATTTTAATTGTTAAAACATCTCCAAAATCTTTTTCCAAGATCCGTTTTCATTTATTTATATAAACTCACTTTAAATTAATTCAAAGAGCGTCATTTTTGATCAATAGTTCCATCTGATAACAATAAGAGTTTAGCAATGTCAGCGATATGAGAAGTCATTTTCAAGCAAATTCTCTGACGTGGAATTCGGAAAATCAGACATAGGTGGTCCTAAATTACCCTGAATTCAGTTTGCTTATTGATTCTACGTTACATCATCTCGGCTCCATTTGAACTAACAATGGCTTCAAATTCTTGGACAGACAGCTTATAAACAATATCTGGGGTTATTTTTCCGTTTCAAAATATTCATAAGAGTGTTGCGACTGCATTTTCTCCAATACATGCAGTATTTTTCAACACTTGTTGAAATGAGCCTCCTATCTTGTTTTTTCGAAAGTTTAGCTTTAAATCATTTTACCTACTGGTAAATTGTTATAGTTTTTTTTTTCGGAAAATGCTAAATAATCATCACATTATAAAATATCATCATATAACTTCATAGCATCAGCATATGTAAACGTATACACACTAATAACGAACTATCAACATATAATGTTAATGTCAAAGTACCATGGAAAAGTATGAGCATATATATTATACGTTTATACACTAATAACAAACTATCAGCATATTATGCCAATGTCAAAATACCATGAAAATGTATGAACAGTTTCTTCTTGTAATGAAAAAAATATCATTTTATATATAAAAAAAAAAGTTTCATCATATAATGAAGTATCAGCACGTTTGTCTAAGTATCATCATGTATCATCAAATTTCTTTATTTACTTACAGAAAAAAAGGGGAAAAAAAGTCTTCGAAATTATATGTACATGTAAATAGTGTAATGAAGATATTTCTGGGAAGCACTTCTTTTTTTCTTACTCGGCTGGGGTTAAAATAGATGAGAAAATATGTACATATGTATATAATTTCATAAGAAAATAATTATTTGTAAACAAATATGAACATCGTTGTATCGTCAGGTGCGTATTCTTTTTGTATACTTTTTGACATACATGTAAAATGCTTTCACATATAGCCTTTGGTTTTATTCATCATAAATATCCTGCCGAGGTGCGATGTATTCTAAACAAAGAAACAGTGCTTCAAACTAAAAAGTTTGTTTATTTATTGTTTAACGTCCCTCTCGAGAATTTTTCACTCATATGGAGACGCCACCACTTGCCGATGGAGATCTGCAAATTTTGACCTATACTCGGCACTCGTGGCCATTGAGTAGTGAGGGATCTTTTTCGTGCCAGCGCCTACTGCGACACGGGACCTCGGTTTATACGGTCTCATCCGAAGGACCGGTCTCCACGTCCCACAGTGGGATTCAAACCCGCGACATAAGGATCAACTCCTTACTCCACGACTCTAGAGCGAACGCTCTAACCACTGCGCCACGCGGGCGACAAAAAAGAAAACTTGACATCATTTTACACTTAAATTATTAAAAGTTGGTTCTCCGATGAATTCTAGGAACATGAAAACATTGCAATAAAATTGAACTGAAAATCACTTAATTCCGATGTAGAAATTAGAAGTACACATTTTTTTAAAACCATATTTAATGTGAAAATTCTTTGACAAATGAAAAGACACTGGTACGTATAGTGATATTTGACATTAGTCTGCATTATTACTGTCTCGTTTAAATATAGCTTTGCAAGACATTTAGGTTGCTTTTTAAGTCCATTTCTTTTTCTTTTTTTCAACTGTGCATCATCATTTTTAGGAATTCTGAAAAAGGGAAAGAAAAAAATTACACTGAATCTCATACCAAATAAATTAGAAATTCAGTTTATTCAATATATTGTTCACTACCGTTAAAATTGATTTCGCCGTCACCATCTTGATCTGCGTCCCGAAACATCTTTTGAAGTTCTCTATCAGTCAGGCGCTCTCCTAAGTTGTTCATGACCTGTCGAAGCTCAGAAACACTAATCACACCATCTCCATTCTTGTCAAAAACTTTGAAAGCCTCCAGCATGTCCGCCATTGGGTTGAACTCGGGACAATATTCTCCAAGAAGTTCAGTAAACTGTGTCAGGTTTACCATCTTTTTGTCTGTTCAAAAAAAGGCAACTGAGTTTCAATTTGACTTTAAGTCATTTTAAAGGGTGGGGCTACAATTTGGGATGAAAGTTTTACACGGAAATATACGTAAAAAATCTTTAAATAATTTTCATCTCAAGAACCACTGAACCAGAAAAGATTAAATTTATGCGAACGCATTCAGACATAAAGTAGATTCTAAATTGTTCAATTCATGACCCTCGGGGGGGGGGGGGGATGCAATAGGGGATGAAAGTTTTACATTGAAAAATATGGGAAGCATCTTTACACATTCGCTCCTATTAGTATAACCTTGAGGTGTGGTATATTGAAACATCTGCTTTCATAAAATATGGAGATAACAAACAGTATTCAAGCTCAAAGTCCATTTAGACAATACAAATCGGGAGCAGAGCAAACACGGACCTCCAAAACATCAGAGGTGGATCAGGTGCCATGGAGGAGTGAGCATCCCCTGCCGACTGGTCACACCCACCGTGTGCCCCTTGTCATGATCGGGAAAACCTTTAGACAATTCAGTTTGTAAATTATGGCCTAACAATTAAAATGAAAAAAAACATCAGTTGGTATTTGACTTAATGATAGGGTGTATTTGCTGACAAGGTCATTCTATCGACCATAAACTTGCGAAATTATGACTTCAAATGAGACTGTAGATATCCTTGTTTCATTAATTTGTTTGTCAATAGTTTGTCTCGTTTTAGAAATTGTTCATACATAGAGAATGCTCTGTATTGAATCAACTGGGAGACAAAAACCCATATGCAGGTGATAAGGGTATATTGCTACATTAAATATGGGAAGTTGACTGTTGAAGTCATCACGTTTATCATACAGCTTTGTTGTTATGTTACCATTAACGTCTTTTTCTAGTAAAATATTCAAATATGAAACAGATTTGTCAGACTCTGTGGTATCTTTTATTTCAAGGTCACCGGGATATACCGAGTCGACATATGAATGAAAGTAAATATTGTTTATTGATAATACGTCGTCGATATATCTAAATGTCTAGTTGAAGGCCAAAGCAATTGTTTTTTTCTTCTCATGTAGAAGTTTTTGAATAAATTCTGCTTTATATGAATACAAAAATAGGTCTGCTAACAAGGGGGCACAATTAGTACCCATGGGAATTCCAACAGATTGTTGAAAGATCTGATCTCCAAAAACTACCTAGATATTGTCAATCAGAAACTCAAGCATCTTTTTAATATCAATTTCAGAGTACTTGTGTATACAATCAGAATGCTTTTTAACAAAATAATTATGCAAATGACCAATGATAAGGTAAGTATATTTACGCGTTCCATTTTTATTGAAAAGCAGCTGTCTATGATGTCAGAAAGCTTGGACTTTAATTTATCGTGGAGAATGGTTGTATAAAGTGTACATTTTGATGTTATTGAATTTGTTAAAATTTTGTGATTTCAAATTTTTTATAAGTTCCTTGGACTTTTTAAGTATCCACATGAAATGTATGGAGATAACGAACAGTATTCAAGCTCAAAAGTCCATTAAACAATACAAATTATGGAGCAGAGCAAACACAGACCTCTAAAACATCAGAGGTGGGATCAGGTGCCATGGAGCAGTTAGCATCCCCTGCCGACTGGTCACACCCGCCTTGTGCTCCTTGTCATGATCGGGAAATAAGACAAAAATCCGTCAACAATTCAGTGTGTAAATAATAGCCTAACAATTAGTATGAAAAACGTCAGGCAGCATTTGACTTAATGATAAATTGTATTTATTTGATCTGATTTCATCTGATTTACACCACTTCTCGAATATACTGTTTTACAGTACTCCTGAAGTTTTTCCTTCACTGCTGTAAATATTTAGTGAGGAGTAAAGAAAGAGGCTTGGTAGAACATTTACTGGAACCCGCTATGTATCTTTATTTGTAAGGATTTTTATGGAGTTTTGGAATCCAGTATAGTAGAACAAGTTTAAGTATTAAATACATTATTTCCATTAATTTTCACTGATACTGACTGAGTGGCTGCATGTTAATCAATAGATTTTGGACAGCTTTCCCCTGATAACCACCACTCTCATCTAAATTGTTTGCTATTGGTTTAACAATTTAGATATCGTAGACTTTTAATTGACCGATTACTCATTTAAAAATTATGTTGACATCCTGACTTAATTAAATTTCTTATGCTAAAGATATGAGGGTATTATAGTTCGGTTATGCATCAAGTTAGTTGCGTGTGCATTACCAGGTGTGTGTCTATTATGCCAACATTTGTATTTGGATTATTTAATACAATATCAATTGATCTACATAATTTGTTTTCTTTGATACAAATCATGTAAGAATTAAGGTAGAAAAACTGTCTGATATTTACAGTTCTTTCTATAAAATTGTAGAATCATTTTGGTTTTATGGCAATGAAGGGATTTGCTACAGACTTCTTCTGCGATAACCACAGAATAGTCAAGTATAAACGTGGTAAGACAGTATACTCATTGTAGACTAGATACTCTAGAGAAAAGTTTTACAGATGTTGGTCGATACTCCTTATGAAATTTGGACCCGTGTTTTGTACAAATTCTAATTACAGAGTTGTAATGTGAACAAACTTAAATTGCACTACTTAATGATGCAGGTAATTTAATTTGCCAAATGCAGCATCTTTTTTCTAAAGGTGAAATGTTCCGCTATTTTACGCCTACAATGTTCACGAAAAATACTTAATAAATACATACACTTGTAAATACGAATCATGTACACATCAAAATCAGATTAAGTCCACAAAAGAGAGTGCTGTCCAACAAAATTCGCCTATTTGGTGTTATACTCGACTATGTCTTTTTCGGTAATGAATATTTCAAGATTTTTTTTACTAACACGTTGTGTACTTGTATGATACATGAATCTTGACAAACTGTCGAAATTAACGAGAATCAGCTATATCAACCCTACTTTATTCATGGCTATTTCGTTGTAAGTCTTGTAACATTGACAATCTATCTGTTGTGTAATGCTTTTTTTTTTTTGGCTTTCTGCTTGTTTAAAAATCTTTAAACATTCAGATATAATGAAAGATTTCTGGCAATATCATATATTGATAGGCTATGCAACCCAGATAACAAACATTCAACTTCTAATCAATAAAAGTATGAAACAAGAAATACTAGTATATGGGAACGCATGCGTTTCAGATATAGCTCTTGTGCATAGCAATTGCCTTTAGAAGAAAAATATAATAAATGGGAATCTACAGTTAATGACACAGTTTATAATAAATTACAGTATCCTTAACGTTATATTAGAACAAGTTTAAGTAATTAATAGCGATTCTCTGTAACCACTTAAACTTCTTTGCCACGCATGGTCACCGATTTTGATGAAACTTTGCACATTATTACAACTTGACACCAGAAACATATATCAAATAAAATTTCGTTGCTATGTGTCTTGGTTGCCATGGTAACAGCCAGAAAAGTTGGAAAAATTGAAATTTTCAGCTACTTTGAATCTTTATTAAGCCTTAATAAAGACTAAGAATAACAAACAAACAATTCTCACAAAAACCTGACACCTTGTTGCCACTAATGCTATAAAGAAACTATTTAGAATTTATCTCTAAGTAAGTGGTAACCATGGGTACATTTGGAATACATTTTAGATGCTGAAAAATGCAGAAAAATGCTCAATATTCACTAATGATAGGTGTTAAATGATCAAACTCAATCAACAACCTAAGAAAAAACAATAAAAATATTTGACCTTAAGTAATTAGGTATTGGCAATATTATTCTAAAAATAACTTTTATGGTTGCCATGGTAACACAGTGTTACCATGCTAAATGTGTTGCTAAGATTGGGTAAATGCTACTATCTTCAGGAAAAACAATAAATTTCATGACTGGCACATATACATCCTTAGGACCTTGCAACACCGACAACATAAGAAAAAATGGGATTAATTGTTACTTTGCAGTGTAACCATGGAAACAATGTACCAGTTGTTTAAAGTGATATTTTTTTGCTGCATTAGGAATTTACTTACCTTTTATTCAAGAAACGTATTATTTGACTCACCTTGAATAGTACTTATCTGGTAGAACTAAAGTTGAATATCATATATTGATAACGTTTGTTGAAAAATACAACACTGTTGCTATGGTAACCAGGAAGGGAAAATGTTCGATTTTGTTAATTTTATATCAATATTAAAGCGTATGTGCCAGGTTTTTGCATCCAGTTAGAGATTAGGTGGCAGTCAAAATTGAAAGTCAGGTTAGTTGTTCATAATTATCAATCATAAAAGTTTTGGGAATCTACATACAAAGGTACGTATCCAAGGAAACAGAATATTTTTCAGATTTTTATGCATATTTTTTCGGATTATTTCCATAGCAACGCTCTATTTAAAGAATTGAATTTGAGTTTTTTGAAATGTGAAAATTAGGGTCACATGAACGTCTTTTAAAATTGATCATTAGTTATATAAAAATATGCTTTTTAAAAAGATAGGATTAGATTTAAACACTAATAGAGTAAATTTAAAATCCCTTCTTGGTATTAAAACCATGGCAACCATTGCCAACTTATAAGAAATATCATATTTCTTCCTTGGTATATGTTACAAGGATCTTTTGTCTATTATTTGCTTGCATTTCAACCTATAATTTTTTTTTATTCTTAAGTGTTTGATTTTATAAAATTAAATGAGCAAAATTATTACTTTTGAATACTTTGTTTCCATAGTAACATATGTAATAGTTGATTTACCAAACATGTTTATCATGCATTTAAGACATCAGGCCTACAACTTTCAGAAACAATCATTGCCACTTGTTTGCTTTGCTGCAAACGTTAACTGTGGGACTCTGAACATGTTGAAAAATGCCATTTTTCAAACTTTAGGACATGTTGCCATGGTAACCATGACACGTAGCAACCAATTTCTGCCTGATTTCAGTTTATGGTATCAAAGACTTTTATCATAGAGAGTTTGGAGAAATTCTGAGACTATGCGTGCCACAGCTCCTATATAAAAGTTCAAGTCGTTACAGAGAATGGCTCTTAACTACATTATTTCCATTAATTTTCACAATGCTAGTAAGCAACAGTGATTTCTGTTCACAAATAGTCCATTGATTAACAGAATTATGTTCACTTGGACTAGGTGTCATTCAAATCAGAGCAAAATTGAAGGGGTAGCATTTTAAAATAAATTAACAGATTATTTCTAATTCAGAAATTATGTAATAGTGTAAAAATAGATATTTGAGGTTATGCACTGTGAAGTTTTCTAAAATTTCAGTCAAGATTTATTTAAATCAAATTAATACTGATGGAGGATAGCGTTTTGAGACATTTTAGACTGTTCCATATGTAGTGACCTTCACTACTCTGTCTATTAAAATCAAAAATTTATTTTAAACTAGAAATATGTCCATAGGACATGAATGCCGCGCCGAGGGGGTATTAGTAATGCAACATGAAAATTTGTATTAGTGTATGAAATTTGATGAGAATATCTTGAATAGTTCCTTTAAAATTGAAATCTAAAAAGTTGGATATAGATGATAAATTCACATCAAATTATGTATAAGTACATAAGCTTACATAAATATATCTTAAATGGTTTCTTTAAAACTAAGCAAAATTCAAATTTTAAAAAAGTGAGGTTAAGGTCACAGGAAAGTTCAAGGTAAAACATTTTTGATGCAGTTGAATAGCTCTCATATATACGTATCAGCATATTAAGTTTGATAAAAATATTTAGATTGGTTTATTTAAAACTGAGCTAAACACTAATTTAAAATAAATGAAGTTAAAGTCAAAGAAAAGGTCAAGGTCCAAAAATGTTGATGCAGTGGAAAAGCTTACATCAGTATGTATTAGTATATGAAGTTTGATAAAATATTATGAATGGTTTCTTTAAAACTGAGTTAAACACAAATTGATGAAAGTGAGGTCAAGGTCAAATGAAAGGTAAAGGTAAAAAATGTTGATGCAATTGAATAGCTCTCATCAGTATGTATCAGCATATGATGTTTGATAACACTGTCCTGAATGGTTTCTTTTAAACTGAGCTAAACACTTATTTAGGAAAAGTGAGGTCAAAGGAAAGGTCAAAAAAATGTTGATGCAGTTAAATAGCTCTCATCAGTATGTATCAGCATATGAAGTTTGATGAAAATGTCTTGAATGATTTCTTTAAAACTGAGCTAAACAATAATGTAAGAAAAATGAGGTCAAGGTCAAAAAATGTTGATGCAGTTGAATAGCTCTCATCAGTATGTATCAGCATATGAAGTTTGATAACACTATCCTGAATGGTTTCTTTAAAACTGAGCTAAACACTAATTTAAGAAAAGTTAGGTCAAGGTCAAAAAATGTTGATGCAGTTGAATAGCTCTCATCAGTATGTATCAACATATGAAGTTTGATTACACTATCTTGAATAATAATAATAATAATAATAATAATAATAATAATAATACTTTATTTAAAGAAGGTAACCCGATTAGTGCAAGCACTATTCTTCCCCGGGGCCTTCTGTAGACAAAAATCAATATACATACATATACAGATACACACAATCAATAAATAATCATGAATTATAGCGACATTGTTTTACATATTTTTTAACTTGGTGCTTGAAAACATTGAGTGTTGGAGACATTTTTATGTATACAGGTAAATCATTCCACAACATAGCACCAGAGTATTGGAAGGAATTTTCAAAGAGTTTACATTTATGAGCTGGTACACACAGGTCTAAGTTGGATTCAGATCGAAGATTGTATCGATTATTACACTGGAAATCAAACATACTATTTAAATAAGTAGGGTTAGAGTTAAACAGTGATTTATATAACAAAACACATTTATTTACAGTAAGTTGCTCATACACTGTGAACCAATCAAGTTTCTCAAAGAGAGGTTGTGAGGGCGCATCAGGGGGAGCATCTAAAATATACCTTGCAGCACGTTTTTGAAGCTTATGAACTCGGTCAAGATTTGAGTGAGATGTATTACCCCACACGGTTAAACAATAATCAATTGAAGGCATAATATAAGCATTATAAAACAGTTTGCGCGTTTGAATAGGGAGAAACTTTTTAATTCTACGGAGGGCAGAAATTTTACGTGACAGCGTTTTACACACATGGTCAATATGTACATTGTATTGTAAGGAATTATCTAAATAAACTCCGAGGATTTTTTCATTTGATACAATGTCTAGTTTTTGGTTTGATACGCATAGATTAAATTCATGCTCAGAGAAATTTGATCTCTTTTGATGTGTACCGACTAACATGCATTTAGTTTTTGTAGCATTCAGAATCATTTGATTCTGAGAACACCATTTTTCTATACAAGCTATATCCGTTGATAATGCATCTACAATAGCACGGGAATCTTTGCTGGATGCATGTAAGGTGGCATCATCTGCAAATAAGTCTATTTTGGATTTTGTAATACATAATGGAAGATCATTAATGTAAAATAAAAACAGAAGAGGTCCTAGTATAGACCCCTGTGGAACTCCCGCTGTGACTTGCTGATAAGATGAATGTTTGTTGGACAGATGGACACTTTGAAGTCTGTCACTTAAGTATGATCGGAACCATTGTAAAGTTACTGCATCAAAATTATAACATTGTAGTTTTTTAAGTAGAATATCATGATTTACAAGGTCAACAAGTTTTCCTTGGTCCATTTCATTTAACCATTCATCTGTAATTTTTGTAAGGGCTGTTTGGCAAGAATGTAGTTCTCTGAAACCTGATTGAGATTCTACTATTAGATCAAAGTCTGAAAAAAGAGATCGTATAAACTTTGCCACATGTTTTTCAATAATCTTGGATAATGTTGGTAAAATGGAAATGGGTCTATAGTTATTTGGATCTGATCTGTTTCCTTTTTTATAGACTGGAGTAACTTTTGCAAGTTTAAAACTCTCAGGGAAAATGCCAGATATGATACTTGTATTTATAATATGGGTCACAGGTTTATGTATTATTTGTGAAGTAAGTTTCAATAGACGTGGCCCGATGGTATCGACACCTGAAGATTTACTAATATCTAGTTTATTGAGTAAAGATAATACTTCGTCATGACTAATAAGCGGAATACCAAACATGTCTGTGTCCAATTTAGACTTTACAAAGTCCAAAAGACCTGTAAAGTCATTTTCCTCCTTACTTACGCCTGCAAGAAGTTCTGCAGAAATATTTGAAAAATGAGAATTAAACATTTCTACTATTTCTTGTGTATCCTCTGTGATATTATTATTTTTTGCAAGTGCGGCTGGAATATAATTATGTGATTTAGAAGCTAAATTGTTTAATACATCCCACATCTGTTTTGGATTTTTGTTTTGTTCTATAGTTGTTTTGTAATAACTAATCTTGGCGTTTTCAATAAGTGATGTAACTTTATTGCGCCATATTTTGAAATTTTCGAAGTCTTTATTTTTATGAAGGTTATCGCGCATGTGTTGTGCTTGCAGAATTTCTTGAGTTAACCATTTAGGTCTTGTGTCGTGCTTAACTCTTTTTGTTTGGTATTTGAATGGTATTTTTAAAACTGAGCTAAACACTAATTTAGGGAAAGTGAGGTCAAGGTCAAAGGAAAGGTCAATGTAAAAAAAAAAACGTTGATGCAGTTGCATAGCTCTCATCAATATCTATCAGCATATGAAGTTTGATGAAAATATCTTGGATAATTTCTTTGGAAATGAGCTTTGAACTGAGCTTAACGCAAAGCGCGACGGAAGGACAGACGGAAGACGGAAATAACAAACAGTATATGCCCCGGCCATATTCATGGCGGGGCATAAAAACTATATTCACTTGTATCTAGATGTATTCTTCGTGTGTACTTGTTTTATTGAAATCGGGTAAAAGAAAGGTATGCAAAAACATGCACCATAGATACTTGAGTTCTCGAAATAAATTCAAAAAAGGGTCAGAGTTAAGATTTCTGTTTTTTAAAGCTCAATTAAAGCTTAAGAGCAATATACTGAAGGATACGAAAACAAAATAATTGAAATTAACTTAAATTAAGTTTTCACATCATTTCTATAGTTTTTGATATGCATTTATATAAATACAATGGTAGTTTTGTGCTATATTTTTTTGTTGGTTAAGGGAATGAGATGCTTGTTTTCCTTGTATTTTTAATCATTATGACTGCTTACAATTTTTTTTTTTATAATTTCATAAATACTATGAATTCTATGGAAGATTACGCCAGGCGATGGGCCAGACTTGAAAAAGAAGACCTTGACACTTTGTCAGAATGGATTAAATGTACCAGACATATGTTAAAATCTCGCATTAAGTGATTGAGGGGTTATAAGAAAGCCATCTATCATTTTGTGTTCAATAATTCAGAAGTGAAAAAAGAATAAGATAGACTACACGATCAGTATGTACTGGTCCCCGCTGACAAAGCAGGTAACAACATGGTCTTTGTTTATAAGACTCCTTATTTTAACTGTATTTTCGAGGAACTGGGATTTAATTCTACAAGTAATAATCCATCTTATACCCATAGCTCCCTTTCTAAGGAGGAAATTCTTCAAAATCATATGTCAGATTTGAATATTTTTAATATTCCCAACAACCAAAATGAATTTGAATTGCCATATTTATATTGGATTCCGAAATCCTTACAAACAAAGATACATAGCGGGTACCAGTAAATGTTCTACCAAGCCTCTTTTTGTACTCCTCACTTGAATATTAACAGCAGTGAAGGAGAAACTTCAGGAGTACCGTGCAACAATATATTCGAGAAGTGGTGTAAATCAGATGTGGATATTTAAAAATTCCAAGGAACTTTTGAAGAATTTGAAATCACAAAATTTTACCAAAATTAATGACATAAAAACTTACGGCTTTTTAACTCTATATACAACCATTTCCCACGATAAATTAAAGTCCAAGCTTTTTGACATCATGAACAGCTGCTTTTTTAATAAAACTGGAACTCGTAAATATACTTACCTTGTCATTGGACTTTTGCAAAATCATTTTGTTTAAAAAGATTCTGATTGCACACGCAAGTACTCTGAAGTTGATATTAAAAAGATGCTTGAGTTTCTGATTGACAATATCTATGTGATTTTTGGAGACCAGGTCTTCCAACAATCTATTGGAATTCCCATGTGTACCAATTACGCCCCGTGATAAGCAGACCTATTTTTGTATTCATATAAAAAGAATTTATTCAAAATCTTATACATGAGAAAAAGAAATCTCTTGCTGTGGCCTTCAACTCGACATTTAGACATATCGACGACATATTATCGATTAATAATAGTTATTTCCATTCTTATGTCGACACGATATATCCTAGCGAGCTTGGAATAAAAGATACCACAGAGTCTGATACATCTGTTTCATATTGGATATTTTACTAGAAAAAGGTGTTAATGGTAATCTACCACCAAAACTTTATGATAAACGTGATGACTTTAACTTTTAAATCGTCAACTTCCCTTACTTATACAGCGATATACCCTTATCACCTGCATATCGGGTGTATATCTCTGAATTGATCCGATACGCAAGAGCATGCTCTATGTATGAACAATTTCTAAAACGAGGTTAGATATTGACAAACAAGTTGATGAAACAAGAATATCAGCAGTCTCGTTTAAAGTCATCATTTCGTAAGTTCTATGGTCGATACAATGATCTTGTCAGCAAATACATCCTATCATTAAGTCATATGCTGACTGACGTTTTTCATACTAATTGTTAGGCCATTATTTACACCTGAATTGTCGACGGATTTTTCCGTTATTTCCCGATCATGACAAGGAGCACACGGCAGGTGTGACCGTCGGCAGTGGATGCTCATTCCTTCATGGCACCTGATCCCACCTCTGTTTTTGGAGGTCCGTGTTTGCTCTGCTCCCGATTTGTGTTGTTTTAATGGACTTTGAGCTTGAATACTGTTCGTTATCTACATATTGCATTTCCAGTAAAGGTTTAAGTTGTAACTTTATGATAAAATGCTTACTTTGAATAAAGTGTGCACGAATGACAACCTAATTAAGGTATTTCCACCTTCAAGAATTTATGGGTTCAAAATAGAAAAACTGCATTTATTTTCACTGAATATAGTTTAAATTAATTAATAATCACCAAAAATGTATAGGTTGCCATCTTTTTAAAGATCGACCTAAGACATACATAAACAAGAAGTATATGTCAGCATAAAAAATTGTACATTTTAGTAAACAAGTTTATAAAACTTATGTAAAACTGGTTCAAATACATAATTCTGATGCTGAAAGTTCCAAAATAATTGTTACTTTATAAATATGTTTGAATTGTGAATATCAGGGAAACAATTTTGCATTAGAAGTACAATATAAAAAATACCTGAATGAAGATACATCAGCAGGAGTTACTGCCCTTAGCAACATTTTTTAAGGATTAAATAATTGATTAAATAAGGAAAATATTCAATTTTTTAACTCTTTTACTGTGCAATATTTTTTTATTACACCCTTTGAAAAACATTCTTTTGAAAGATATTTTTCTTTTGGGTATGAATTTAAATTAATAACAGTTTTTGCTAAAACTTATGACATCACAGGAAGGTGGAATTTCCTTAAATGATTTACATGTAATTGTTTGAACTGTATATTTTTCCTTTAGTTTTTTACTTTCTTATGAATCATTAGTTCCTAAAAGAACATCAATTTCAGATTGTGGCATAAATCTTAAGATAATTACCTAATTGCTTAAAATTAACTCTACTTTTCCTTGCAGATTTACAGAAGAAGGATATTAGTGACATAAATCGCATTTATCGCAAAAGCCCATTTATCAATTCCTTCTTTCACCAAGAACGTTAAAACATTAATTTGAAAGTGCCACTTTAGCTCGAGTGTCTACAATATAAATACTGCGAGTAGAAAGTACAGCTATTGATTTCCATCAGAGAAATTCCCTCTGGTCTCATTAGACACAGGTCACAGTGAACACAGGTAGTTTTTAATGGCTACATAATGGATAAATCAAGCAAGAAAGAGAATTACCGGGTATAAGTGTTTAGTCTTTTACTCATACACGAATAACTCAAAAATCATATACAATTTACAAAAAAAAAAAAAAAACTCGTTTATGAATTCCTATGTACGATATGAAGATTGGCTGTTCATGTAAAATATAAGATCAACAGTTACAATGTGTCTTCATTTAAAAATCCCTATGTTTAGGTTTCGTTATAAATCCCTATGTTTAGATTTCGTTATAAATCCCTATGTGTAGGTTTCGTTATAAATCCTTATGTTTAGGTTTCGTTATATATGTAATAGAAATGCTTACCCTTCTTTTCCACATCTCTTACTATTTTTTGTATGGCGTTATAGGGAACTTTGGCACTGAGTTTTCCTGACTGCAGAAGTGCTGCGACTTCTTTTGAAGATAGGAACCCATCTTTGTTCTTGTCAAATGCAGAAAATAACGTCCTCACCTCTGTAATTTAAAATATAGACACTATATTTATACAAACATTATCATTCTTGATAAATGATTAAAAAGTTGTATTTTTACTACGTGTATTTGTTCGTTTCTACTTACCCGTTAACTGCGCAGAATTTCCTATCGATGTCTGTCCAAAAATATTAATAAAGGTAAATCAGAATATATTTATATGAAAAACAACCCCACAAATACAGAAAACTTTAGAACAACCCTAGAAAAAGAATACAGGAATCTATAACTAGAGTACATGTATACGATAATTTTTATAACATTTTATTACACTTTTTAAATTGATATCACTTATATTATGTGCACTTTCTATTTATGTGTTCGTCAGCTACTTTTTTAATTCTACTTTATTTTAAAAAGTTTAAAATAGTTTTAAAAAAATCTTTTGAAACAGTTGTTCAGTACATCATTTTGCTTTGGTAATCTTTGAAGTAACTGCTGAAAGCTTGTCCTTAAAGGGTTTTTATCACGTATCTAAATTTCTTAAAAATGAAACGCTATTGTATTCTTGAAACATATAATTATCGTTTAATTCTGAAATAATGTTGAAAACGGCCGTAATTAGACGATAAAACGCCCGTAATATAGGGTCCTTGAAGTAAAAATCTCCGCTAATTAGATAGGGGTCAAGTGGTGCTGAAACGTCATAGGTGTCAATGGTCAGTACGAACTCGTAAAGCTTATCGTAAGAAAAATATATTGAATAGATTTTTACGCTAAATAAATAGAATACACAATATGGCCGGTTGAAATTTTGACATTAGCTATATTCCTTTGGTTATGGACGGTCAATCTTTTATGTATGAACGTCTAGCAGAGAGAAATAATCAGAAAATATGCCAACAATTGGAGAGGTCACCGAAGACGAAGCCTTTGACAACTCGGGACTTCGACTAAATAGAACAAATTAATAAAGTTTAACTTCGTAAACATTTATAAGTATGGGAATTTTAAATTCTCCTTCATTATTATTTTAATTAATTGTATATAATTAAATTCTGTATATCTTGTATCTGTTCCAGCAGTGAATATCATGCATGTACTAGAAATAACACTTCTTCAATGGTGCCGTTGTACGCCATTACGAAGTTCACAACATTCTTAATAAATTCTGTGCATGTACTAGAAATAACACTTCTTCAATGGTGCCGTTGTACGCCATTACGAAGTTCACAACATTCTTAATAAATTCTGTGCTACTTTTAAAAAATGCGTGTTTTTTATCAATTATTTTTTTAAAAAAGGTATCTTTCCTTAAAATATTTTATAGGACAGGAAAAAAATCGTGATCGATCGAGCATAAACGATTGTTCTGAATGGAGATAAAAGCCATCGCATTTGCAGAACATCTCTCGACCAAGTCCAGGAAATGTGGGGGGAAAATTCTTCCTAAAACCTTTCTTGTGCACATTTGTGCATCCTAAAGCTATAAATTATACCTTACTAGCTGTCAATCATCCAGTTATCTCTTAATTATATTCTAGCAGGTTTAATAGACACAACAAATGAGCCCTTATATACACAATAAGTACTTCGCTTGACCAAGATTGACACCTATGACGTCAGAGCAATGGCGCGTAACATCGGCGATCTGCTTATTGAGAAATTCAAACTTTGAATCGCTGAAACATCAAAAATATTAATTTTCTAGCTGTTACAGCAAATTACATTATACAAAACATTTTTTTTTTTGGATTTAGCTTGAATGTCAGATTTTTCCGGATTTGATTTGAATGTTAAATTTTTCCGGATTTGGTTCCAATATTACAATTTTCGCGGGTGCACGAGCTTTTTACAACTTTAGAAATTGTTTACCAGTGTTTACTAGTCACTGTGCTGACTATCATGTTTGTCTTCACTTTTCCTGTGAGAGAAAACTTCTAAGTTGGTAAGTTAAACATGAAATCTTCTTGTATATCGTTTCATAAGAAATTTTTACGTGCATAATTGTTATTAATTATATGTTTATAAAGGTGTTCAATGTTCACCTGTTATGGTGTAATTTTTAGTGACATGTTAGAAAGTTGGCATGAAAGATTTATGATTTGATGACTATGTGTAGAAAATTTATGTCATAATAGGTTGATGTTTATAATGTGATATCGAAAGTTAAAGATTTGCTGTGATTTTTGCGTGAAATTATTTGGTGCATGTGCACTCTATAATACCGTTAATCATATATTTTGTTTGAGCATTTTCTAGTAACGGTAATTCGTTTGAAACTGTGTGATTTGATAGTTATATGAATTTCATATGTGCTAATTTACTAGGGTGCGTGTGCAATATTTATTGTAAAAATGTTGTTTACAAAGAACAGAGCATTTATTTAATAATCAGAGTGATGTTAATTTGTCAATCGCAGAGTGTGTGGTTTATGTGTAATATCAAATACTTATATATATGTTTTCTATGTATTTACAGTAAATCACATCACATCACTGTCACTGGAACTAAACAATAAAGGATGTGCATTTACAAGGGAGTTAATTTCTCTGTGAAATTGATGATAGTCAGTACACTAGCAAAGATTTTTAAATATATGATTTTAATAGCGTGTAAACTTTGTCATATCAAAAAGTTTTGAGACGTGATAAAAACCCTTTAAGGATAAAGAGCAACAAACTTTTTTTCAGAAATCAGCAATATTTCTAATAGATTTATGTTCATAAAGATAATTTGAATTATGTTTTTGCCTGAGTAAATGTTAAATCTTTAAATGATTTCGTAATAATGTCATAAGGGCAAAAATTTGTAATTTATGCCATTTCCATTCAAAATCAGTGAAAAATCTATGTCAATTCATGCATCTGCTTTTTTGTTTGCCTTTTTTAATTCTTAATAGTAACTAGCTCCTCCTGGCATTAAATTTTGTATTTCTCGAGCAATGGATTCTAAACCACAAAAAAGAACCAAGCAACAAATGAATTTATTGCTGCTATATGGCCAAATACCTTAAAAATTCCAAAGAATTATGACAGATGCTCAGATAAAAAAAGAAGAACAGTATTGATTCCTAATGAATTTAGAGAATATCGAGGTCATTCGGGATATCAGCCTATTCTTCGGAGTAAAGACGATGAAACGTGACTACCTAAAACGTACAATAATGCTTTAGAAAAGCTACAACGCAATAGTACATTAGATATTTATCTCTCCTTACTGTTTCAGATATTAGAATAATATGATAAGAAAAGGACATATGATGCAACACTCATCGATCTAGAGTGAAACAGCAATTTGACATATTCCTCTGAACTTTAATATCAATAATTCAGGCCTTTTTGGCAATGCATAATGGTTCTTGTATTTGGTAGCATTTAGAAAGCTGATTCTTGATATCCGGTGATAGACAAGAAGTGATAGATATATATTCTGGAATCGTTGTTAATCAAACTGTACAGCGCGATAGCCTGCTTTGCTTAAATGGGACGGGTTTTGAGATTAAATAAACCTAGTAAAATTCTTTGACTTTTTTACCTTTAAAAAAGGTTCATTACAAATCCTATAATAATCATGGTAATTATATAATTTTTCAGGAACTTTTAAAAGTGACTGTCTTAAAAATTTACAAAGCGTATCCGTAAATTTTTACAAATAGGGCCTACACATACTTTATCTATAAACAGGATAATAATTGCAATGAAGCATATTATCTGATTGTCCGACTTCGAAATTCGCCGTTGCCTTTTTATAATTCCTCTCCGGTATTTCTCGTAATTCATTTAAAATCATATTTTATGAGAAACACAAAATTTGATATTGAATCTATTAATCAGTACGTAGTGCAGTGAGAAAATAGGCAACCAGAAGCAGCAAGATGGGCCATATCTCACAATCATTCAATCCATCCAAAATTATCATAGCAAACTTCTTTTTTCAAATGATTCTAAGATATATAGTTATATATAACAATTTATTCTCTTTTTTTTTCTATGGTCGAACCAATGACCTTGTCAGCAAATACAATTTATCATTAAGTCAAATGCTGACTGACGTTTTTCATACTAATTGTTAGGCCATTATTTACAACTGAATTGTCGACGAATTTTTTCGTTATTTCCCGATCATGACAAGGAGCACATGGCGGGGATGCTCACTCCTCCATGGCACCTGATCCCACCTCTGATGTGTTAGAGGTCCGTGTTTGCTCTTCTCCAAAATTTGTATTGTTTAATGGACTTTTGAGTTTGAATACTGTTCGTTATCTCCATACATTTCATTTTATTCTTTTTTTCTAAAGAAAATTATAACATTGTTTTACTGTAAATTACGATAAAGACGTCCATGTTAGAAGCCTCTTAAAGTCATTAGTGCTTGTTGATCCCTAGAAGAATGTCACATTGGGAGAACCTTACACGTTTGTAGCTACAGCCCGTCTTAATATGTGTGGAGTGGGATTACTCTTCATCCAATAATTACATCACCAAATCATTACATGTTTCTTGACGAGAACAAGCACGCTAGAAAAATTCATGATAGATTATCTTAGCTAATTCATTATCTCACATGAAAAATAAAGTATTTCAGGTTATACATTTGTCTTGCTTATGTATGAAGTATTATACTTTGAAACAAAATTGCATGTTCATAGTATTTAGCATTAGTTAGAAATACAGGATTCCCTCAAATTAAATTGTTACTTTTGAAAAAAAGAAACCTAAGCCAAATAAAAATATCATAAGAAATACATGTTTGTTTTATAAACAATATCAAATTGCTTATTTTTATGGAAAGAAATAGACCTCTTAACTTTGTGTCATAGATGATGTTATGAAATATATGGAGATAACGAACAGTAATCGAGCTCAAAAGTCCATTAAACAATACAAAATAGGAGCGGAGCAAACACGGACCTCCAAACATCAGAGGTGGGATCAGATGCCATGGAGGAGTGAGCATCCCCTGCCGATCGGTCACACCCGCCGTGTGCTCCTTTTCATGATCGGGAAATAACGGAAAAATCCGTCGACAATTCAGTGTGTAAATAATGAGGTGTGAGGTGCTATTTTGAAATTCACCAAGATTACATTTGTTATGCAGGGTAAAACATTCACTTTGTTAGTGTTTTCCCCACCATGTTCTTTATCATGCACATAGGAATAATTTATTGAGAATCCTGCAACAATGACATACACGCATTTAAAATAATAGTTCAAACATTTTTATTCTGTCGACGTCTCCTCATTAAAAATTAAAAGAATAGATATTACCGACTGCTGTGATAAAGGGACCACTAGGACTAGGACCTCGATCAAAAGTGCTCCAATATTCTTTAGATGATTACGAAATAGTCTTTTGTTTAACAGTCAAATTTGTGTCATAATTGTAATGCAAAAATTGATTTTTTTTTTAAGTCATAAGTATCAATTACAAAAACAAAATTGTTAAATGGATAATATATTTACTTTTCTCTAAAGAAAAAGATCTGAGTAACTGATAATTATTATTATTTTTTTTTTAAAAGAAGCAAATAGGAAATAAATAGATAAATAAACAAACAAAAGAAAATAAAGAAAAAAAAAGGGAAAAAAATTTAAACAAATAAAAAAAAAACAAAGGATAGTAACTCTCTCATTCAAGGAAGAAAACGCTTAAATTTTTTTTTTTTATGAATAAGTGGAAAATATTTTATTTTGTTCTGAAATTGAACCAATACATGTATTTAGTTTGTTTCATATAATGGACAAGCTTCCATATCATCCTGGTCAAGTTAGAGGGGTTAAAATATGCAGGAATGCACATTCTCTGTTTAAAAATAAAAAAAAAAATCTTACTCATTAAAGAGCTTCGCTCCTGAGCTTTTGAGTATATTTTTTGTCTTGGCCTATATTTAAATAATCTGCATAATGTTTTAGTTCTTACAATAAATTTGGATTCTACAATGCCATTTAAACTATATTCAGTTAAAACCCCATGATCAAATTCCATACCAAATGTATTAAGCAATAAACTATATTTTGTGGCGGAAGGTTTTTTTTTAAGAAGAAAATGATCGTTTTTTTTTTCTCTTTCGAAGTATTTTAGGTATTCTTAAGTTTGGATTCCTATTTTCACCTGCAGCCTGTACACAGAGATATTTTGTGCCGTAAACTGTCTTATGCTTGTCCTAAATTAGATATCAAATAAACTGTCATAAATTCTATCATCATATTTGACAAATATAGCAAATGTATTGTGAAAAATCCAGAAAAAATAGCCCCAATGAGCTTAAAATTAACGTTATTTTAGTAATATCTAAAAATTAACATCACAGACCTCCACTTTTAATTTTTTTTAAATATATAAGATACTTTTAACCATTCTTCTTAAATTCAGTAAAATTTCATTACTTTTAAATGATTTAATTGCTCGTTAAATTTTTAATGCCAGAAAAATGACATTTCTTGACTGCAGAAAGGTCAAATAATAGAGCATGCGAAGTAATTTGAAACTTTTTTGTTGTCATAAATTTTGATATGTCTATTCACTATGAAATAAGACTGTGTTTATTCCCATAATTTATTTGAATAAAAAAATATTGGAGGAAAAACTTTAAAAATTGATTTATGTGTTAGACGTAATTACAGTGCAAAAAGGTCATACTAAATGCTCCGTAGCGCCAAAAGAAGTGCATTGACCCTCATTTTTTGTTTTGATTTTTAATTAAGCTATGTGTGTAGATTCTAAAAAAAATATACTTGATAAAAAATTCTCATTACTTTTGATAGCAGGATCCAACCTCCTTAACACAAATATAATTTCTTTAGAATCTGCATTTTATACAAACCCATGGTAGGATCTCTCAACATCAGAAAGGATATTCAAATGAAAAATGAAGACAACGAATAGTTAGTAAAATAAAGATCTGAACAACCCACGACTAATCCATATCAATCAAACAACCAACAATTTTACCCAAGAAAATGAGACAACAAACTATTTTACCCAACTTAATCAAACAGCCAACAATTCAACTAATGGTTCTAGTCCACCAACCGAGGATCATACCCAACTTAGTAGCCCAATTGATTTATTATAAGATACTTTGAATTATAGGTCTTATCCATCTTTCCTTTCTAGGGACTTTAACTATATTTATATTAATGAAAAAATACAACGAATTTATTTCTTATTTAAATTAATGTGTTTCTAATTGATCATGATCAGATTTTGTGTTTTTTAATGAAATATATTTTCTAGCATATCAAGAGTAATAATAAAAGAACAATTTTTTCTTTCCTTTTTCTTCATGATTATTTTGTAATTTATTTCGAAAAGCGTTCGATTGTATCAATTAATTTTTTGTACACTTTATTACTTTTAATTATTTTAAGGACTTTAAAAATATGAGGAAATTTTACAATTATTGACTGCAAATGTGATTCAACCCAAATAAATTGAGAAACATGTTTTAGAGACCATTGTATGAGTTCAAGCTTTGATTAAATATTAGCCTAGAGTTCTTAATTTCTGTAGAATCCTTTAGAGACTGTTGATGGTGAGGAAACAACAGAAATACTGTTATTGTTCTCAGTCGCTGACTGTTCATTTCAAATTGGAAATATCTCGAAAAATTCTTAAAGATTTGTAAATTATTATATAAGATATACAAAATATTACACGACAGGATGATACGTTTTCTTATCTGAAAACCAAATTTTCTAGCAAATAATTTACTTATATATTTTCAAGCAAAATACTTACCATTATGCCTGAATTGCTTCCAATAATTTTTGACTAATATCGAGCCGCTGATGGTTTGGAAGTTGGCAATCTAAATGGATCCTTAATAATTGATGTCTTGTAGTTGCTTAATTATATTTTGCTTCAAAAGACCTGGCATTGGCTGCGTGTTTCAAACTAGAAAGTCAAATGGTATTCACTTGCGTGGCACTGTAATTGACTTGTAACAATATCCGCTCTAAATAAAAGCATATCAGCTTTCTTCTGCGCAAGAATGTTTCAAGTTTAAAAATTCATATTTAGAACTTTTGTTTTGGTTTGTTTTGCAGAACAGAAGAAAATCAATGACAAAAATGTATTTGTTCACAAACACCCCGTTTGATAAATGAACGATATAACAACTAAAGCATCGGTGCCAGACTTTTTCGAGACTACCGGAAGAATGAGTCTCGCGAGATTTGATCAACAATGTAGAACGAGATTAGCTCAATATTTCAGACATAAGAAATGGACGTTTTATTTAATAATTCAGGTCTTGTATTCATTTGTTTGAAATCTTCGACATCAATTTCGACACTTTATCCAAATTTTATGATATATTTATGTTCCGAATCAGATTTATCAGAGAGAAATATCGGATGCAGGCAAAAAAGTAGTATGATATGTAAGAATTTTTATACTGAATAATGAAATACAGCATGCTCGGTATTTAATGCATTCTTTAAATGTATCCTCATAAGATGTAGATTTTGTATTCTTTATGTTGATTAAGTGCATCGGTCTTTAACAGGCTTTAACAGAAGTGAGAAAATTAAAATTAATTTATTGATTGAATTGAATGTGTGATTTTTTACGTCCCATTCTAGAATTTTCCACTCCTATAGAGACGTCACTATATACCGGTGAAGAGCTTCAAATTTAGACCCGTAAAGTGAGGGATCTTTATCGTGCCAACGCTTACCATGACACGGGTCCTCGGTTTTTAATTTCTCATCAGAAAGACCCGCAACTTTCACTTTCAAGTGCTTGGCGAAGGTACAGTTGCTAGCTTTTTTTTTATCTACTTAGGTCTGTCTAGGCTTGAAACCACGACCTTCCCATCACGAACGAGCGCTCTACTGACTGAGCTCCCTGACGCCTTTCATGGATTTGAAACTTAAATATTATTTAGATTGTCATTTCATATATATAACGTTCAGTAAATAAGCGATTATAAGAGTTTGCTATCCTGTGGTTCATATTACAAAAAGTCTTAGGACTATAAGACCACCATGTACTTTTGCGAAGAACCTTCTTATTTATATTGATTTGACAATGGTATTAACCATTTTTAAAAGGAAAAGAGATATTTTTGAAATAAACATTTAATTTTTTGAACAAGTTTTTATTATGAGATAATGATTTTCATATTATTCGTAAAGTTATATAATTGTAAAATGTAGCCCAGATTTATCAGTACCTCACCGCTCCCTGATCACTGATCACTATCAGCTGCACAGGGTGTTAACGTCTCCCAACTTATTCGACACTCAAGAGCATCCTCTGAGTACGATCAATTTTAAAAGTGGCAAGCTACTGACAGATGAGTTGATATTATAGGAAATTTCAACCTCGTTTAAAGTAAGCATTTCGTTAATTCTTTGGTCGTTATAATGACATTATTAACAAATATAACCCATCATTGGGTTGTTTATTGGCTGACATGTTTCAAACCGATTGTTAAGTATTTGTTTTTATGCTATTTGACTACGGAATGTTCCGTTTACTAGATCAATACATAAGGCTCACGGCGGGTGTGACCGGTCAACAGGGGATGCTTACTCCTTTTAGGCACCTAATCCCAATTCTGGAATTTCAGGGGGTTCGTGTTTTGTGCCCTGTTCAGAGAATTGTATTCTTTGTAGATTTTTTAGATCGATCATTGTTCGTTATCTTCACCATTTTGATTTCATACAGTTATTTTTGCAAATAATAATAATAATGAATGGACCAGGTCTTCCAACAATCTATTGGAATTCCCATGGGTACCAACTGCGCCCCGTTATTAGCAGACCTTTTTTTGTATTCATATGAAGCAGAATTTGTCCAAAATCTTATACGTGAAAAGAAGAAAACACTTGCTGTGGCCTTCAATTCGACATTTAGATACATCGACGACGTATTGCCAATTAACAATGGTTATTTCCATTCTTATGTCAATACGATATATCCCGGTGAGCTTGAGATAAAAGATACTACAGAGTCTGACACATCTGTTTCATATTTGGATATTTTACTTGAAAAAGACGTTAATGGTAATCTAACAACTAAGCTTTATGATAAACATGGTGACTTTAACTTTTCAATCGTCAACTTCCCTTACTTATGCAGCAATATACCTTCCTCACCTGCTTACGGGGTTTATATCTCTCAGTTGATTCGATACGCAAGAGCATGCTCTACGTACATACAATATCTATTACGAGGTAAATTATTGACAAACAAGTTGATGAAACAAGAATATCAGCAGTCTCGTTTAAAATCATTTCGTAAGTTCTATGGTCGATACTATGACCTTGTCAGCAAATACAATTTATCGTTAAGTCAAATGCTGCCTGACGTTTTTCATACTAATTGTTAGACCATTATTTACACACTGAATTGTCGACGGATTTTCCGTTATTTTCCGATCATGACAAGGAGCACACGGCGGGTATGAACGGTCGGCAGGGGATGCTCACTCCTCCATGGCACCTGATCCCACCTCTGATGTTTTGGAGGTGCGTGTTTGCTCTAAAATATAATATAATATAAGTATAAAAACCTTTCAATATTGAATTTAATTCCATATATCTCCTGCTTATCTACTTAATATTCATAATTCATTAACGTAAAAGGTGAAAATACGAACAGTGATCAATCAAGCGCATTATTCCAATTGAAATTACGAACCGTGAACAGGGAAAAAAATCAGAGGTGGGATCAGGCATCAATGTCGAGTTGACTACGGTCACACCCGCTGTGAGCCCTCTGTCTTGATCAGGTAAAAGGTGTAGTCCTTAGTCATACTGGAAAAAAATGGACTTACTATTGGTGGGAAATATATCTACGACCCAACAATAGGTTGAATTTACAAACAAGGTCATTGTAACGACCATATAATTTGCGAAATGCTGACTTCGAACGAGGTTGTTGAAAACCCTTTAACGTCAACTTATTTATCAGTAGCCCGCCTTAGTTAAAATTAGTTACACTCAAAAGATGCTTTTGCGTAGCGAATCAGTTGAAAGACATTAA
Source organism: Saccostrea echinata (assembly GCF_033153115.1). Taxonomy (NCBI): domain Eukaryota; kingdom Metazoa; phylum Mollusca; class Bivalvia; order Ostreida; family Ostreidae; genus Saccostrea; species Saccostrea echinata. The sequence goes on along the minus strand of NW_026889758.1, from coordinate 5,194,021 downwards.
CACCTTCAAAAGGTGATAGGGGAATATTACTAGGCCTATATAATAAGAGGAAGTTGACGATGGAAAGTTGGAGTTATATCTCATGGTTTAGCCGTTAGTTGGCTATTACGTCTATAGTTAGTAAAACATCCAAGCATGAAACAGATGTGTCAACCTCTGTGGTGTCTTTTGTTCTCTTATTGAGCTTGCCATAATATACTGAGTAGACATATGAATGAAAAATATCTATTGTTAATTGATAAAACCTCAATGAAATATCAAAATGTCGAATTGAAAGCCCGCATGAAGAGTTTTCTTCTCATGTAGAAGTTTCCGAATAAATTCTGCTTCATAAGATCAGTATTCCAAATGAATTTTGGAATTCCTGGTCTCCAAAGACTACAAAGATTTTCAGCATCTCCTAAATATCAACTTCATAGTACTTTTTCTAATAGAATCAGAATGAATTTTAACAAAGTAAGTTTGTAAAATAACCAATCATAAGATATGACTACTTATTAGTTTCATTTTATTGAAGAAGCAATTGTCTACGATATCAAAAGCCTTTTTTCTGAGGAATGGTTGCATAAAGCGTTGAAAAGTCATACATTTCGATGTTACATGTATTGATTTATATAAAAATGTGATTATGAATTTTCCAAAAGTTCATTTGAGCTTTTGAAAATCCAAAATTGTTTTGCAGTGCTTTTTGAAAATATTGTACCACAGGACCTTCGTATCAGTTAATATTTTGGTGAGCAGTGAAGACTGATGGAACATTTACTGGATTCTGCGATATACTAGTAACTTTGTTTGTAAGGTTTTTATGGAGTTTTGGAATCTAGTATAGGTAAGATAAATAAAATTCACTTTCAATGTTAAAAGTATTTAATACTGAAACGTGATTTTGAAGAATTTTATCTTCTGAAAAGGAACTATGAGTATATGATGCATTACCAGATGTGAAATTTAATGTTGTAAACAAGTATTTTTCTTCTTGATATTTTAGGAAAATGTAATGTTATTTTAATTATAATACATTATATAGCTTTATTTATTTCATTACATAATGTATGAATGTTAAAAAAAAGCACCTTTTCTTAATATTTGAAAATAAATGAATGAAAAAGCAGACCACATTGCATTTTTATTTATAAATAGAATAATGAGGTTTTTTTTAACATTAAGAAATTCCCCTGGCTTTGGGGTCATACGCAACACATACACTTAATTCAAAATTCCCAGCTGTAAAATACTTATTTGAACTGGTAAGTGAATCTAGAAGAAGCGAAAGAATACATAGTACAGAACAGAATTAGTTTTAATGCTTGTTTAGTTTATCCGTATGTTAGCTGTCATAAAAGGAAGGAATGGATTTACAGGAATTTTCTTTACCTTTTCTAGGCAATACTGATCTTTCTAATCCAGTGTGAATACAAAGCTAATAAATGTCTGCCTACCGGTATATAGATACAAATGAATCAACTGGACTACTGTTGTACAAGACTCTTACGAAATTTTCTCAATAAAATATATTCCAGTTAAAATCCATAAATATGAAAAAGGAGTACAAATTCATTTACGTGTTTTCAATGTTATATTCATTGCTAATATAATTAATATACAGAGTCCCGTGAGGGAAACCCCCCATGGATCTATAACAGTCTATAGCTGTCTAAAGGTGCCATCTTCCTGTATATTTCATTACTGTTTATTAGTGTTTGACATGCTCAAAAGTACATCATGCTTAGTCTGGTTATACCTGTTTTTACTTGAAAAACACTATTCAACTGGTTATGTGCTATTATTGAAAATCTGTAAAACTTAACTACATATAGTTAAGATTTAAGAATAATTTAAACTTTCAGCTTTTCTGATTTCATTAGATAAATAAATCCATATACCTTATGTGTTTTACTAGGGATTTACATATATATATCAAAATAAATCATACCCCCTCCCTCTTGAAAAGATTTATTTCCTTAGATCATGAGATCACCACCCTATGGATAAACACTCTTGTTTTCATTTGTACACAAAAATAGCACATATTTACAACCAAAAGTTTCAAATCATGAAAGCATTGGGAATAGAAGAAAAAAAATCAATGAGATGTCTTGGGTAAAAGGATTGGTTATAATTTCTTTTTTCGTATAAGATCTCTTGGATGAAATATGTGGAGTGACGAACAGTATTCGAGCTCAAAAGTCCATTAAACATTACAAAATAGTAACAGAGCAAACACCGACCTCTAAAACATCAGTGTGTAAACAATGGCCTAACAATTAGTATGAAAAACGTCAGTCAGCATTTGACTTAATGATAGATTGTATTTGCTGACAAGGTCATTGTATCGACCATAGAACTTACGAAATGATGACTTTAAACGAGACTGCTGATATTCTTGTTTCATCAACTTGTTTGTCAATGGATCTTTGACAACTTTATACACAAAACTGTTTAGAGTCTTCACTGATGGAGTGAATGTCTGTATATATACAGACAAAAATGTAAACTTGCATTGCCTCACCAACTGTGAAACACAAAAATACTTATAAGACATCAACTTTTTGTATCAATGTAATATCTAATTGTAAGCCTAACACATTATTGGTGGCAATATCTTACAGTAACTTTGGTAAGCATTTGTAATGTAAGGGATGTTGATAATATAAAGTTGAGGGATGTTTCATAGAAGAATGTGAAAGAAGGGATAAAAAGAATGATGGAAATTAAGAACCCAAAGAAGCCCTCTGAAGGGGTAATAGGACGGGATGGAAATAAAAAATAATCGGGAGAAAATAGAGTTCATAAACAAGGCAAAATTTGAGTCAAATTATGGATAAACATAATAAAAGATAAAATACCGGTAAGGTCCTTCATTACGAGTTATCTCTCTCAGCGGAGTTTGGAACTAAAGTGTCAACTCTAGAACAGTTCAATCAGAACTGATGGACTTGTCTCCTTTGGTCAAATTATGTCTTCAACCATTTTTCCACCTCGGTGGGCATTTGCCGATTTGAAAAGAAACAAAACAGTTTATAGTTTAAGATCTTTATTAAATTGCTTCCGAGAGTATAATATTCTCAGAACGATATTTATTATACAGTGTATACATAAACTGTTACAATACATTGCTAGTAAAATGTCATTTTTTGCAAAATACCCCTGCATACAATTCAGGAGGTAAACATAAGCTGAGGATGAAAGGCTGCTGTAGTGATTGCAGAACAAATATTTTGTTCTTTCTTTGTACGTTTACAGAGCACTTTATGATATATTAGAATCTATTTGTATAAGACTTGTAGAAAGCATACATGTATATTTATTTGTTTTGGACGGTATGATAGAGGGATCATCTCATTTTCTGCTTTTAATTGCTTGGTACTTCGGCAATCTACTTGGAACTCATCATTTTAACGAATTCTACAATGAGAATGAATTGCAAAATATATATGTTTTCAGCAACAAAGTGTATGCAATATATTTTATTAGTGTTACATAAAAGTGAATGAGATAAAGCAGCAATAATAAATTATCCGTTTTGAACTTCCACTGTTTAAACCCAAAAGGTACTATTCATGTCCGTGCCCCCCTAATTTTGCCTATATATAGAAGACTATAGAAAACATAGCTTCTATACGCTTGTGCCCCTCAGTAATAACGTCTGACGACTTTTTTTGCTTGTCAAGGAATTTTGGTACTTGCTTCTGTCCCCCAATTGAAAATGTATGGTTGTGCCCCCTCAAAGTGAAATTTCTTCCTACGGGCCTGCTATTACACCCGCTTCTCAAGAAAATATATCAGTAATGGATATGTTTATATATTCTTTTTTTCTGTTATCTGTCATTTGATTTCTTATTTTGACTGTATGCCAACATGTTGATGTCAATAAACTGAATTGAAATTGAAATTTAATGTTCTTTGATAAATGAGATATATTCATTACGATTTTAAAAGTATCTCAAGTTAAGATAAATAAGCCATACATTTTTTTTCCTTTCTTCATATTTTTGTTTATAATTTTTGTAAATATTTTCCAGCCCTTTCATTTATTTCTTTAACTCATTGCGAAATGGAGAATACATATGAGAAAGTGAAACAATACCTTCTGAACAGAGTACGCCGATTTGATATCAAATAAATATTGATTATTATCGTATCCTCTCCAGACGATTTGATTACGTAGCTGAAGCCTGATGCATAACAATTGAATTATCAATATAACCCAGATTGATATTAAGCATTCAATTAATAACTCTCATCAGTTTACCTTCGTAATTGACCTGACCGTCTCCATCAATATCGGCTTCCCGTATCATTTCATCCACCTCTTCGTCCGTCAGTTTTTCTCCTAGATTCGTCATTACATGACGAAGTTCAGCTGCACTAATAAACCCATTCCCATCTTTGTCAAACACTTTAAATGCCTCCTTCATCTCTTCTTCTGAATCAGATTCTTTCATTTTCTTGGCCATCATTGTCAGAAATTCGGGAAAATCTATAGTGCCATTGCCTGAAAAAAAGCGTGCTGAATTGCATACATTTTGAAAAGTATCTTCATGTTATAGGACCAATAAAATACTCCATCAAGAGGTAACATTTAACTTAAATGAATTCCAGTTAAAAGAATTCAAGGACTTGCATTGATTTGAAATGAAACCAGTGAATACTTACGCTTGTATAAAGTTATTATTTTATCACCCAAAACACCAAAACACTTTCTCATAAGGAAAAGAAATATATCAGGATTCAAAAAAGGACAATTGATTACTTTTTTTGTCGTTCTTTTTTTTTTTGGGGGGGGGGGGGGGTCCATCACTGTGTGGTATCTTACAAAGTAAATAAAAATACCACACAAGCAGCATGATATATACCCATATTGCTGCAATGCATGGTGTATTATCGAATTTGAATCAATGCTAGGGGAAAAAGTATGGAATACTGTTCTCTCAAAACTCTAAATGTACCAAAAAAATATTTTAACCTCCATCTTCAAATAATGTCATAAGAGAAATCCATGCACTAGTTTACTTATTTTTTTCAGTCCCTTTTTTTTACAGTTATACATAAACTCAGTTTATTACAAAATATATTTAATCATTTGAATATATAATCAAATCATTTAATACCCTCAGAATTCAATGAAATATCTCTAATTATATCTTCAATTCTAAATTATTGAGCTCACTAATTCAATAGTTGATTTTATTAATTAATCTGCTGACTTGATGCTTACAAAAATCGAATTGTTGCTCTCATCCAATGAATTAATAATATCAACAGCTGAATTGATGCGCGCAAAAATTCAATTGAAAAGAGCAATAATTCAATTAATGCGCAAAATTCGGAAGTAATGATCTCTTCAAATAACTTAATATATCTTTAATTATTTAAGTTTCTTTTAATTTTGCGATCCAGTGCGAGTTTAGCAAAACCCCAATATAGATCATACAGTTGTGACTCAACTGAATGATCAGCTCTGAATTACCATCAGCATCTACTTCGTTGATCATGTCTTGAAGTTCTGCCTCTGTAGGATTCTGACCCAGTGACCTCATCACGGTGCCAAGTTCTTTCGTTGTAATGGTTCCATCTCCATCTTTATCAAAAAGACTGAAAGCCTCTTTGAATTCTAAAAGAAAATGGTGGTAAAACTACTTTATTTGGAAGCTCTGAACTGATTTAGTGTTAACATCAAATGTAATATTAAATTTTGGCCAGTACCTGCTATTTGTTCTTCTGAGAGTTGATCCGCCTGTTACAAAGAATACAGGTAAAAGAGTGAGTCATTTTGATAAAGCATTATCAATGCAGAATTTCATATTGCACATGTTTAAGTAGTTCACTATATACACTAAGCGCCTTATTTCGATCCAGTCATCATATTGATAGATAAAGTAGATTTTTCAATATAACCAATCTAGTCAAATAGCCCAGATCCTGTTTATGCGGTTAGTGTTTTCATGGTATCCAGCCATGATTATGCTTAATTTATTACGTTTACATTGAAGATAAGAGACAACGATATTGAATTTATAATCATAAAAACTTTTCCCCTTTACGTCAAAGTCTTGTAGAGGAATACCTTTATGATCTTTTATGTTTGCACAATTTTCTTGCAAATAAGCAAGTAGACAGAAATATGTCATCACTCCCACACCCTCCCCCGAAAAAATGTCCCCACACGTTATTCAGAAAGTATTTAAGAACTAAATGATTATATATCATTGCAGTCAAATAAATAACTATTGATTAATTTCGGATACATTATTAACCGATATTTGGTTAACCTTCCCAAATAAAACTAATGTCAACATGTTTTACACACGTTTAACTATGAAAGTATTTATACAAAGGCTTACATATTGACTCCTTCTTACAAAAGCTCATCTGATGTAGGATTTCTAACCGTTTACAACCATTTGATGATAATATGTAATTTGATAAAAAGGTCCTCATGTATCATACCTTGTTTTTATTTATAAATGCATATGGCAGATTTGAAAGATTTTTGAGGCTGAAATAAAATTTGCTGTATTTATCTCTTGTAAAGTAGAAAAATGAGTTGCTTTGCGTAAAAAAGAAAAGAATGCCCATTGCTTCCCACAAATTTATAAATTAGTAAGGAAATTACCATAATGAATTTCGGACGGTTTTTTCTTCCTGAAACACTTCTAAAAATGATCGAAAAAGTTGGAAAAAATAATATGACTCCTTTTCACTTGATATACAAACATAATTAACGCTTTCTTTTTAACAAAGATGCAGAATTAGAACAGATAAATATGCAATGATATACACAAATGGAAACCTTGCGACACAGTCCAAAAAGTCTAGAAAATGTTCAGATAATAAACTCACCATTTTGAGACCAAATGTCTTCTGTCAGGTAGCAATAAACGCCGGATGTCCCCTGGTTAAGTTTAAATTGTTCTGGGGCGCCCGATCAATAGTTAAAAGTCCAATCTACCTTCACTTGTGAAAATAATCCTTGCTTTGTAATAGTACAATTAAGAAACAATTGACTTTTCATTTTTGTTGAACAACTAACGTTAAAAAGACCTTGATTTGTTTTAACAGATTTTTCCCCCTTGAGATTATCAATACTAATGCATGTAAACGAACTTAACGGTTTTCATGTTAGTTTAGAGTTTGTCGCATTGTAATTTTTTGGAAAAAAGACTGTCGCATAGTGGGTTATTTCTGGAACACAAAGAGAATAATCAAGGCCCCTGGTCTCTCTTGCTCAACGATATGGAGTAAGACATAGGCAAATACACACAATCATCACCGTCCAATCAATCAATCATTTATTGATTGATTGATTGATTGACGATATGGAGTAAGACATTGGTAAATATACAAAATCATCACCGTCCAGAATCGTATACAATCGAAATAAATTTGACGATTAAAGCAAAGCCAACCCCCTCCCCCGAAAAAAAAATACGGAATATGAAAACATGCAGTAGCAATATCTGGACATGGGTGGTGCCTTTTATATTACAAATATTGTTTATTTATCTGTACCAAGAAAAATTATAGCTTCCCCACCCAGAGAATTGGGAACAAATTTATTATGAAGAAAATTTAAAGTATATTTGATATGCAGAAAACATCTACATATCCCTGACACTATCAAAACTTTAAAGATAAGTCTTTTTATAAGACAATGCCATTTCTCTCATGTTTGTGATTGTACTATTGTTTAAAAGTGCCGCAATTGTAGGTTATGAATGCATATTTTCTGAATTTTTTCAATTCTCCGAACCTTTGCTGCATTTAAAATAATACAAAATGTATGGATACATCGAGCAGCTTTTTTAAAGGAGAGGTCCATACCATTGGATATGATTCTTAGGCGTCGGAGGCAAATTGAAAGTGGGGTGGCTAATTGAAAGTGGGGGAGCTAAACCAACGAAAAAATATAAGCCCCAATTTTCAATGCCTATATTATGTCCATCTTTGGAAAAAAAAAGTGGGGGGGAGGGCTAAGCCCTCTCTAGTCCCCCCCCCCCCCGGTTCCGACAACTATGTGCGACGACTATGTGATTAATTATCGAATTTCCGAATTCATCACAAAATGATCAAAAGCTTATTTATTTCATTGTGTACTTACTTCAATAATAACCAGCCTAATAAAACAAACTTTGTAAACAGAGAAGAAGAAATTCAACTTCAAATTCAATATTAGAAAATGAAGTTGATCTATCCCTTATAAAAGAAACACTATGTTAACTATAGTGATAATTATGACACTATAAAAACTATAGTTAACTATAGTAATAGCTTTGACACTTTGATTTACATAAGTGATAACTTTGAAAATTTTGATCACTATGACACCATAGTGATCACTATGAAAAGTTTGGAATTCTGAAGCGATCACTATGAAAACTTCGATTTACTATGGTGATAACTTTGAAAAATTTGATTTACTATATAATGATAGCTTTGAAATCTTTGATTTACTATAGTGATGACTTTGGCACTATAGTGATCACTTTGAAAACTTTGATTTACTAAAGTGATAACTTTGAAACATCGATTTACTATAGTTTACTATGGTATTTGTTTTGTTAGGAACTTGGCTGAACTTAAAAACTAAAAAAGAAACAATTAATGAAAGTAATACATGAATTTAATAGAGTCGATTTTCATTAGTAACGAAGAGTTATTCCTCTTCCTCTACCCCCCTTTATACTCCAATGTGTCTGACCATCAAGCAAACATAAAAAAAAAATGATAACTGTGCCAGAACAATCTAAATCCCACAAAAGTACTGATTTTTTTTTACACGAAAATGAGTACATATACACAAAAAGCATCTCTCACATTAAACTATGGGAAAATATAACGGATTTTATGATAATCATTGAGTGGGTTTTTTTCCCCAGCTGTCAAAATAGGAAAATCTTTCCGGTTGCATAAATTTAATAGTAAAACAACTTTATCATTAAATGACTCCCTTTTATAATTTACAGTTTGCTAGGCAAACATTTAACATCTCTAGTTCTGTATAAAGCATAATACACGTATTTTCAGGGAGAGAAAAAAAATGAAATGATGAAATATTTAGAAGATTCCCCGTTCAAATTATCGTAAAGGAAAGAAGTGTCTGTTCAGATACTGTTGTCTCAACTTATTTGCTCGACATCATCTTCACAAACTCTGAAAATTTAAATAAAAACATAATACAATACACAATAAAAATTATCATTATATTTTTTATATATATATTATACTGAAAGACCCTGTATGAGCTGCATTTTTGAGAATTTTATTTTGTTGTGTTATTATGATAAATTTGTATGTAATTTAAACCTTTTTGATCAATTAGACAGAAATAAAGTATCAAACTGATTCAGAATAAAGGATTCTGTACAATCAAATCTATAGTATTATATAAGAAATCAATATTGTACAGGGTGACAATAATGTAATTTTGTTTCAATCTAAGCTTATAAATAGTTCTTTCATCGCAAATATGAACAAAAGAAGTTTATAAACTTTTCTTTTTTCTGTCATTAAAATAGTTAATAACAATTTTGTAACAAATTTCCGACATCAAAGTTGCAGCCCATATTGCTTTAAGTTATATTAAAACTTTTGCATAAGATATTTCACAAGGTTCTAAGATACAGATTGAGAAGAAGAGAGATGTTATAGTTTATTTTTAGGGGGGTATGAAATGAAACTAATGTGTATGTTGTTTGTTTTTATTGTTTAACGTCCCTGTCGAGAATTTTTCACTCATATGGAGACGCCACCACTTGCCGGTGGAGGGCTGCAAATTTTGACCTATACTCGGCACTCAGAACAATTGAGCAGTGAGGGATCTTTTTCGTGTCATGTTGTGAATAAAATATATGATTTTTTTCATTTGCAGTATGTAAATTTCACTTATATCAGCTTTTAGGATAATTATCTTTCTCTATGATTAAAAAAGGAGGTTTCAGAGAAATTTAAGCTACCTTCATAGTTAACTTGACCATCTCCGTCAATATCAGCCTCCCTGATCATCTCATCAACCTCTTCGTCTGTTAATTTTTCACCTAAATTTGTCATCACGTGACGTAACTCAGCAGCACTAATGAATCCATTTCCGTCCTTATCAAAGACTCGGAAAGCTTCACGGAGTTCCTCTTCGGAATCGGCGTCCTTCATTTTCCTAGCCATCATGGTGAGGAATTCTGGGAAATCGATGGTTCCGTTTCCTTTTGAATGACAGACACTCTTCAGCATGGAATTTATTATATTCAAAATATACATAAAGATATTTCTTCAATTAAAACAGTATTTTACAGTCTTTGACTTGTAATGGATTTTGATGAAAAAAATTACCATCAGCATCTACTTCATTGATCATGTCTTGAAGTTCTGCCTCTGTGGGATTCTGACCCAGTGACCTCATCACGGTGCCAAGTTCTTTCGTTGTAATGGTTCCATCCCCATCTTTATCAAAAAGACTGAAAGCCTCCTTGAATTCTGAAATGAAGAAAGGGAAAATACTATGAAATGTATACTAGTTTTTAATAGGAGATGTACATCTTGGTCTCATGTGTATCTTTCAGCAAATGAATAATTTCTCTTTTTTTCTATTGGCACCCGGGTATTTACATATCAAATAACTTTCTAGTATGCATAGATCCATCATTAGATTCAAAGAAATTCTTTATATGATTATGGTATCTGTGTAAATAAAAGAACTATATCCAAACAATTTTCTCGAAAGAGGATGCGCTACTGTATTATCTTTCGCAATGTTTTTGTTTTGCTTGTTGTTTTATTTTGGTTTTTGTTTCTTTATCTTTTACCTATAAAAAAATTCAAGATATTAGAGAACGACTATGTGGCAAGGAGGGTTAAAAAAATTATATTTCCTCCTGATGGAGGCATCTGTTTTGTCTGTCGAATAGTTTTGTACCTTGAAAAAAAAGTGTTAAAAAAATACTGTACCCTATGAGAAAAATAATAATAACTTGTTGCCATCTTCAGGTAACATTTTGCAAGATTTCTTCATATTTGCACAATTTTTAGTTTTTTATTGGGGAGGATGCAGGACAAGTTCTAAGACGGACTTTCTAAGCAGAACTCTCAATTTCAGAGCTAACATCTTGAAAAACAAACTGGTTGAAAAGTTTCACACTTCACTTCCATTCACTTTTTTCCATATTTGCAGATAGACATAATACTTTTTGACTTTGACTGTTTGACATCATTGACAGCTGCTTTTTCAATAAAAATGGAACTCGTAAATTTATTTACCTTGACATTGGTCATTTGCAAAATTATTTTGTTAAAAAACATTCTGATCGTACATACAGGTACTCTGAAGTTGATATTAAAAAGATGCTTGAGTTTCTGATTGACAAAATCTATATGGTTTTTGGTGACCAGGTCTTCCAACAATCTGTTGGAATACCATAGGTACCATTTGCGCCGCGTTGTTAGCAGACCTATTTTTGTATTCATATGAAGCAGAATTTATTGAAAATATTATACACGAGAAAAAGAAATCTCTTGATGTGGCCTTCAACTCGACATTTAGATATATCGACGACGTATTATCAATTAACAACAGTTATTTCCATTCATATGTCGACACGATTTATCCCAGTGAGCTTGAAATAAAAGATACCACGTAGTCCGATATATCTGTTTCATATTTGGATATTTTACTAGAAAAAGACGTTAATGGTAACCTAACAACGAAGCTTTACGATAAACGTGATGACTTAAATTAACTTTTCAATCGTCAACTTCCCTTACTTATGCAGCAATATACCCTTATCACCTGCATCACCTGCATATGGGGTGTATATCTCTCAGTTGATTCGATACGCAAGAGCATGCTCTATGTATGAACAATTTCTAAAAGGAGGTAAGTTATTGACAAACAAGTTGATGAAACAAGAATATCAACAGTCTCGTTTGAAGTCGTCATTTCGTAAGTTTCTATGGTCGATACAAGGACCTTGTCAGCAAATACAATCTATCATTAAGTCATATGCTGACTGACGTTTTTCATACTAATTGTTAGGCCATTATTTACACACTGAATTGTCGACGGATTTTTCCGTTATTTATCGATCATGACAAGGAACACACGTCGGGTGTGACAGGTCGGAAGGGAATGCTCACTCCTCCATGGCACCTGATCCCACCTCTGATGTTTTTGGGGGCCTGTGTTTGCTCTGCTCCCGATTTGTATTGTTTTAATGGACTTTGAGCTTGAATACTGTTCGTTAGAACTATTTCATTTGAATCCCTACTATAAATTTTGAAAAGCACGTTTCCTTAAATAATTCAAACCACATTTTTAGCTAATGTTATTTTTTTTTAATTAGAAAGTCTGTAACGTGATGATAAAGGTTTTTTCTTCGACATGATATATTGTTTACAATCCACAGTGTTTCCCAATTTTTGATGTTAAATTCGGTGTATTATATTTAATTCGAAGTAATGCACAATCAATATTAGAGATAAGATTAAAGAACACATGCTAGTTTCGGAAAAAAAAAATCACAGCAAATTTTGAAAAATTAAAAAATGTGATAACTGCGCGGTTAAAAAAAGTTGTAAACAACTTTTCTTAATTGAAACTGTTGAAAAGTAAAATGACGAAGAAAATCAACTAGTAATATGATGCAAAAACTAACTCAATATTCTTTTGAATAGAATTTCTTAACTCATCAAGTATCAATAAATCGTGTAGACACTTGAGGAATCATAAATTATAAGGAATACCACATAGACACGTTAGGTATCCAACAGAATGAACTGTACACGAATCGTACCTGCAATTTGTTCTTCTGTCAGCTGATCCGCCTACAAAGAATATATACTTTAGTATAGTTCTCATGCATTCTATTGCTCGTACAAGTATAATGGTGGAGTTTATTGAAACATCTCTCATTTAATATGACTACAAAATTATGTGTTAACCGTTAGCGAAAGCTCTACTATAACTTACCATATTGTCGATCAAGTCCTTCTCTCTGATGTGAATTCTTTCGAGAAAATAAACCTGTAAATCACGTCTCTTTAAATGCTAGTGCGCACATCTTCCCGCTTAACAACCTTACAATTCTTAAAATTATGTCGCGCATTGATAAATTTAAAATACATATTCTGTTGATAAAAAAGTGATTGAATGTTTGTTTGTTTTTTTTTTTAATTTTATGTTTACACATTTATTGTTGGTAACTGTTTACTACAAAAAAGCGATAGCGTTATTTTCCATCATCTTATTAAAAATATGTTTTATCATGTACAGTGTTCTTACTGTTCGTGCTAGAATAGGAATTAATGAAGGATACAATTCGTTAACTGTTCGTTATCTCCATATATTTCATTCCTATAACTTAACCAAATCAATATACATTGTATGTACAGCATTTATTATTGCCTTGAATTGAGTTGCCTTGAAAAGTATACAAATAATAAGGCTTTATCGATCTCGAAGTTAAAATGTTAATTGTATCAATCCGAAATCTAAATGCTAAGTATATATCGAGCTCGACGTCAAACGTTAACTAAATCGAGCTCGACGTCAAACCTTTACTATATTGAGCTCAACGTCAAACGTTAAATGTACCAAGCTCGACGTAAAAATGTTAACTGTGTCGAGTTAAACATCAAAATGCCAACTGTATCATCTTGACATTTAAAAGTCAAATATTTGAAGCGTAACGTCAAAAGAAAAAAAAAAAGGACAAATTTCTTAGATATAATCTCTCTCTTCCATTTATTTCAGAAAGTGGTTATTATATTTTTTACGACATAAGTAACTTTATTAACTAGATAACTTATTTTATTTCTTCCTACGTAGAAAAAAGGAAGCATAAAAAAATAATTTGATTCTTTAATAAGCACAGATATAGTATTTGAAGTCATGATATGTTTTTTTTTTTGTTTTGTTTTGTTTTTGTTTTTGTTTTGTTTTGTTTTTGGTTTTTTTTGTGTTTTTTTTTACTTTTTTCATTTCAAAGTAAAGAAGAATATCAACTTGATATCGAAAACAAATTACTAGTATTTAACAAAATTCTCTTAGGTTTCTAATTAATTGAACTCAGTGGACTGTTAGGTGGACGTCATCAGCTTCAAAAACTCTGAAAAAAAGGAAGAAAGGAAATTTAAGAATGAGCATACACAACGAATATAATCCAAGAACTAACTGCTAATTCAAATCTTTGATACATTTGTACCATGTTGTTGACCAATTTATATGTACATAATATATCAATTTTTTTTTTCTGTCATTCCAAGGTCTTCGATGGGCTCAAACTAGATCACTTGATAAAAATATGAAAAAATATATCGACTGCATGTTGCTTAAAATGCAAACAATTTTCTTATTTAATTTATAAGTAAATTACCAACCTTGATAATTAATTTTACCATCTCCGTTAATATCTGCTTCTTTGATCATGTCTTCAATATCTTTATCTGTAACATCTTCTCCCAAGTCGGTCATCACTTGGCGTATCTCGTCACCAGTTATAAAGCCGTTTCCATCTTTGTCGAATATTCGGAAAGCTTGAAGAAGTTCTGCCTCCATGTCCTTCGTCGTTCTCGCCATCATCGTTAGAAACTCTGGAAAACTCACAACTCCGTTGCCTGTCGATAAATAATTATTCATAACTTTGGGCACGATTACTATTCGTTCGTTATCTTTACATTTTATAAGAACACATTCTACACACAATACTGAATGGATGGATTGGTATATAATTTTGGACTTATTTTGGTTGTAAATGAAGCATATACATGTATTAAATCTCCAAAATGAATTTAAAAAATGTAAACTTTTCTCTGATTTTCAATTTTCTACCTTTTTGTCATCACCCCTATAAATCTTTTGACATTTTTAAATTACTTTATAGGATATTAATTAAATTTTTTAGAAACTTCGAATACAAAATGAAACTTTATGCAGCTAGACTTATTTATTATGATTTTACTTATATAAATATATATATTTAGATGCTATTTTCATTATTTTTGAAAAAGAAAACTTCAGTTAATTCAACTGTCCTTAAGCGTTCCGAGTTTTATGAAGAAGTTGAGAATTTTTTCTATATAATGCTCTTGCATTTTCATCTATAAAAGCAATATACATGTGCAATTAATGTAACTTTGTCTGTAGATGAAGAAAAATGCAATCCCCTGCTGCTTGCACTTTCGTAAAACTACTCTTCCTCGTTTTATAAGTTGTTCTAAATCTTATAAATTGTAAAAATAAATAAATAAATAAATAAATAAATAATAATAATAAGAAGAAGAACTTTTGAAATAAGAATAATGAAGTTATTATAAAGTTTTTCATACCGAAACATCTCTATTCAAAATGTCGCTTACCGAAAAAAAAAATGATGCTTACGATTAATTAAAAATAAAAAGGAAAAAAAGTTTGAATTGTATGCTTTGCCATTTACTCGTGTGATTTTCCAAGGATTAAACGTCCCCATCAACAGTCTATAGTCCCCCATGTACAGTTTTAAGGTACGTTATCTATAAAGGCCTATATCAAATGTTCAAATTTTCAAAAAAGAAAGACAAAGTAACAGAATTTGTTTACCATCAGTATCCACTTCATTGATCATGTCTTTAAGTTCTGTCTCTGTTGGATTCTGTCCCAGTGATCTCATCACTGTCCCTAGTTCCTTTGCTGAAATGGTTTCATCACCATTTTTGTCAAAAAGGCTAAATGCCTCCTTGAAATCTAAAATACCGGAAGACGTTTCTGATGAAAATGTTATGCTTTCAGTACCGCAAACATTAAAAATGACTTATTATTTGTGTAAACAGCTTACGATTTGATGACTTTCGTATCTTTAAATTGATAAATTAAATGAAAGCAACAATCCTTTTCAAACTGCATATATCATTGTTTTGTATGGGAACTATTTATATCTGAAGAAATTACAGGATTAAAGAACACAAAAGAAAAGATCTGTTTTAATTCACTTCGATCAAATGAGTAGATATTGTGAAAGCTCAGCAAAAGTATCAATATAAACATGATATTGACATAAATGTGGAATACAATATGCTACCGAGTTTTTTTCTGTTCATCTTTTTTAAAATGTTTATCAAAATTTCCTTGTTCATATTTTTATTTCCTTTCTTTTGACTGTTAATTAAATGATGAAAGTCTCACATATGTGAGTGAATAAAAACAAACAAAAAAATGACTGGACAAATAATTATAAACTTGCATTAAAAAATCAGGCTATGTGAATAAATCTCTATAGCTCAGCATGTGTCTTTTGATACTGGCTACATGCCTGCCAAATATCTCACTTATATCTTAAGACACAACAAGTTGTGCCCAAAATGATGCTAAAAATATCAGCAGTGCAACACCTTCTTAGGACATAATGAAAATTTCATATTTTTTGAGTATCGATTGAATAATAAATAATGATTTATATTAGAAATAAAAAAAAATATTTTTTTTCCTGATAAAATTCAACATTTCGAGCTTTAAATTTAGACTGTAGGAACTTGTGCTTGATCAAGGCTGATGCTGAAATAAAATGTTGAGTTTAAGCATCTGTATGACAAGTTAGTCATAAAAGGGAATTCTCAAAGTGTAAAACAATAACTGATATATCAGTTAAGGGTTTAAAATGTCATATGTATCACAAGCAGCATAAATGAGCGTCAATTATCTGTGCATACAAATTTATGTCAGGAGTGCAACATTTCAGGTTTTGCTCCCCTTCCTGGATAAACTTTTATCAGTATATAATTATTTTTGTTTTTGGGGAAATAAAGACACAGGAATGTTTTTACCAAATAAATCTATCTTTTACAGAATATGTCTGTGTCTCATATCTATATTTCAACTGTTAGGAAT
Organism: Saccostrea echinata; assembly: GCF_033153115.1. Classification (NCBI taxonomy): domain Eukaryota; kingdom Metazoa; phylum Mollusca; class Bivalvia; order Ostreida; family Ostreidae; genus Saccostrea; species Saccostrea echinata. The sequence continues at coordinate 5,177,172 of NW_026889758.1, read as the reverse complement.
GCAACGCATATTTTATTAAGATCCAAGTTTAATGATAAAAGAAATTCTATTCATACTTGTAAGTATTATTTGGTCAAAAAGCATTTATTTGAATAATTTAGTACTAAATTAATGACAATTTTGTCATTGAAATTTGTCTTTTTCAAATTTATCAACCAAGACAACCCAGATGAGTTTTTTCTAACTTTTTTTAAAAATTAAAAAAAAAACACAGAGAGAGAGAGAGAGAGAGAGAGAGAGAGAGAGAGAGAGAGAGAAATTGTAATAGAATTCAGATAATTTCACCAAAACTTTACTGAAACAATGAGATCTGTTCTGATGTAATTTATGCTTTAAAATTCTACTTAAAAGTCTCACATGCTCCTCGTCAGGAGTGCAACAAAAATGCTAGAATTATCAATGATCAAATATTTAGAAATATAAACAAAAAAAAATGATGAGTAGAATATTTCCGGTTTATCTCAATTGCTAAAAATGTTTGTCCCGTAAAGTAAAATGTCCAATAAAATAAACTTTTTTCTTCTTACTATATTTTAAGCTACTAGGGAATAATTTATGATACAAAGTCAAGTTTAAACAACTTTATGCTTTTTAATCATGAACTATTGGACTATAAATAACGCACAATTTCATTACAGCTTGATGTCACCAGAACTTTATGAATTTTTGTGTTCTGAGGCCTTAATTTCAAATCTTACTGCAGTCAGGAGTGCAACAAAATTGTTTTATAATTATCAATGAACATCATCTCTCTTTACTACAAAATAAATTGCAGAAAATGCTTGATACTTTTTATTAAATTAGTTACGATTAGTTAAAATTATTATGAACATGTATATCAACAAATCACAGACATTTTTGGACATTCTAAGTCGATTTAAAGAATAGTTTTCGTCACTAAAACTATATTTTTACAAATATATATTACATAAGCAAATAAGTTTATTTTGAAGTAAAGAAATATGAAAACAGTTCCTTAAATGATGAAAAATAGCAATGACGAGCAATGCTTAACAGAATTTGAATGAGTCATTGAATGTTAAAATTTTTGAAACAATGTTTAATAACAAACATACTAAATGTCAGGAGTTTAATGTTTAATAACAAACATACTAAATGTCAGGAGTTTAATGTTTAATAACAAACATACTAAATGTCAGGAGTTTAATGTTTAATAACAAACATACTAAATGTCAGGAGTTTAATGTTTAATAACAAACATACTAAATGTCAGGAGTTTAATGTTTAATAACAAACATACTAAATGTCAGGAGTGTAACTAAATAAGGTAAAATAGGATTACTTCAAAATCTAGTATTTTTTTTAAATAAGAAAACTTACATTTTTGGCTTAGATTTTGAAGAATTGACTAAATTCACAAAAATGTACTCTTTTGGGAAATTTATTGCATCATATTTCTTTCCTTTTAAAACTTTTCAAACCGGATTTGAGACAATTAATGTTAACTAACAATAAAAAGCCATTCTCTCCACATATACAAGAGAAGAAAGTCAATCAAGCTTTAGATATAATCATTTATATTCCTGACACAAGTCTGAGAGATTAAAAAAAAAACAATTTCTTTTGATTGTGTATTTCAGAAAGTCTTTAATTTTTAAATGAAGTTATGTTTTCTTTTTTAAAAATGAAGATCAATTGATAATATTCTGAAAGTTTTTAGGTATTTGTCAATTTTATTGTAACTTCGGAAATTTTAACCAGATTGTATATACAATATGATGTTAAAATTGAATAAAATATGTTATGGTAAATTGATTTTTTGAAAATATATATATAATTTGTCGGTCATTATTTTAGAATTAACCCATGTACTTTCTCTTTTTAAATTTCAACCCGCATTCCTTCTCTTGCCTACTCAAACTTTTTTGTAACTTTTTACCTTGCTGTACTTTGTAATTTTCAGAGAACGTACCTAATATTTGTTCTTCTGTGAAGTCGTCTGTCTACAATAAACAATCATGTTAAATTTTGATTCATATTTACATCCCATTATTAACCGACTCTGCTTATTTTTCAATATTCCTGATCTGATATCTTTCAAATGTAATGCTTATGTAAAATTATAATCTAAACAATAAGGAATTATAAAAATGCTCACCATTTTTTAAATTTCTTTCTCCCTTTCCAATTTGAAATAAAACAACAAAGATAGAGTTGGTTTCTTCCTAATGTATCTTAAGGTGTCTTAAAATATAGTACGTAATTACGTATTTCTTTGTTAACACAATGTGTCGCTCCAGATTGTATGTGCACGCCTCTTCTGAAAAACATCCGTAAACAAATCCGTGTCAGTATCAGTATTGAGAAATTCAAACAATTCATCTTTTTAAACTTATAGAAATTCACCAAAGAAACGAACAACACAAAACTATGTGAAAACTTTCAGACTGAAACCGAAACTGACATATTTTGATTCGGAAATATGTAATTTGAAACTGAATCTGATGTGTATTTGAACAGGGTGAAGGTAAGTCACAAATACCAGGTCTGCAATGGTCAACTATAGAGGGACACCTCGCTCTGATATGTCCAGTTATCACAAGTCTTCATTGGTCCGACATATGAGAGACACCACCGTTTGATATGTCCAGTTATCATAGGATTGCATTGATGGACAGTCACACCACAGTCTGATATGCCCAGTTAGCATAGTCGTAGTTATTGTAAGATTTATTTTAACTTCAGAATTCATATTATCTATTTAATGCAGCATCTGAAGCAATGCCTCCATCTTCGAAGGGACCACCATGTAAGACTGGCGGTTGTGAGTTTGCATCGACGTGAAAATTTATCTACTGTAGCAGCTTTAACTTGACCATTCATTTGGTAAATATTGGTCATTCACATGCAATAACGGATCATGTTTAATAATATACATCCTTGATAATATCTACTCCACTTTGTTCAGCAATAAGGAACGAAAGATTCTTCAGATTGGAAAAAAGTTATGCAGGATTCGAAGCATGACTGGATTGATGGATTTTTATTGTTTAACGTCGAGTCGGCAATATGAAATATGGAGATAACGAACAGTATTCAAGATCAAAGTCCATTGTATCAGCCATATTTCGGTGATAGCATGACTCAAAGTATGTATTCTAACATGCAACATGTATTCAAGAAATGTTTCAAACATCATTTAAAAAAGTAAAGAGGCTCTATGAATTTATGTTTAAAGTTATATATATATAGTATATATATATATATATATATATATATATATATATATATATATATATATATATATATATATATATATATATATATATATATATATATATAGTGAAACTTGTCTAATCCGGGTGTTCTGTATTCTGAAATCTTACCTGATACGATGTAAATTTCAAGTCCTTTCTGTAATTTCAATTGTTTAAAATGTTGTCTAATCCGGAATGTTGTCTAATTTGGCCAATTTTTTCGAACCAATGGTGTCCGGATTAGAAAAGTTTTACTGTATATAAATATATATATATGTATCTCTACATGTCTAGCAGTATCCCACTGATTGGTTGATTGATTGTATGTTGATTTACGTCCCTTTCGAGAATTTTTCACCCATATAGAGACGTCACCATATGCCGGTGAAGGGCTTCAAATTTAGACATATACTTGGCACAGGTTCTTTGAGCAGTGAGGGCTCTTTATCGTACCAAAGGCTACCGTGACACGGGACCTTGGTTTTAAAGGTCTCTTAAGAAAGAACCGTAACTTTCACTTCTAGTGCTGGGTGCTTGGCGAAGGAACAGTCGCTACCTTTGTATAAGTCTTAAGTTTGACGCGGTGCGGCGAAAGAGAATTGAACCCGGGCCTCCTTATCATAAAGCGAACGCCCTACCACTAGGCTACCGTGACCGGTTGCAGTATCCGAGACTGCAACTATTCCATAACAAAAATACTTTTGTAAAACTCAGATAGTAAAATTGGTTCCTATTTCAAGCTTTCTTCAAAGATCAAACCCATAGGCGACTAGGGGAAAGGACCAAAATGAATAACTAATTTAATTCTTAATGACATGGCCAGTTGTATGCAAAAGATTTCTTTTCTGTTACTTGAATTGTAGCATGAAATTTAAAGCAAATCTTTTGATGGACCAAAATAATGTCCAGATTGATCAATTAAGTTTACTGTGTTTTTTTATGTTGAGACTGAGAGTGGGTTACCAGTTTTAAAATCCTTCAAATTGAAATATATTTATAAAAGTTACGGGAAACACGTGTGCTTGTTTTGAACGTAATATAGGTCTATCGGTATTTAATGGAGATCGATTGGTTGTTCATTTTGTTTACGTGGTGAATAATTTAATTTTGGTTGTAACGCGTCATTTGGTTGGATAAAAAAAATTGTTTATATCGTATAACCTGTGTTGCCTACGTCACAATGACTTGCGTCAAAAACGTATCAATCCGCTTGACGTTAGTTTTAAATCATGTTCAATTTAAAGGCATTTTTGAAGGACAAATTGTCTTATTTTCTACATTTAATGATGAGAATTTAAATTATAAGAAATAAATTTAATAGCTACCCAATATATACTTGTATAACCTGGGTTAGAACAGATTATTCTTTTTTTAATAAAGCGTAAATTGCCCCAACCGAGGTTGTACAGTATAACTTGGGTAGCTATTAAATTTATTCCTTAAATAGGTTGAATCCGTACTATGCATGATTCAGTCACGTTTAAGATAGATTTTCTAAGTTTTGCTCCATTGCAAAAGACTATTCCCCCACCCCTCCCAGTACATGTTTTGTTTGTTTTGATATTGTTGCTTTATATGAGCCCTTTTCTTATGTAGAATGATATTTATATTTGAATAAGAAATCGAATTAAAGATTGCTTTGTATACTGTATTCACTTCATTAAAGTCTGTTGCACTCGCGCATGCGAGCTCATCCTATATAAAAGTGTTTTGAGTTTTAATTCATAAATAATTTATGTTCGGTTGAACTGGTGAATTAAAACATAATAATGTGATATTAATAAGTTACAATCAAACAGAGAGACTTCTATTAAGAAAATATTTATTTATTTGACTACATTATTAAAAATTGCATAAACTTGGCTGCAAGAGTAGCAATCAACAATGAGATAAAGCAATGCGTATGTTCCTTTTATTTATATCAGGCAAATTGAGAATGACTCGAATTTTGAAATTACTTAGTTGGAAAAACATTACTCCTCTTTCTGGAAGAGAAAAAAGTAGCCCAAAGAACAACTCATTATTTTGTTTTATTTTTTTTCAACAGTATTTTTGTAAAATATAAATAGAAAAATATCAAAAGGCAAAAATGCACATATACAATTGAGAAATATTTAATCACGAGATGAATATAATCAATCAATTAATCCATGAAATAGTGTCTGTTCCTAAAATGAAACATTTTACCAAAAAATGTAAATGACAAAAAATGTTCATTGGAGGGTACATAAATGGATGGAAAGTGGAGGCCTACTTAGCTGACATCATTCTGACGAACTCTGAAAAAAAGAATTTCAATTGATTCAATGATTCAAAAAAAAAGTTGTACAGCTCGCCCTCTCTCTCTCTCTCTCTCTCTCTCTCTCTCTCTCTCTCTATATATATATATATATATATATATATATATATATATATTATCCACCTCGTCGATAACAATAGGTAACAACAGCCTTTGAATGAATATAAAAATACCTGATTTTGAGGTGACAATAGGTCAATATGAAATTTTTATCAAATTAATTTATGAATTGATATACACATGAAAATTTTGATTTAATGGTAAACCTTCGTAGTTGACTTGACCATCTCCGTCAATATCAGCCTCCCTGATCATCTCATCTACCTCTTCGTCTGTTAGTTTTTCACCTAAATTTGTCATCACGTGACGTAACTCAGCAGCACTAATGAATCCATTTCCGTCCTTATCGAACACACGGAAAGCTTCTTTCAGTTCTTCTTCAGAATCGGTGTCCTTCATTTTTCTGGCCATCATCGTGAGGAATTCTGGGAAATCGATGGTTCCATTTCCTGTTAAAAAAAAATACACGTTATAAACAAACAATAAAAGTGCATTCTCTAATTGTCATCATTTTTTTTCAGTGATTTATATTTACCATCAGCATCTACTTCGTTGATCATGTCTTGAAGTTCTGCCTCTGTAGGATTCTGACCCAGTGACCTCATCACGGTGCCAAGTTCTTTCGTTGTAATGGTTCCATCCCCATCTTTATCAAAAAGACTGAAAGCTTCCTTGAATTCTGAAATGATTATTCAGATTTGAATTTTCCAGTATTTGAGTAATACTTACGTCAGTAAGCTAGTTATCTTTTACACGTACTAACAAGTACTTAATCAGGGTAAGTTTTGCATGAATCAATTTCGTTTCAACTTCAAAACACAATAAATGCATGTATAAAATTATATACAAAAGTCAACCTACATGTACTTAAAAGATCAATCACTTAACTTATTGTCGTGTTTTCATTCCCTATATTAAATCTTAAATGTAGATGATAAATAATGAAATGGAGAGGAACATTTAGCTAAATAATATCAATAGAATTTATTGGTGTTTTCAAACTGCATAGTGGTGCAATGTGGGCATTGTGGAGGTAAATACAGAGCTTTGTATTCGTAGTAATTAAATAATCAAAGAACATTAATATTTATTGGATCTCGATTTCCTTTAAGGTAACAGTCAGGAAGATTCTTGACAAAGTATATTCATAAAAGGCTTGAACATTATTTTATGTCATGCTTTTCACATAAACAAAAAAAAAATTGAAGTACATTGAAATGTAAAAATGTTATTCCCTCTGAAATATGTTTCGTAATAAACATACCAGCTATTTGTTCTTCTGAGAGTTGATCTGCCTGGAAAAAAGTTAATGGTTCAGTGTGAAGTAAATAAGCAGCCTTATTGATAACTATTCAAGGTTCATGGTTACAAATAGAACACAATTGTTTTATGTGTGCTATTGTAGAGCTAAATGTTCTGAAATGTTAAAATTCTACGTGTTCATATCTGCATTGTTCAAACATTGAGATACTTTTTAGAATTCAATTTCAAAGGATGTTTATTTCGATAAAATAAGGATAAATCTTAAAGCGCAAGGTTAAAAAATGTACTTGTAGGAAGAGGGCAACGAAAAATGAAAGTACTTGTACAGTTATTAGAAACGCTATACACTATTCCTTTTCTATCCTCCATCTAACTATATGTATGATTTCTACATAACATTTTTAAAAGAAAAAAAAAAGACATCTGTAATATCGATACTTTATTAAAAAGCTTACCATTCTATGTGACTAAATCCTCAGTGTGCAAACGTGAAATGTTGTTATCTTCGTGTATAACGATCCCGTCACGCTAGCCACATGCAAAGAGACACCTCTTTCTTTCAAAATTTAACGACCTTAAAATTTAAAAATCCACCCCGCTGTTCGTAGCGTAATAGAATTTTGAGTAAAGTAATACACAGGTGGTTATCAAAGTGCAGTTTACAGTTCTGTTTATTTGGAGACATTGTTGACTGTTCATCTCTGGAAATCTATAGTGACATGCCGCAATGCGACATTTAAACATGGATATTTTTAAAAGCTGAAATAGAATCAATGGGCAATAGAGATCAATTATCAGATATATTGATATCTCGAATTTATCTATTCTCACAATCTCATAAATATATATTAATATCTCAAAATTACTCTATTCTCACAATCTCAGAAATATGTATAAATATCTCAAAATTGTTCTCACAATCTCAGGAATATATATTAATATCTCAGAATTACTCTATTTTCACGATCTCGGGGATATTATTACATGTAATATTTTCTATAGGCAAACAAGTTTTTATGTGATGCAGCTTTGATAACAGAGGATTACTCCCGATGAATTAGTTTATAATGGAATTATTCCCTTGTAGTCAGTTTTCTATAATTATCGATATAGTTGATTTCTTTTGATGATGAAGTATGTTAGTTGTTTATTTTTAATATTAAGATGATGGAGTAATATACACATGTATCTGATTTGTTTAATGATATAGTATGATGATGGAGAGATTGTTAGATGATGGAACAGTATATCTGGGTATAATGTGTTAATTAGTCAGTGAATAATCCTACTGTATTCACACAAGGTCCTTTAAATACGCATTAAATCTCGAAAAGTCGGTAGCTCGATCTGAGAGGACTTTCTGGGTGGTTCTCGAGAGTTGTATTGTAGATCTGTCGGCAATTTAACGTAAAAAAATTAAGTATGCAGTCTGCTAATTTAAATGTTGTTTAATCCCAACCCATAAACTTTGTTTCTTCAAGTTTATTTATATAGAATAGCTAAATTTTATATGTAATATTTCATAGTTAAATAGTGTGTGCAAATTCAGTGCAGTGAATCCCCAATTAATCACCTTTCACGTGTCGCGTTCCTCTGTTTACATGTAACTACTTCTAATCAATTATTGACTTTAAACTAGTAATAGTGTGTTATCAGATAAACCCACTGTTTTCAGTTTGGTGTACTTAATGTTTCGCAATTAACAATTTACAATTATTAACAGACCGGTGTAATGCATACCATTCTAACTATATGAAAAGTTATTGTATAGAATAATAGAAGTTATTGTATAGAATAATAGGTTATGAGTGTAATTTATACACGTGTCGATTTCTATCGTAAATCCTGGGGGCTAGATACTTTCTTGTTAAACTGTAAGTAAATATTGCTTTAGTGACTTGTCGCATTGCGGACAATCTTACTAGTAGCCTTAATCTATTGTAGGTCATGTAGGTCCGGCAAGGAAAGTAAATGAAATTTAAGTGATTAGAATTTGAGTGAAATTTTAGAGAGCAAACTTTATTTGAACCTCTTTTGCATTGTTGACAATTAACCAATCATCTTCGGTCTGAATTCAGAGATAATTAACTCACGACAAAGGAGAATAACGTTTATCAATTTATCATAAATTACATATATGATGAGTATTTGTATACAGCAGGTGCTTGTACCAAACATTGTGATGTTGTTTATAAATCAGTTCTAATAGTTTCCAGAATATTAGAATATACTTATCAATTTTGCTAAGATATTTCAACAATGCAGATGTATTTATATTATACACGCTATATAAATCTAAGGCCTACTGGGTAGCTTTTGATCAATATGTTCTTTTAAGCTGTTCATTAATTTTAAAACTTTTTTGAAGCCAAGTTGCTCTTCCAGTTACACAAGTTGCTTATGGAGCAGTGGTTTTGGAATCTTATCTAAATCATTAATATGTTAATATAATACAGTTTACTGCGTAAATCTTCACATAGAGTTTTTTAAATGTTTGTGTATAACGATAGGTGTATAAAATAAGCAAATTCAATCAATATTCCTTTTTTGTCAGTCAAAAGATCTTTCCTCCACCTTCAATTCTATTGGAAAAACAAAACACAAATAGTTGTCAACAGATTTTATTCAACAATACAAATAAGTTTTATATAAAATATGCCAGTTTCAGATCACAACAAAAAATGTTTGTAAAATGTCAGTGTATGCATCTGTCCTGGAAGGGTATGAAAAATATCACAATTATGAATATGTATGAAATGATTTTGAATGGACACCCGGATGTGAACTTTCAGGTTAAAGACTCCATTGTCAAGTTTTTCTCATTAAGGATATTTCCCTTTCTTTACTTGCTTGTCATCATTCTTACGAATTCTGCAGAAAAATATAAAGATATAGATATATAGATATTTATATATATTAAAATCAACATTTAACTCGCTGTATATCTGAGTTTCCTAGTTATGACCGCGTTAATTACAGGTGCAAAACAGATCAAAGAAAAAGTAAGAATTGTTTTACCAATATTTACCACTCTACATTTTAAAGATTTTTGAATAAATGGTGTCTAAAATTATCAAAAATATGAAATTTTGTATTAGATTACGTACCTTCATAGTTAACCTGTCCATCACCGTCCAAATCAGCCTCCCTGATCATCTCATCAACCTCTTCGTCTGTTAGTTTTTCACCTAAATTTGTCATCACGTGACGTAACTCTGCAGCACTAATGAATCCATTTCCGTCCTTATCAAAGACTCGGAAAGCTTCACGGAGTTCCTCCTCGGAATCCGAATCCTTCATTTTCTTAGCCATCATGGTAAGGAATTCTGGGAAATCGATGGTTCCGTTTCCTATGCAAAATTAGATACTATATCATGTATATGCTATTAAATGAATTTCAGAATTTATGATATTGGCTTGGGAAGATTTCAGAAATTAGCAGAATTGATTAGAAAAGTTTATGATTTACCATCAGCATCTACTTCGTTGATCATGTCTTGAAGTTCTGCCTCTGTAGGATTCTGACCCAGTGACCTCATCACGGTGCCAAGTTCTTTCGTTGTAATGGTTCCATCCCCATCTTTATCAAAAAGACTGAAAGCCTCTTTGAATTCTGCAATTCAATAAAAGTAAATCAGACTAATTTGCTCCAGTTAATCGTGTCATTATTACCCATAAAGTTTTAAAATGGAATTACTATTGAGCACAATGATTTCATATTTAAGAAGGTGCTTACCGGCAATTTGTTCTTCTGAGAGTTGATCAGCCTATAAAAGAAAATATGTTAAATAGACTATATTAAAAAAAATGGCAGTTTTAAAGAACTCCGAGTTTGATTTTTATATGGCACCCAAATATAACAAATGATTAAATCGGTATTTGAAATTTTAAAACTTAAAGTGGTTTCGAACATTGTGGTATAGAATTTATGTTGTATCCAATAGAAAACTCTAATCCTTATGATCCTGGCACATGTATACAACTTATTACAGGTTGTCCATTTAGTGCAGATTTCCGCTCAAACATCCTTTATTACTGACCGTACCCAGCTTTTAGTCACACTAGATACAAATGGACCACCCCCTACTGCTTCACCCAAAGAATCAGGACATTTATAGTTTTATTACAGATTGCTAACATTTATAGTTTTATTACAGATTGCTAACATTTATAGTTTTATTATAGATTGCTAACATTTATTTACTATAGACAGGATACAAGATGTCATTTTTTAAAAGCAGTAATAGTGTTATGTTTTAATACTTGTACATGTGCTTATATTATGTTGTCCCCTATTTATTTATGACGCAATTTCAAATTGATGCCTCGATCAAATAAAATTTGAATTATCTATATGTATAAAGTCATTTAGATGATACGATTATAACATATCCTTACGCGTATATATTTCAAGTTGTTCAAAAAAAATAACAAGAAACTGTGATTTAAATGTGAAAATTGAACCACAAAACGCAGTTTCTGCAAGTTCAAACATTCAAAGAAGGTGGTATTCTTATTCTTAGTCATGTTTTAGGCAGTAATTTACTAAAGAAAAAAGTGACATAAGATTACTATATTATATAATATGTCGGAAACTGTCCCACACTCGCTATCCAACTAAAAAATAATTTCCTTAGAATATTTTCACATACTTTTTTTTTAAATCATTTATGTATAAATGAAACCATTCATGTATGAAGCAGCAGGTATTTGCCATATGAATAAGAAATACAACACTATTGAATCGTTTGACGGAGGTACATTACATAAACTGCATACATTTTATTATAAAGAGAAAATATTTAAAAATTGCATTTTAATTAGATACACATATATCATATGTATACGTCCGTTGCATTTTCATGTTGATCATGGCATGACCAAATTAAAAAAAATGCCTGTGTTGTTTTTACAATATATTTTCACTTTTTTAAAGAAAATGCATTATGACTAGCGCATTGATCTAGTTCATGAATAAAAATATGTCACAATACTTATAGTCTTCGGGTAAAAAAGCATGTCAGTCATCTGGTGAAGATACCAACACGGAGAATTCAGAGTCTCCTAGTTCAGCGGCACAATGTGTACATTTTTTCTTGAAAATTGGCTTTTAAAAAATTCTTTTAGTACGTTCTTAGGTAAATTAAACATATTCAAAATGCATCAAAATGAATCATTTCTGAAAATCATGAAAGATACATACCATGACTGCTCGCTTCTACTGCTCTTGCTTGAGTGGTAAACTAGGGACCAAGTCGTCCAGTGTTTAACAGTAAAACTGGTCAATGCAAGCCCCGGCCCGCCAAACAAAAGCAGATTTAAAATATTTTCTCAAAGGTTTAATCATACAGAGATAAGTACGTAGGGGAATAAAACAGGCCAACTTTTCAATGGGTCTTTGTTACCAGTAGCAATAGCTCTAATCAATGACCTATCGATAAATTGGCAGTTTCAAAAGCCGATTACGACATGTTTTCGTGATGCAATAATCAACAAATTAGGGGGCTAATTAAAAATTGTTTAATTTGTGTTGATTATTTGAAGATACATTAATACGGGGTTTTATTAATGCATATTTTCCACAAGGAATAGGCATTTTAAACAATTAACATGGACAAAATTTAAAAAAAAAATTATAATGACAATTTTAGATTTTAAAAGCAATTCTAATTATATAAAATTTATTCAGTCATAACGCGTTCGGGAAGGATTAAGATCGACAGCAAATTCCATAGCAATTTGTCGCAGTGCGACAGACAATAAACATTTTTTTTTAAAAATACGTTTTATCTTAAGAAAGGGTATAGAGTGACATATAGGATAGTTCATCTTCAGTTTCGTAAAAACAAAGAGGAAAAAAAATTGCATATTTTTCAATCAGCTTCCAATTTCGGAAGTAAAAATTAATCGATATTGCTTTCCAAGAACATATTTGTCATTAACAGTAGTTTTAGTATATTATACATGTAAATATTGCACTGTGCCTAAAGTGGTGAAAACTTGTTTCAATGATAGAAAATGGTAAATAAATTTATTAAAACGTAGTATTTTATTTGTTTCATCTCTTGGAAAGAGGCGGGGGGGGGGGGGGGGGGAGGGGGGTTACAAGAGTTGTGACTTCAGGTACATGTGTATTATATTTTTCCTGACTCCAGCAAGTTACATTACTGGTCATTTGACACAATGATATATTGTTTTAAATACACAGGATACTAAAAAAAAGTCACAGAAATTTATTGAACATTTTGTACGACCTTATAATAGCTAAAACGCATATCACATATTTCAAACTAAGCTTTTCTATAAGGCCATATAAAGCCATCAAAGCTATTGTATACTATATATAAGAATATAATTGTAGAAAAATTGCTTCAGCCATCAGATTAACTGTGACTTTTTCTTAAAAAAAATACACCAGATGAACTATCAAGCAATCGCACAACAATGCAAATTAATCATAAATAAATGAAAAGCATTCATTTCCAGAAAATCTATTAAAATTTATTTACAGGTTTCGAATTTTTTTCTTCGTGTTTTTGCATTGAATTTCAATATACTGAATGTACATGTATATATATGAAAGTGTAGACTTAGGGGGAATGTTCAGATAAGGAGAACTTTATAGGATATCGTGATAAAGTTTTAGCAATATTAATTAAAGTCTTTACGAAGTGTTTTACCAATATCCTTTATCCTTACGAAAATCGCACGATTGGATGTTACATAACTGTTTTGCACATGTACCCTTACCCTAATTTGAACTCTTACAGGGTACATGTGGACGTCAAAAAGGAAGAGAATATCAGCGACAAGCTGATTCAATGAATAGAAATTAAAATACAACCCTTAGGTCAAAGCAGACGGATTGTGATAAGGCGCTATGGAGATTTGTCGCATTGCGGATCTTACCGAGAGAAAATTTTGTCGCATTGCGGCGAAAGTTAAAGGTAAGGGTGGGTCATTGCACAGGTAAACAAAGCCCACCAGGGCACATGAACACTTTAAACGTGTCAAAGTTCTGTGTTTTACATTTTAAATAAACGGTGTTATCCAATATAAGATCGAACGAAATACAACATAACTCAATTTATAAAGTATTAATTCTTAAAAGATTGAAAAAAGAGTTTAAAAAACGTGAATTTTAAGTAATATTGCTGTTTTTCTAGCGACAATCCCCTGACAATAACTGCAATCTCGCCAACCCCTAGTACATAATTTGTAAGTTATTAATTGAAACACTAATCAGGTCTAGCCGCCGTAAAATTTCGAAAAATTCCTAAAGCAATATTGGCTGTATTTTTGTGAATTTTGTTGAAAAAATCTGCTATTATTCTAATTCTGTATATAACTTGAACCTTATCACAAAGCTTTCAATTTTATCATAGGAAAGGTTTTATTAGTATTATATTAGAAATAATTTTTGTACGGGACAATATAAATAAAATGTTCTTGCAATCACACCTTCTAAATACTTTTCCAATGCAAATATGCATAGTACACGTTTATAAACCTTCATTTTCTTCTAAAACTGAATATTAAATTACAATTTTTCAACTGAAAATTTCGAACTTAGGAGTTAAGGCTGAGGACAGTAGAGTTGAAGCTGAGAACTGAGGAGTTGAGTCTGGTAACTGAGGAGTTGAGTCTGGGAACTGAGGAGTTGAGTCTGGGAACTGAGGAGTTGAGTCTGGGAACTGAGGAGATGAGTCTGGGAACTGAGGAGTTGAGTCTGGGAACTTAGGAGTTGAGGCTGAGAACAGTAGAGTTGAGGCTGAGAACTGAGGAGTTGAGTCTGGGAACTGAGGATATGAGTCTGGGAACTGAGGAGTTGAGTCTGGGAACTTAGGAGTTGAGGCTGAGAACAGTAGAGTTGGGGCTGAGAACTTAGGAGTTGAGTCTGATAACTGAGGAGTTGAGTCTGGGAAATCAGGAGTTGAGGCTGAGAACAGTAGAGTTGAGTTTGATAATCTATAGGACTTGGGGATGAAAACTTGGGAGTCGAGGCTAAGAACCAAGGAGTTGAGTCTGAGAACTGAGGAGTTGAGCATTCGATAAATTATAGACCATTAATTCAAGACATTAGTCCCAAGTTTGATTTTTACTATTTATCAAGAGTATTTTAGAAACATTAATATAATTTACTGGTGTAGTAAACATTCTCGCTAAAATCTACATAATATGTAGATTCGATAAGGATGTTTAATGTTGTTGATTCCATTTACAGTTTTAAAAAAATGATACCGTTGACGGTTAGCACATGAAACAATACAACACATTTGTGTTATAACATCAATATACATATTTATTACATTCATGTACTTGGTAATAAATACATGTTTTTGTATACTAGTACATGCAATATACCTGACATCATATCATTATTCTCTATATATTTAAGCGTAAATAATATGCCCACTCATTTCGGAAGTTTCACTTTCCATGTAAGAAGATTCCTAAGGTATTTTGAGGTTTGATTAACTCAGTAACAGGTCCTGCTTCTTCTGTTTATATGTTTGTTTGTTTTTTTTTAATTTAAATATGTAAACGCATTCATTAAGATAGAAGCATAACAGCATATGAAAGACTTGGACGATGAAGGTAATTTCTGACTTTAAAATATTCATCTTAGTTTGGCACTTTCAGCACACCGGTGAAGAGGAGTAACTCTTGTTCCATCTCATAGCAGGGGGAAGGAAGTCTGGATCCGGTTGTCGTTACTGAGTTAAAGTCTTCAGAGAGTTATTAAACGTGTTTTCGTGCACATACCAAATTACATCCTCGCTGTCAACAATTTCACAAAATCTATGACAGAAATAAAACATAATTTTAAAAATGAATATGGAATAAAGTCTCCATGCCAATAGGCATGACATTGTCGAAGGCTCAGATCCTAAGACATGCATGTCTAAATGATTCTCATCTACGAAAGTATACAGAATCAACTGATTATCTACGATTCCAAACTCAAGTATTTTAACGCCCATGTACTCGCTTCAAGGGCATTTTACTTTTATTACATTTTATAAATTATATTTAAAAAGTAGTACATTCAATCATTGTTATCAACAACCAGATATTGTCCACAGTTTTAAAACATGATTAAACATTTAAGAGATCTCCTTTCCAAAGCCATAGCGTAAAGATTCCTAAATGTGGAGAAATGTTGTACATTTTTTTTAGAAATAAGGTATAGTTTTTAAACTTTTATCGAGGTGTAAAAATCGGGTTGGTAACGTGATCAAATCTGATAAAACCCGAAGGGCTTTATGGTAGATTTGATCACGTAACAACCCGTATTTGCATCCAGATAAATGTTTAAAAATGATACCATATTACTTACCCGTATAAACTCACCTATAAGTCGGTTTTGGGGAGTTAAATTATGATTCAAAACTCTATGTCCTATACTTATAGGCGAGTCATAAAATGATAAGCATTTTTTTCTTGAAGGCAAAATGTATTATTTTAAAAACATTTCGGGCTGTTATCGTTGACAGAAATTTGGACACTCTAAGATTATGCATAGAGTACAAGTATTTACATATTTCAATGATTTTATTTTTATCTTTGTCATTTTAATTGTGCATTATTACCGTCTTCCTTGGAAAACAGTATACAGAGTTGAAATATTTTACAATCTTTTGATTGTACACTTCCTCTGTTCTGTGACTGATAAAAATGCATAATGAAAATTTCAGTTATTTCATAGGTTGAATGTTGTGCTAGGCAAAGGATTAAATTTTCTAGTGATCTAATTTTTGTAGACTTAACAGTTTTTCAATCTCAAAAAAATCGACAAAACGAACAAAAGAAAATTGCAGTAAACCAAACTGACACTCTAATTTTTTATAGTAACTATTATTAAGTTTTTCAATATTTTCATGATTAACAGAAAATTATTTTTCTGCATGCAAACATTGAGATGTGTGTTTCTTTTTCAAGTAAAATGAATAAAACCAGAGACCTCGGAATGGAATACTCGGAAGTCTCTGAATTTATCCTACATTTATTACCCCAACCGGAAGCTTTGTATCCCAAAGTCTTGTTATGTATCGAGATAATTTTCGAGAAATAAATCACAGGCACTTGTTTCTGTAATAAATTTTGGACCCATAGTATAATAATAACACAAGGTATCCAACTCCGTATTACACGGAGTACCCCCTCCCTCAGAATCGCACTCATTAACACTTTCAGAGGACATGCACTGGCAAACTGTTTATACCTATGTCTTCTACGATAATTTATCTACACAACCATATATGGCATGCGTGTCTTAATTTTCTTTTATCCCCGTAAACAGCGTCAAAACTCTGCTCGCCGAGTGGAAGAGTCGAACTCAACCATGAAATGGGATGTGCTAATCCCGGGCAGAGAGCAAAATTAAAAAAAAATGAGTGAGTTTAAAAATTCAATTCCAGTGTTTAAATATTGCAGTGACTAAATAAAATTTGTTTACCTCTCATTTTCCATTAAAGCACTACGATATTTTTCCGATGTAATTTTAAAAACAGATCTTTAGCCAATCAAAATCTCTGCCCGGGATTAGCACATACAATTTCATGGTTGAGTTCGAGGGGGGTACTCCGTGTAATACGGAGTTGAATACCTTGAGTTATTATTATACTATGGGTCAAATTTTTTTCACAGAAACAAGTGCCTGTGGAATAAATGAGTGGTTTACAATAAAGAGGCTCGACCGACTGAACTACCATACGTGACGGTGGGGGTGCCTGGAATTGAGTTAGATACCTTGTGGTAAAAGTAAGTAGGGGGTGCCCCGTATACGAAACAAGTGCCTGTGAGCACAACGCCAGGATCTACAGTACAAAAAAATAATACGGCCTGATACGTGTATCATTGTCAGTTTACAGTTTAGGGTTGTTGCTAAGACGACAAAGCTTTTGAAAAAATTTGCTTATTGTTAATTATATATATGACCATTCCTTTCAGTAACTTGTGACTTCGTTTATCGGTTAACTTGAATTGCGAACCCGATACGTGTATAATGCCGATGAGCATTGATGAATAATAATGAAATATTCATACACATGTACCGTCGAAAAATATATTTAATAACAGTTTTAATACTGTTAAAAATATTTCAGAATATAATTCTAAACTCTTTTTGAAACTCGATTGTTATTTGAAAAAGGGGAAAACTGCGAAACTTGACAACTAAACAATTTAATCATTAAATATGTATCTTAGTTATCATGTATTTCAAAGATTTTTTCATATTTTACACGTATCAAGTACTCTAATTATTTCGGCTTAAACTTATGATTCACAAATCGAATTCGGCAAATCGAATCGAATATTCCTCATGCTGGGAAATTCAAACCTTATTTTTATTTCTTTATTACTCCAAACACGACAACAGCGCACCGTCTTGCATTTCAGTCACTATGTATCATCCATATTAATTCCTTGCTTTTGAAGAAATGGATTAATATTTAATTATTCGTGATTTTAGAATCTCTATGTAAATTTAGTTACTAGTAGTTTTTTTTTTTATCCCAAAGCCACACTTTTTCCTCGCAATAATTTACCTTTTGCCCATTACATTGTACAAACAGCTTTTAGTCATTTAGAAGCAAAAATCTTGTCAGATAAGTAACATTGTATTTTAAATGAGAAAATATGCAAGTAAACGTATAAAAAAAACCTTAAGTTTAACCTTACTTAAGCACGGTAATAATTCTTTTGTTCGATATTAAGGTAAGTATATTTCTTGTGTCTTTACCTTCAAAACACAAATCACCATTGCCCTTTGTGTCAAACTGCTTCACAAGCTCAAAAGCGTGTTCCTCGTCAAATGAAGGTTCAAATTCTGCCATAAACTCACATAAAGCTTGTGGGGTTACGCTTCCTGTTCCGGTTTTGTCGAGTACTCGGAACACCTCGTGAAATTCAAAGTCTTTCTCGTCTTTCTTACTAAATGGGCCCTTGTGGCTGTTCATAACTGACACAAATTTCTCCAGAGTAACTAATCCATTGCCTAGATTTTTAAATGAATGTAAATCAAAGTAAAAATGCATTTTGGTTATCCCTCTCTTACCAAAAAAAAAAAATGCATAAATAATTTTGTTTCTTAAATTATTATTGTTGAGCACCAATCGACAATCCTCGACTGACTCCACTACACTCCATACAAACCTCGGATGTTATTGGTGGAGGAATATGCATCAAACCAATGCATTTCTCCGCCGGAACTGCCTTTTAACTCATTTCATAATTTGCACTGCATGAAGTTCTCTTTAAAAAGTGTCCTATCTTGTCTAATTGATTACAAACTTATGTTAGTTGTATTTGAAAGCTGAAACCTAGTGTTGGTGTGCTACAAAGTAAGTCAGATAGATAGATTTCAAAGGAATATTTGAAGTTATTCCGGATTTGATCACATGATTGTATTAGCAAAATGATTGAACACCGTACACGTTCGAGGTGAGTGTGCGAGGCATGAGCCACGGGAGGAGCTCCGAGTGGTTTAGTTTATAACAAAACATTGCATTAAACACAACGTTAATAAGTTCTATTCCACGAAGCAATAGGCATTTTCTACATCTTATCCCCATGTTATTTATAACATATAGATATGCATTCACTAAAAATCATTTAGTGAATCACCCATAGCTTCAAAGAGTGATTTTATTTTCATACTAGTATATAACAAACGGGTTGACAATTCATTTTGTAATAATACAATAAAATTAAAAAAGAACAAACTATTATATGCTGCAGTAGTATAGGGATACATGTATACCTTTCTTGTCAAATTCCGCTATCACATCTTGTAATTCTCCTTCAGTGGACACAATATCGTAGGAGAGCAGAACTTGTCTGATATCATTCGATGACAAGTAGCCATCTTTGTCTGCATCGAACTTGTCGAATATTACTTTATAATCTTGAAAACGAATAATAAAAATTGTGTCTTCACTTTAAGTTGGATCTGTTGCTCAGTTAAGACACGCACATAAATATATAAAAAAGAAAATAGATAGAAAAGAAATCTACTAAATAAACATTAAAAATAACCAATAATTTAGAACCATCTCGATATAATTAATGATTTACAAACGAATTCTTATCATTTTTTTTTTTTTTTACAATAAATAATGACGATATGTTTAATAGTTTATAAATAAATTCTTATCTTTTTCTTCCAATCTACAATAAATAATGAAATCATATACCTTCCCAGTTTGGTGTCGGCTCTTTCAAGTTGTCATCTTCAGATATAGAGGTAATGACTCCGTGTGATGGAGCGCGTTTCGTCACTTCCGGAACCTCTTCGTCTTCTGCTGCACTACAGTCATCTGTATCTGGTGAGTCGATTTCAGGTTTATCATAATGAAGTGTACAATCTTCCATTATAGAATTATATACAACAAAAATTCAAACGTCATGCCTTCCTAAAGAAAGTTCTGACACGCACTCGCTTCACTGAAAACGAAAGACGATTTTTAAAACTTTGACAGTTGGATTGACAAACTATTTATTATTTAAATCGTTTACATAACATACTTTAGAACTATCGATCGTTATTGACTTAAAATCACTACAAATCTGACGAATTTAAATTGAATGTACATGTATCAGCTAAAATGGAATTGTCGTATTTCGATTTTAAATGTATAGCAGTAAGCGGGGTTTCTGTTGGTGATAGGTTTAGTAAGGGGTTCTAGGAATCATTAATCATTACTTGATGAAAGCAATTTTTCACACTATTACGTTGCTGCAAAGTCGTTACTTTGACTTGAAATACGAAAAAATAATCAACTGTGGGCAGAAACGCTGTACAAGAAGATTGCGTTTTGCAGAAATTAAGCATTTAAAAACACCAGCATTCATGTACCGGATTATCCTTCGTTTTCTACTGGCCAAGAAAAATTCTTGAGCACTTTCCCTCTCTGTTTTGATTGTAACCGAATTGATCAAACGTGTGATTTTAATTAAATATACATTTATTTAGCATTTTTTCAAAAAAAAAAAAAAAAATACATATGCATATCGAGTATGTGGAAAAGGGAATGCGTGATTAACTTCTGGGGGTAATTTTCACACCTTTACACGTACATTATCATTCTGGGAGACATCTGTAAAAACTAAAAAGGAAAAAAATCTGATCATTTAGTCAATATACGGCAATTTTTTCTTCGATACTATTCGAATGAAAAAGAAATAAAATATAATAAATAAAGCATGAGATATTCCCAAACATTTCAGCTCAAGGGAAGACAAAATATGTTGCAACATCAAAATTATTATTTTACATAAATTTTTCTTTGAATTCAGTTTGCATTAAAATCAATTTTAATTAAATAATAGTGATTTAAGTTTTTAAAGGAATCAACGAATCTTTCCTCTCTCGACACCAAAAACTCAGATATGGTATTTTAATTATAACCCAAAATTGTGGTTTTAATAACGTCGAAGTAGAAAATTCTTGCTGAATTTGTTTACTCACCTGTCTTTGGTGAATGACAAAGGAAAAATGTTATCTTTTAATCTTGTTTATATAGTGGAATCGTGACATAGTTTCAGTTATCCAGGAGCATGGCTCGGATGCAGAAGTTCGCCAAGAAAAACTAAATTTCTGACAAAGATGTCGAATAACTCGTATTGGAATGTTACGGAATATAAGATCCAGGAGGCTTTGTGGACATTCCTTTCTCCTTTTCTCATTGTTGTCGGAGATGTTGGTAGTCTTCTATCTGTGGTCGTTCTTAATCAGCACAAATTGAGTAGATTTAGATCATCTACCTTTACCTACCTCAAATATTTAGCCCTTGGAGATATTTTATTGTTGAACGGATGCCTTTTTCCAGATTGGATTAACTACGCTTTCAATGTCAATATTCGAAAGTATTCTATAGGTTGTAAGATCCATAGCTTTCTTGTCTATTTGTCGACAGACTTTACAAACTGGATCTTGGTTGCAGTCTCAATCGATCGCTGTATTGCCGTTTGCTTACCACTGAAAGCTAGAACATACGACCACTTTCAGATTTGCAAAGCCACTATATCTGCCCTCTTTGTTGTAATGACTGCTCTGAATGTTCACTTATTTTGGAATATGGAAACTTCTGATCAAGAGGAACCTTGTGTTGAAGCTAACCACTTCACCTCTCATGTCTGGCCATGGATAGATTTTTGTGTGTTCTGTGTTCTCCCATTCCTGATAATGTTTTCCTGCAATGTATTACTTCTAAGAGCCATTACAAAATCCAGAAAAAAAGCTTTCTCATACAGAGATTCGAAAACTTCTATAACAAATGACATAAGAAAGGAGGGTGTCACTGCAAGACGATCGTCGCACTTGACAAAAATGCTGCTAACAGTGAGCTCGGTGTTCCTTGTATTGACGTTTCCAATCATCACTGTAGAGTTACCCCGATCTCTCTTCTTCAACGCCGACTCTCAAGGGAAACAGTTTGCCAGGTACAAGTTGGCCTGGACGATAGGCAATATGCTGCAGTACGTAAACAGTGCTGGTCATTTTTTCATGTACTTCTTGACTTGTCCATCCTTTAGAGATGAACTGAAGTGTCTTGTTTGTAAATGTAAAAGAAATTCTACCATGCCAAGAGGGAAGGTCAGCACGGTTTCACTGTCTCCCCTCTCTTAAAAGATGATAGTAAGTCGTCGGTATATATCACTGTATGTGACTTTGTGTACCCATTTCAACTGAAAATATTTTCTTTCGTGCAGTTCAAAGGATGCTTATTCATATTCACTGCCAAGATGTAGTTGTGTTTGCAGTAAATGTTGCATGCCGTAAAATAAGTACACATACAGTATTTGGTTTTCCCCTGATTTTGATTATGTCATCTTATTATTAACTCTAGCTATCATATGCACAAAACACGTGTTTCTTTTCTAGATATTTAATTTGTTCACAAAATTTTTTTCTGAATATTGCTATATGTGTAAAAAAAAAATGAAATGATAAAAATAATGAATCAAATGTTGAAGTTTATAACTGTTCATTTCTCAGTTCAAGATATGATTTTCGATCTCTGGACATTTCAGAGCGATAATGATGAGGATTTAACGAAGAAGCAGATCTGGTCGGCTTATCACCAACTTGATGAATTCTGGCAAAATATAAAAAAAATATTTAAAATCATTTCTATTATATCCAGATATTCAAAATATTCTGTTGTATTTTAGGATTTTTTTCTCTCGTGAAATGTTTGCCCAAAAGATATTGACAGATTATTTTGCTTATTTTGAAATCGAAGACATTACTAATCTAAAGGCAATCTCTATTACTAATATAAAGGCGATCTCTATTAATCAAATTTTTAAATTGTCCTTGAGAATAAGGACAAAAAGGCAATATTAGAAAGGGATTTTTACAGTAGTTTTTTAAGAGTTTCGTATATGGATATATATTGAAAGTGAAAAGAATAAGTTGGATATTGAAGTGGACCTGATAAAGTATATGGAATCTGGATTTTTTTTTCCTGAATCACCTGACGTTATATAATATGACCCCTGCTAAACATAAGGTACCAATATTGAATTTTTCTAGGACAGTTACGCCAATATGTTTTTCTGAAGAAGTACACAGAGTTTGGAGAGAATTTTTTATTAATTGCTCGCGTGATGTGCCTTTTTACTGCACTTTATGTCTGTTAGGGCCACGAATGGCTGACAGTAGAGTGTATACACAGAATTATTGTTAAGACGAATGGCTGACAGTAGAGTGTATACACAGAGAATTATTGTTAAGACGAATGGCTGACAGTAGAGTGTATACACAGAATTATTGTTAAGACGAATGGCTGACAGTAGAGTGTATACTCAGACAGAGAATAATTGTTAAGATAAATGGCTGACAGTAGAGTGTATACACAGACAGAGAATCATTGTTAAGACGAATGGCTGACAGTAGAGTGTATACACAGACAGGGAATTATTGTTAAGACGAATGGCTGACAGTAGAGTGTATACACAGAGAATTATTGTTAAGATGAATGGCTGACAGTAAAGTGTATACACAGACAGAGAATTATTGTTAAGATGAATGGCTGACAGTAGAGTGTATACACAGACAGGGAATTATTGTTAAGACGAATGGCTGACAGTAGAGTGTATACACAGAGAATTATTGTTAAGACGAATGGCTGACAGTAGAGTGTATACACAGACAGAGAATTATTGTTAAGACGAATGGCTGACAGTAGAGTGTATACACAGACAGAGAATTATTGTTAAGATGAATGGCTGACAGTAGAGTGTATACACAGACAGGGAATTATTGTTAAAACGAATGGCTGACAGTAGAGTGTATACACAGACAGGGAATTATTGTTAAGACGAATGGCTGACAGTAGAGTGTATACACAGACAGAGAATTATTGTTAAGATGAATGGCTGACAGTAGAGTGTATACACAGACAGGGAATTATTGTTAAGACGAATGGCTGACAGTAGAGTGTATACACAGACAGGGAATTATTGTTAAGACGAATGGCTGACAGTAGAGTGTATACACAGAGAATTATTGTTAAGACGAATGGCTGACAGTAGAGTGTATACACAGACAGAGAATTATTGTTAAGATGAATGGCTGACAGTAGAGTGTATGCACAGACAGGGAATTATTGCGAAAATGCGGGTTGATGTGTCTGTCCTAGAATGCATCAAGATGGCAGCGAGGTGTACCTTTTGGTTTATTAAGTATGATATATTATTTTCTATCATAAGAATTTAAAAATATCAAGACAGCGATTTTATCTAAAGAAATATAGATGAAAATGTAGATTTTCTTTTTTCTGTTTTGATTCTTTGAATATTGGTTGGAATGATATTACAGACTAGATGAGTGAAGTGAAGACAATGATTAGTGGTCGATCTCAACAAAATAAAGATGGGCCATAAAGGCAATATACTACTGTACATACTTAAGTACTTCAAATAAGAACATTTATCACTCACCGTCAAAGTTAATTTTGCCATCTCTATTACTGTCAATCTCGCTGATCATTCCATCAATTTGTTCTTCTGTCATTTTTTCTCCCATATTTGTCATGACAGTTCTGAGTTCACCAGCACTGATGTAGCCACTCCTATTTGTATCAAAAGCTCTGAAAGCTTCCATCAGCTCTGCTTCTTTATCGCTGTTTCTAATCTGTTTGGACATGACCTTAATAAAGTCCTCAAATGAGATCTCGCCTTTACCTTTGGTGGAAATGAAATAAATGTAACATGCAATTAAAAAAAATATTTTGGTAATGATGTATTTAAGGCGTTGGGTTTCCCCCTTAACGTACCTGTAGGATCCACCACTCGAATCATATCTTTGAGTTCCCTGGAAGACGGTTGCTTTCCAATTGTCTTCAAAACGTGCTCCAAGTTTTTTATACTAATAACCTCATTCTGAGATCCATCAAATAAATCAAACACAGCTCTGAACTCTTCATGTGGAAAAAAAAAGGATAAAGAAAATTCAGTAATATAGAGTATATAGTAAGGAAGAAAGGTAAAACTATGGAATCTGAAAGGTTCGAGGGGGAAAAACTTTGCTATTTGGTGGCATTCTGGAAAAATATTCGATGGCTTCCTATTCATTTTCTGACTGCCGCCAGATTTGTTACCTTTGGTCTTCCGTATAAAAATTAATCTTTTTAGACGTGAAGATCATAAAAAAAAATAATCAAATCTTAACAGAGAAACATAGAAATATGCAGTAGTTTGGTGCGTGTAATTTTAAGCATTTCATACCTTCAATTTGTTCTTCTCTTAAATCCTCCATTTAAAGTGTCAAAATCCTTGCATTACTACTGTTAATCTGTTATTTAAAAAAAAAAATAAGATACATTATGCATTGGTTTAATATTTGCTCAGTTTTTGCTCAAATGCATTATACCAATTGAAACATTACCTGAAAAGAATTAACATGAACAAGATGCAATTAATGATTTAAACATTGTTGCTTCATCTATCATAAACTGCATTAGGTTTGATGATCATAACAACTTGATACTTACTTAATTTAATAAAATCCCAATTTAATTCTTGCTCCTGTGAAAACGGTGTTTATAAAAAGTTAATTTTGGCTTTCTCATGAAAGAATGTTTAAATCAACCCATAACACATGTACTGAGCCAGAAATAATTGTTCTATAATGGAAACAGGAGATAAAGCGTTTTCTTCCATTTAAGCATTCCATTCATGAAGGTGATCTTTAGTAAAAACACTTTATTAAGTTCTTTTTATTCAAATGAATTAGCGATTTGAATTTAAAAAAAACCCGTGGCTTTATGGTTTGAAATTCTGTATCCATTTATATTCCAAAGTAAAATACATTTTTCTTATTTACACACTTGAATTTTTGAAATGCAATTAGTTTTTCATGTATACTTAATTCACTTTATAGAATTTTTTGCCTTTAAAATGATATTTTTCTAGGTAACGAGATTATCTTATAGATCATTTTGGAAATATCGATGTACAAATGTGCATATACTATAATTATATATTTCCTAAAAATATTCAGATATTTAAATTCAAGCTTATTATTATCAATCGTTTCAAAACTCGAGAAGTGCCATGACATAAGTAGCAAGTTTACCTGGATGAGAAATGTTTTCCGTGAAGGTAAACAATATCTTCTCAGTGTATATTTGGACTGTACTACTTCACGAACCAATAAGATCATTATCATATATATTGTCAACTTTTTAACGATACTGGTAGATAATAAAATCTTCAAACATCGGTGTATTGACAATGTAAAGCCTGTCTACACATCTAAAGGAACAAAAGATCCGCTGTGATAAAATACAAAATTTAAAAAGAGGTGTAAACAAAGGTAAGATCGGCAGGGTATCAGAGCTAACAAGATAATGAGTTTGAACATTGTAACCAAAACAATTGCTCAGTATGAATTATGCATTTTACAATTCTTTGGGAGTTTACATCAGTGGAAGTTCAATTAAAAATTAAAGAGAATCTGAAGATTTTGAAATTCATTGATTTAAAGTAAAGACTAAATATGGAAAGAAAACGTGCAAAGGAGGTATTCTAATTTCAGGAAGAACGGAGATGAGAAATTATGACGAATGATCCAGTTCGGTGATTCAGAATACACAAAAGAAGTCATAAGCACCTGCTTGTCATTGTGTTTCGTATGCCAGTCAGCGCTTTGTTCATTATTTATTTGTTTAATTTCACTGGTAAAATATACCGTCCATAACACTTCAATTAACCGCTTCAGAATACACTTTATTTAAATTAACAAATTAATTTTACCTTAGTTTATGTCTGTAATTTAATATATTTCGTATAATTCAAACATGTTTGAATAGAAATTTCAAATTTAAATATCATTTCTTTAACATAAAGCTGATATCTATTATTCTTAATATCCTCTTGTAAAAATAAAGCAAGGTTATGCATATATATCGCGCTTTACTACAGATAAAATAGTACATACAGCTGCATACAATGTATATAGTAGTACGCAGTATCAGTGATAGGCAACAGTGATGAAAGTACATGTAGTAGCGGATGTATAATAGTGACATGTGTGAAGGTGTTATAGTAAATAACTAGTATAATACTAGTAACAACTATCTATAACTAGTTATAGTAATAGTGGTAGATAAAGTAGTGAGAGAGGGGACTTTAGTTCAAGTAGTAGTAGTAGTAGGGTCGGTGGTATCGGTGATGGTGATGATGGCGAAGAAAGTAATGCAATTGATGAAGTAGCAGAACTTTTTACTATCAGATGCAAAAGTAATATCTAATTTATAGAGCAGTGGTAGTAGAGTTTTTATCGCAGCTTCTGTCACTGAAGATATCAAGAGCTTTATAACTAAAGTAATTCAATGTTTCTTGAATTCACTGATTTTTAACCCACCCTGAATATAGATATTATTGACACAGCCAGTTACCCCCCCCCCCCCCTCCCCTTATACAGCACACTATGCAAACCTTGAACCTCATTATGAAGCATACTTACCCATACGTGTAAGAGAGAGAGAGTTTATTACTATCTCAAATGACAAAGCGCATAGAAATTTTACCAATCATAGGTTTCAATAAATTCACCTTGTTACTATGAACAACCTGTTATCTTCGTAACACATTTCAATAAAACAAAAACCCAGTCAACTTCAATTTTCAGAAAGTTCTATAGACTCATCACCGACATGTCTTTTCTTATTTTGTATAAGCTTCATAAAAACACTGTGTGTCCAGTTCAATATAATCTCTTACCTACAACTTAGTTACTAATTTCTGCCTTGTTATTATAGCAGAAGAGGCGAGGGTATTACGCTGTAAACCCTAGTAAAAGGATATCTGAAAGAAAACAAAGTGACTTGACTTAGTCAAGCGAATTATTTCTATCTACAAAAGGTAAGATAGTTATACTCAAAGACTAGAAGGAAAAGACAGGACTCGAATAGTTCAGTCATTTACTTTTATATGCAGAGATAAGGTTTAATTTAGAGAGATGCACGAGAAAAGAGTGTTGCCTCCAATATTTAAGCACGTGATATGAGATACCCCCTCCAATATGATAGAATCTTTCATTAGTTGTATCAACGTGTTTGGCAAATGGAATTAAAAAGCCTCTAATTCATGACCTTTTTACTTCTAGTGGAACAGACAAGCATCTAAAACAATAGATATACTAGTTAATTCTGGCTTGGTGCTTCTATTGGCTTTTTGTGGGTTCTTGCAAAATATTATAAGTGTCAAGAGTACATATTATACCCCCCTTTTTTTTTTTTTTTTCTTTTTCTTTTTTTTTTGCTTAATTATGTTCCATTTTTAATAATTAATTCCATTTTCATTATAAAATCAAATATGACTTTTTAGTCTCTAGTGATATTAAACATAGATATAGAATTTTTTTTTTTAGCAAATAAGAAATGTTCCTAGATCATATTCATGTCTAAGTACACAAATGTCTTAGTAAATTATAATATGAGATGTCTTATTTTTCTAAAAGATAATTAATCAAAATTGTTATAATAAAAAAAAAATGTAAAAAAGCTCGAAATATATATCTCAGTGACAGGCAAAATTATAAACTCAATTTGTCTAGGTATAGTTTTAGGAGACTTTTGGCATGCAAATAATTAAAAAAAAAAAGTTGAATATTTCATCACATAAAAAGTTGGTATTAAGAGGCGCTGCAAGCCGTCTAGACACAAGTCTCCGTTAATCATTATAAATAAATAAATAGAAATAAATATATAATGATTTGGTTATTTATATTTACATGTACAGGCAATATGAATTATTCAATGATTAAAAAGAACTATGTTGATCTGTTAAAGTTTCTTAGTTTAAAAAAAAAGGATTTGCCTCCATTGGCATGTTAATGTTATTAGTCAATATAATTGAGCCAATATTCTGAAAGACAATCCATCAATTTTTGGAGACCTTTTTTTTGTAGGCTATAGTATAAAGGAAGATTGCATGAGTCATCTGCAAGGAAAAATGTCTAACTTCAATATTTTATCAATTCTGGTAGGTTTTTTTGTTGCAAGATGTGAGTAGAGATAAGCATAGAGTGTAGGGGGAAAACTGTCTCATTCAGGTTTGTACAACTCATCTCCTTGGCACAATGGTTTTCTATGGCAGGATTCATTCTTAAGCAGTTTTAACTGTCTAGAATACATAATTTTAGAAAATTCATGAGAGGTTTCTCAAAAATGAAACAATAATTATAACCCAGTAATCAATCTTTTTAAGGCATTCCTTGAACATGGAATGGGAAGGATCAATATAGCTCACTTGTCCCCCACCTATCGATGTTTTGTAATGTTTATATACACGTGTATTGCTGGACCTACATGTATATAAATCGCTTTATGACATGTCCAGCTTGCCATTTACAAAAATTTAGGTTGGTTTGTATTTTTTTGCTATAGTTGTTTTGGTAGCTTAGATTTTTTTAATAGTCAGAAAAATTGCTACAAATTCACTCATTTTTCATTAGCAAGTGGTTGCGAGTGAGCAAGACATCTCACCTTATGGTCAGGTGATTATTCTGTTGTGTATGTCTTACTGTGTTTTTTATTGCTTTATGAAGTGATGCGTTTGATATAGGTAAAATAGAAACACAGATTATAAATACTTATCTCGTACCCTGATATGTAGGTTGATTTACATACATTTTCAGTGACATGATGTTAAATATCTCGACTTGGATTACGAAAAAAACCTGTCAAGCTTTTAGCCATTTTTACAGGCTTCTCTTGCAAACACAGATTTTAATTGCTTCATCAGCACAGGGATACCTTGGGCCATGGCTGCGCTTTGACTAGTTATGGGGTCATAGTTTCAGCCATATAATTAATATGGCTGCATTGTATTTGTTGTATTGTGACTAGTCCATTATTTTTACATTGTGTTGGCGATGTTTTCGCTTCCATATTTGTCATCACACAATGTCATTTTATTTAGGGCAATGCTTTTTGCCCTCATTGAAAATTGATTGTTGCTTATTGCCAAGGCAATGCTTTTTGCCTTTTTTGACATATTTAGGGCAGTGATTTTGCCCTCATTGAAGATTGATTGTTGCTGTTGCTAAGGCAATGCTTTTTGACTTTATTGACATATTTAGGGCAATGTTTTGCCCTCAAAAGGAACTGTTGCTTATTGCTAAGGCAATAATTTTGCCATATAGACTTTTGCATTTGCTTATGCTAAGGCAGTGCTTTTGCCTACAAGAATTACAAATTTACTTCTGCTTTTGCCTTTTGCCCGTTGCTTAAGAATACATCGATCATTTGACTTTTCAATGCACCTGATTCAGCATTCTAGCAATGTTTGCAAGATATACTCAATATATTCATGTCTATGAGGATATAAATTAGTTTCATATGACATACAATTGTCCCCAAAATGTGAAATTATTTTATTCTAGAACAATGTTTTCATCACTATTATTGATTTTCATATTATGTTCATAAAATCATAATTTGCAACTTTTGCCACATGCCATTTGGTGGCGCAGACTGTGCAGCAGCACAGTCTCGTGGCAGATATTGGGCTTACCAGTAGGATCATTGAACTCTTTTTCAACATTTCAACAAGCATTTTCAAGTATGGACTAGTCAGTGGACATCTGTGCCCAGGGTTCACATTTCTAGGGATGCCATTACAAGGCAGTATATTGATGCCTCGGCTCCCTCATTTAAGCGGCCGTGGCCCATTCAGCCAAATAAAATAGTAATCAGTACTTTTGTTATTCTGTTGTTTTGATACAACAATTCAACTGGCAATCCCTGCTTTTATTAGATGATTTCATCTTTGATAAAAAGCCTCTAATTCATGACCTTTTTACTTCTAGTGGAACAGACAAGCATCTAAAACAATAGATATACTAGTTAATTCTGGCTTGGTGCTTGTATTGGCTTTTTGTGGGTTCTTGGGTTCTTGCAAAATATTATAAGTGTCAAGAGTACATATTATACCCCCCCTTTTTTTTTTTTTTTTTTTTTTGCTTAATTATGTTCAAAACCATCCAAATAATTTAGTGACAAATCTTTCAATACGATTCAATGTACTAAAATTCAATTTATTGCAGGGAAATTTAAAAATGACCGATCTAGAAAAGAAAAATAAAACGCATTAATACATGTAAGTCCAGTTATGAAGATCACAAAACTTTAATTATTCTTCTGCGTATTTAAAACATGTGCACATCAGATAGTATAAAGTTCATGATAATCACTTTAAAATACTATAAACTATGAAGTTGTAAAAAAAAAAATCAAGAACAAGGAAACAATACAAGTTATTATATCCGCATTATAGGTAACTCCGTAAAAAATGAAATATTGCAATAAAACAAACATCTTTCCTTTGTAGCGGTCATCTCTTCGACTTCATAAGAACTTTAAAATCTGAAGAAGAAAAAAACAATTGTCTACATGTATACAGATGGCGTTTCTTAGATCTACATTTGTTTTACGGTAAAATATATTAGCTATAATATCTTTAACTTAATCTTGAATATAAATCTGGAAAAAAAACAAGAATACGCGTAAATTTCCTGACTTCCAGACCTGCCCTTTCAGTAGTGTTTCAGCCTACCTTCAAACGTTATTCTACCATCTCCGTCCCTGTCAGCTTCCTTCATCATTTCGTCTACTTCCTCATCCGTCAGTCTCTCCCCCATGTAGAACATCCCATACTTTAACTCCTGTGCGTTGATGTAACCGTTTCCACTGCGGTCAAAAATACTAAAGGCCTCTCTCATTTCTTCCTCGGTGTCAGTTTTCTTCATTTCCTTGACGATCATTTCGAGAAATTCTTCAAAATCTATCACTCCGTTACCTTCAAAAGACAATTGAAATCAAATAAAGTGTACTGAAATATTTAGGTCCAATGCCAGTCTATTCAAAGTGAGATTTATTTGAGAGAAAAATATCGAAACAGATGAACATAAATGAAAGTATCTGTGTCAAAAACTGATTCAAAAAAGCACAGGCCTTTGGATCGCTTAAATCAGACTTTAAAAAATCGGGGTGTATAAAAAAGATACTTTTTTAAACACCTTAATTTTTTTAAAGCGATCTAAGGGCCTGTGCAAAAAAGTAATGGTTTATACATAATATATCTTACTTAATTTTGAAGACTGCAGATGTTACAAACCTAAAAACTATTGTTCATGTAAATATCAAGTAAAATTTTACAATTTTTCTTTTAATTGGAAATTCATCGGAACCTGTATATATTTACTCTTTTTGCTTGAAAAATTGACCAGGGGAAGAGGGGTGTTACAATTTTATTTTTACAATAAAAGTGCAATATTTTCATGCTTGTTAAACATTCTGATTGTATATACAAGTACTCTGAAGTTGATACTAAAAGATGCTTGAATTTCTGATTGACGATATCTATGTGGTTTTTGGAGACCGGGGGTCCGCTTTACAAAAGAACTTACGACTAAGACCAGAATTTAATTCTGCTCATTACTTTCTCTTTTACATTAATTTAAAAATGGTTTTAATATGTTTAAAATAAATTGAATAAGATATTTATACGCTAGCAATTTTAAAAATAATAATTAATTTTGCAAAATTTTACAATCAACTTAAGTTTTTGGTCTTAGTCGTAAGTTCTTTTGTAAAACGGGCCCTAGGTCTTCCAACAATCTGTTGGAATTTCCATGGATACCAATTGCGCCCCGTTATTAATATACATGTACCTATTTTTGTATTCAAATAATGCAGAGTTTATTCAAAATCTTATACATGAGAAAAAGAAATCTCTTGTTGTGGCC
Organism: Saccostrea echinata; assembly: GCF_033153115.1. Taxonomy (NCBI): domain Eukaryota; kingdom Metazoa; phylum Mollusca; class Bivalvia; order Ostreida; family Ostreidae; genus Saccostrea; species Saccostrea echinata. The sequence continues at coordinate 5,144,066 of NW_026889758.1, read as the reverse complement.
TTTAACTCGACATTTAGATATATCGACGACGTGTTATGAATTAACAATAGTTATTTCCATTCATATGTTGACACGATATATCCCAATGAGCTTGAAATAAAAGATACCATAGAGTCTGCCTCATCTCTTTCATATTTGGATATTTTACTAGAAAAGACGTTGATGGTAATCTAAGAACAAAGCTTTATGATAAACGTGATGACTTTAACTTTTCAATCGTCAACTATGATAAACGTGATGACTTTCACTTTTCAATCGTCAACTCCCTTTACTTTTGCATCAATTTACCTTATCACCTGCATATGAGGTGTTTTTCTGTCAGTTGATTCGACACGCAAGAGCATGCTCTATGTTTGAAAAATTTCTAAAAAGTGGTAAGTTATTGACAAACAAATTGATGAAAGAAGAATATCAACAGTCTCGTTTAATGTCAGCATTTCGTAAGTTCTATGGTCGATACAATGATCTTGTCAGCAAATACAATCTATAATTAAGTCTGACGTTTTCATGCTAATTGTTACACCATTATTTACACACTGAATTGATTTTTCCGTTATTTCCCGATCATGACAAGGAGCAAACGGCGGATGTGACCGGTCGGCAGGGGATGCTCACTCCTCCATGGCACCTGATCCCACCTCCGATGTTTTTGGAGGTCTGCTTTTGATCTACTCCCGATTTGTATTGTTTTAATGGACTTTGAGCTTGAATGCTGTTCGTTATCTCCATATTTCATGTTTGAAAATTCTAGAATTATTATTTTTACATTACTAGTTGTAAAGGGTTTTAGGCCCTTTATGTTGAAAAAAAATTAAAACTGATGACAATGGGTTTTTTTCTTTTTCTTTTTTTTTCTAAGTTGACTATGCGCTTACCATAAAAATATAATTTTTTTTAATTTTTGATAAGTTGCTTTGTACGTAGTTTATTCACTTGCCATTTCAATTTGTGATTTACAATTAAATTCATGTGTAATTTTTTAACACGGTCACTGACTATATCTGCCATCCTCACCGTATCCACACACCAAAAACAAATTTGACAGTAAGGTGATTGAATATTAACAAATACCGTCCAGATCTACTTCATCCACCATTGCTCTGAGCTCTGTGACTGACGGATTCTGACCCAGTGACCTCATTACTATTCCAAGCTCTTTTGTATTAATACTGCCGTCATTGTCCTTGTCGAAGAGACTGAAAGCCACTCGAAATTCTTTAAAAAATAAATTATCGTTATAAAAATACCACTGTAATTGACTGGAACTAAACTCAATATTCAAAGATTTTTTTTTTATCTAATTATGCTTTCCCTTCCTGTGCTATTGAGCAAACAATGAACGTTTTAATGGAAATGCGCTTATTGCAATTCCGGTTTGGTTTTCATTTATAAAAGTGCTTTAAGAATTGTAGACATTATTGACTTTTTTACTTACCCTTAATCTGCTCTTCTGATAGCTCGCTAGCCTTCAAATAACAAATAAATACTGAAAGTTAAGACACTTAGTCTTTTAAACATTTGCAAAAAAAATGTGTAACAGTTTCCGTGAGCTAAATTCCTGATTTCAGATATATATTTTTTAACTTTTGCATCATCTTCTCTTATATGAAATAGAAAAAAATCTCTTGTACAATAATGCACAATATAAACTACGTAAACAAGTACACTATATATAAAATAGATGAAGATGACGAACATTAATCGATTTAAAAAAAAAAAAAACCTACAAACAATACAAATCTTCGAATAGGGCATGAAACACGGACCACATGAAATTCCAAAGGTGGGATCAGGTGAGTAGAGGAGCAAGCATCCATTGTCGATCTCGGTCACGACACCCGCCGTGAGCCCTAGGTATTGATCAGATAGACTATTGTATACCAAGCATCATTCTATGCAGAGATTTCATGATCGCCATCCATTTTTTTTAATAAAAGAGACTAACTAGTATTTAATATTTTCTAATTATCTCTCTTTCTTAATTTTTAAAATCTTTAGTGTACCCTCACTGCCAGAAGGATGCATACTTTGAAAAATGCGCGTATAAAACTTTATCGATATCAAGAAGTGTAAAGGAGGTTGCGTTCAAAATTGTTTAAAGTGGCCCAGTACACTAACTTTCAAGGAGACCAGTAAGGCAGTTTTTATAGAGTTGTTAAAGATTAATAATCAGAAACGACCTTAACAATAAAATCTACTTACAACACTTATGGCAAGGCAATGCATATGTGTGCTTCTCAAAAATTTCAAAACAAAGGATAATTAATCTTTTAGTCAAAATGCAGTTATCTTTCATCCATATGCGAAAACTTGCACTCAGATTCAGTTTAAGGTGCATTTGGCACATATAGTAAATTAGAGCTTACTTACCAATAATGTAGAACAAAAATGAATTAAAATTTCCAAAAAAAAACCCTTTCTGGGCAGAATTTGTAAAAGCAAAATGAAAAATGAATAAAAGATAGGTAAATAAAATTAAGCTTACCATTATAAATATGACTCTCTTCTCTAGATTCCGGGACCTTTTACTCGAGGTGTTTACAGAAATACATTATGTAGATCGGAGATACCTATTTTTGCAGACACTTGTCACGTGCTTATTAAGGTAATAACACTTACTGAAATATATTTCATATTATTATAACAGATCGTCTCAGTTCAAGTTCCCTTAAAATACACGGGTCCTATACGGTAGATTCCTCATCTATTTGTTGACATAAAGATCTCTTATTTTCTTCCATTCTCACGAGTCTTTCACGTCTATATTTACGTGGATGTCTACTTATTGATTTTCTGATATAGATTTCCTCTCTATGTAAGGCCAGAGTAATTTTTAATAAAGCAGGTAAAATTGGATAATCTATGAGAAGAATTAAATGAACTCTTAAATACGGGAAAGTGTTGTACTTTTGACATTAATTCATTTTAGTGTGAATGGGAAAAAGTGTCGCGGTAATATAATGACGGAAATTTTGGAATACACTGCCATAATTAATCTTAGGATTACATTTGACATGACAATAATCTTGACTCGAAGCCATAGAAAAATAAGCAACTTTGAAAACCTCGTGTACACCATGTCAATTGAAATCAGGGTTTAAAAATATTTTCAATTTCGCATTTATGTAGTTTGATAGGTGTTAGAATAACTGGTTGTTATGAGTTTTCATTTTAGAAGATATGCATCAATTGGTATACAAAGATTTTTATTCACTTTGTTAGTGTCACAACTAACTATATTATTTTTATTCCAATTAAGAGCTTGAAAGATACTGAGCTCCGAAGTTTGGTAATAATTTGAAATAAGCATACGCGCGCACTCATGTGTGTGTGTGTGTGTTATTGCCGCATGTGTGTGTGAGGGAGAGAGAGAGAGAGATTGATGCAACGTTTCTTTGCTCATTACTAGAGGAAAACTATCACACGAAATTACGATAATTTATTAAAAGAACATCTATTGATATAAAAAAGACAATTTCACGGGCAAATAAAATGGACATATTTTGATGTGAACAATTCTATGAAGATGAGTTTTAATGTTTTTCAGTATATTTTCCCTTCATTGTAATATACGTTAAACAGATGATTACAAAACATTACTCAGCTATCATCGTCAGTCAAAAAATAAAAAGATTATCAAAATCGTTTCTTTAATAATTATTGTTTATTTCCAATTCAATTTGTATCGACAACGGAAAATTTCATAGAAACGATATCAGCAAGCCCACATTCTATTGATTGACTCCCATAGACAGGTCCAGATCCCGCCGGGGTACCTGTTAATATGACGTCACCAGACTCCAGCGTGAAGTACGTACTGACGTAAGATATTATTTCCGGGATAGAAAAAATCATATCCGAGGTACGACTGTCTTGCTTCATTACATCATCAACCTTCAGCCACAAGCCAACATCACTGTAATCTGGAATCCGGTCCTTCTCAATGAATTCACTAACGGGACAGGAAGTGTCAAATCCTTTACAAAGAAACCATGGTCTGGATTTTTCTTTGGCTTCGTTATGGAAATCTTTGGCAGTCATGTCAAGGGCCAGTAGGAAGCCGCCGATGTAATTATCAGCATCAGATGGTGAGATCTTTGTACACTTCTTACTGATGACAACTCCCAATTCCACTTCATGATATAACAATTTACATCTTATAGGAATCTGGAAAAAAAGGAAAGTGGTGGTAAGTTAAAACTCTGAATACTTTATTTCTGAATAGATCTAGTACTCAGATTTTTCATATCAACGTGTATTTGTAAAGATTATGGCAATAAAAATGCCGCCTGTCAATAAAAACGTTAAAAGAACATCACATTCCTAATTGCTTCCTCATCAGCGGCTGACCAATTGTTTGAAGATATTGAGGTTTGAGACTATATATTGACTTAATCCATCGTTGCAGCCTTATTCTTGACAAATGCAAATAAAGATAACGTCTGACATGTGCACTGTTTAAACAGGAACACAATATGTTTCAATAATTTTCAGAATGAAGGCTGTTGTACGGAAATTAAAAATTAAAGACGAATTTAACACGTGGAAAACATACAAGGTAAGTTAATTTGTGTGTGTGAAGAGAGAGAGAGAGAGAGAGCATTGTGGAGAGATTCAAAATTGATCATCATCTATCAAATGTCCAACCAAAACACTAAGAGATTCTTTTTTATTACGTTTTATCTAAATTTGATGATTTAGTTTAATTTTTTTACCCTCTTCTCGCTTTCGGCTATTTTTGCCGAATAACCACAACATTACACCGCTTTGAAATTACGAGAATACAAAATAAAAAATACATGTGTGATTGATATCTACTGAATAAAGGAGGAAAGCACGTCATAGGTGTATGTTTCTATATTATAACACAAGGTTTATAATATCGAAATTTCCCAGACACTAAGGCCAAATAAAAAAATATGTGTGGTTCCGGTTACCCGACCTTCCCTATTTTACACTCCCGACCCTAAACTTTTTTTTTGGCAATTTCCATATTTTTTCCGGAATTTTCCCCGATTTCCATCAATGGCTCCAATTTAAGTTTTAGGTTCAGCAATGACGGCCTCCTTGCAAAACATAGTGCAAGTGTTTAATAGTGTTAAATCCAAAGCAAGCTAGCATGTAGGTGTCCCCTACCAATATTGACTAGTATATTATGACACCTCATCTAAATGCCATTTGCAAAGCAGTGATAGGTATTAATTAGAAAAAATTAAGAAAATCATTTTGTTAAAAAAAAAAAAAAAATAAAAAATTCCCTACCTACCTACCCTAATTTTTTTGGAAGTGTAACCCGAACCACACATATTTTTTTGTTTGGCCTAAGGCAGGAACTGGTTCTATCATCTTTCATTCGAATGACACTAAATACCTTGATATTCTGACCCTGGGATATGTAGGCACTCGTTGGTTTCATAAAAAGGACTGGTTTTTCTGGGTTGGGTATTCCCTGTGCCGCTGTCAATCCTCTGAAATATAAGAAACTTCAAAGATAAAGAATACGTATTCACGTAATTAGGAACTTATTGGATTTACAAATACTGGTATAATCAAAATGAAGGCATTGCAAAAAGCGCCATTAATAACTTTTTTTTTATCTATTTCAAATTAAGACAAAATTCAATAGAAATACCAAAACCAGAAGTCTCTGACGAGACTGTAGCTCTGCTGGTTGTACTTATAAAGGGAGATAAAAGTGGCACTTGGACTTGAAACTTTGCAACAGCAAAAATAGAATTATGATCCTTGGTTTAGTCTCTTTTTGTGGCAAAATTTATTGCAATCAGATTAAAACTGTAGGAGGAGTAGCCTTTTAAAACAATTTTACAGAAATTTCGAGTTAAGTAACCATGGCAACCTCATTCAACAAATCAAAAAACAATAAAGACAATTATGTATCTCAGTGTAGTCTACCTATATGCCAAGTTATACTGAAATCAGACAAAAAGTGTAAGAGGGGTAGAGATGTGAAAGTATTTCAAGAAAATTTCTATTTTTAGTAACCATGGCAACACTGTTCATCGAAATCCAAACTGGTATAGAGAATTATGTATCTTAGTGTAGTCTACTTGTGTGCAAAGTTATACTGAAATCAGACCAAAACTGTAGGAGAAGTAGCATTTTGAAATTATTTCCAAGAAATCTCTATTATTAGTAACCATGGCAACACCGTTCATTGAAATCAAAACCCGACATGCAGAATAATGTATCTTATAAAGTAGTGTAGTCTACTTGTATGCCAAGTTTTACTGAAATCAGACCAAAACTCTAGGAGGAGTAGCGTTTTGAAATTATTTCCAAGAAATCTCTATTATTAGTAACCATGGCAACACCGTTCATTGAAATCAAAACCCGACATGCAGAATTATGTATCTTAGTATAGTCTACTTGTGTGCCAAGTTATACTGAAATCAGACCAAAACTCTAGGAGGAGTAGCGTTTTGAACGTATTTCCCAGAAATCTCTATTTTTAGTAACCATGGCAACACCGTTCATTGAAATCAGAAACCGATACACAGAATTATGTATCTTAGTGTATTCTACTTATGTGCCAAGTTATATTGATATCAGACCAAAACTGTAGGAGGTGTACGTTTTGAAAAATTGTTTACAGACAGAAAGACGGACGGACGACGGACACCTTACTATCGCATCAGCTCTTCTGGTCTCTGACCAGTAGAGCTAAAAAAAAAACATCGTGATTTATACTTATTTTACAGTAGGGAAACACCATCTTGTTATCAAATTCACAACTTACAAAGTTTATACATGAACGACAACGCGTAGAATACCGAATGAAATACCTGTAGTTTCTGCACACTGCTATGATCTTTTTGCCGTTTTCTTTAAAGTTTTTGTAAGTTTCCGACATGACGTATGCTTGAACTGTCTTATTAAAAATAGGACAAATTGTTGTCAACAGACAATCAGGTAAACTGACAGAGATAAGATACGCTATAAGATTTCCAAGTTTCAGTTCTTGTCAGGATAAAATAAATTCAATATCCTGTGTGTTTCTCTTAAAGAAGGATTCTTGTCATGTTTCTAAGTAAAATATTCAAAGTATCTTTGCATAAATACCCCATATATTGAGAGAAGTTAGGATTTTAAACATAAATGGGTTTAAAACCTAGCAGGAACTATATTTTTGTCGGAACAGACGATTAAGAAAATTTTTGCCGACAAGGTCATTGTATCGACCATGATGACTTTAAATGAGTCTGTTGATATCCTTGTTTCATCTATCTGTTTGTCAATAACTTGCCTCGTTTTAGAAATTGTTCGTTCATGGAGCATGCTCTTGTGTATCCAATCAACTGAGAGATATGAGCCCAATATGCAGGTGATAATGGTATCTTTCGAGTGTCATTGAGTTCTTTAAATAATCTGAGTATGTTCATTTTAAGCTTATTCTAAAAGACAAATTCTGTTCATAAATACATTTGTATGAAAGACAACAACATAAAAACAAAAAAGTATTCAATTTTTATCAAAATTTCAAAATGCTTGCTTTCAATAATTGTAACAAATATAATAGGAAGTTCGTCGTCAGCTCCTTGTCAAAACAATCAAGTCCTGCTTTTAACTTGATCATATTCCTGTACCGTCTTTCTCGAGTTAAACCAATTCTCAAATACCAATTCACAAAACGTCAGGTGTGAGCCATCAAATTGATGAAATCTGTAAAAAGACCAGAAAGAAAAACCTTTTTACTCGACCACATCTTCATTTAAATGAGCAAGGTTTTTTTCTCTCTGTTTTCCCTTACATTTGAAAGTGTTAAGAAATGAATCTATTTTGACACAATTCATTTCTGATTTTTAGCTCACCTGAGCCAAAGGCTCAAGTGAGCTTTTCTGATCACATTTTGTCCGTCGTCCGTCTGTCTGTCTGTCCGTCTGTAAACTTTTCACATTTTCGACTTCTTCTCAAGAACCACTGGACCAAATTCAACCAAACTTGCCACAAAGTATCCTTGGGTAAAGTGGATTCAAGTTTGTTCAAATGAAGGGCCACACCCTCTTGCAAGGGGAGATAATTAGGAATTAGTGAAAAAATAATGGCATCATTTAAAAATCTTCTTCTCAAGAACCACTGGGCCAGGAAAGATGAAACTTATGTAAAAACATCCTCAGGTAGTGTAGATTCAATTTTGTTCAAATCATGACCCCCGGGGGTAGGGTGGGGCCACAATGGGGGATCAAAGTTTTACATAGAAATTTATAGGAAAATGTCTTTAAAAATCTTCTTCTTAAGAACAGCAAAGCCATGATTGGTCATATTTATATGGAAGCATCCTCAGGTAGTGTAGATTAAAGTTTCTTCAAATCATGACCCCTGGGGGTAGGGTGGGGCCACAATGGGGGATCAAAGTTTTACATAGAAATATATAGGAGAATGTCTTTAAAAATCTTCTTCTTAAGAACAGCAAAGCCATGATTGGTCATATTTATATGGAAGCATCCTCAGGTAGTGTAGATTCAAGTTTGTTCAAATCATGACCCCCGGGGGTAGGGTGGGGCCACAAAGGGGGATCAAATTTTTACATAGAAATATATAGGAAAATATCTTAAAAAATCTTCTTCTCAAGAACAGCAAAGCCATGATTGGTCATATTTATATGGAAGTATCTTCTGGTATTGTAGATTCAAGTTTCTTCAAATCATGACCCCCGGGGGTAGGATGGGGCCACAATGGGTGATCAAAGTTTACAGAGGAATATATAGGAAAAAATCTTTTTCTCAAGAACAGAAAAGCCATGATTAGTAAAATTGATATGAAGGCATCCTTGGGTAGTGTAGAATGAAATTTGTTCAAATGAGGGACCCCAGGGTGGGGCCACAATGGGGGATCAAATTTTTACAAATGAATATATGGGAAAAAATCTTCTGCTCAAGAACAGCAATACCATTTGTTATATTGATATGAAAGCATCATCAGGTAGTTTAAAATTCAACCCCCCCCCCCCCCCCGTTAACTTTTCAATACTAAACTCATTTTTGCTTCTTTTTTTCCCTAGCCAATTTGCTCAGGTGAGCGATGTGGCCCATGGGCCTCTTGTTTAAATGTACATTTGTTCGTATTATACAATATCAAAATAAAATCGAAAATATTCTATACATGGCGTATTCAAATTAAATCTTACTTACATGAGAGTCAGATTTTTATTATTTCGCTCTCTTTCCGGTAAGAAATATTTTATCGACAAGTTAATGGAAAGCATGCTGTACATTGCTTGTAAACAACTGCATCCAATACCAAATAATGGAAGCCTTTTACTCAGGCTTTCATCGTGAATGACAAAGCAGATTCAGAATATTTATGCTTTTTTGGAATCCCAAATAAAATCATGCATGAGCCACATCAGAGTATTTATAGCTTCCCAATAAAAAGGAATTAAAAAATTCTTCAAAAATCAATCTCACCATTAAAAGTCGCTTATCGATATAAGGGAAAATAACAAAAAAAAAAAAAAAAAAAAAAAAAAAAAAAAAAAAAAACAATAAGAGCCTTTTTGAATAAAATTCCCGGTGTATTTACCTATTCTGAATATAAATGTAATCGATTGAAAATAAGTGTTCATACCTTATATAACTTCAATCGGAATTGTTTTATCGCTGAAGTGTGGTCGATTGTCACTATTGTGTTTTGTTGTCTTTTGGATGTAAATCAAACAAATTTAAACAGTTTTTAGAGGGCAGCTCAATATACAATAAGTTTTTTGGAACATAATTAGAAACACAATTCGTGATGTGGCGGCTACACGACTAGCACCGAATTGACTGATTTTAATATTTTGTCAGGTAAGAAAGGGTTTTGCATTTATAGTTACATTTAGATTTATATGTATTAGTAATGAAGAGGATGGACAAATTATTTTTTTTTTCCTTTTTAAGAAACTATACGTCTGTTAAATACCCATTTTAATGCAAAAACAGAGGTCTTCTGTAAAAATAAATATGAATATGAACATGTGACCTCTTTAATGTAAGTATTGTGAATCTAGTTGTAGAACAAAAGTAAATTCATTTTTTAATTTGACGCACATGTTAAACAGAATAAATAATAAGCTTTGAATACTTCAAGATGTACATACTAATATTTTGAGATAAAACTTCTAACAAATTAGTGAAATTACATATACCAAAAAAACTAACACAGAAGTTAACAAAAGCCTAATAGCAATCCAGTTTGATAGTACTATAGTATTTGGGTATCTTTTTCAGTACTGAAAACGCATTTGAGATTATTGAGAATTTTCTAGAAATTCCTTTAATCTCTTAAAATTCAGGCTAAACATTTTTCTTTGAAATCTGAGCAGAGATCAATAACTTAGTTACAAGCAGGGACCAATTAATCATGAAAAAACAATTAGTCTGTTAGGGAAACAACTTTTGTCGGATGTGTTAGTGTGATTCGTGTTTCATTACTTTAATTGAAATGTTGCAAATTTGATCGAACATATCTGAAAAAATACGATTCTAAATCATAAAAATGATCTGAGTATTCTACTGACATAAGCTGAATTCACGCTTGAGACATCGGCGAAGTAATTCTACTCTTAAAAAATTTTGATAATAGATTTTTGACGAAGAGTTTCATTTTGATTATATTTACAAAGGAAGGGGGTAAGTACATGCGTATATATTTCTAGACATATTCAATAGACCTGTAATAGATTTTTTTCTTATAATATTTATTTTATTCTGTGATATCATTAATTTTAATACGTTATATTCAAAACCGTTTTGAAATTTTAGGTATTAATAATTGAATTGAAATTTTAAAAGTTCAAAAATCAGATAAAATTCAGCTTGATCTACAAACGATACCCGGCTTCGGGGCCAAAAAACTTAGACAAGCTAATTTATGATCTCTGTCTCACTTTTTCCACTACATATCCCTTTTGTAAAAGTGAGCTGACATCAAAAGTGAGCTCGTCTAAGTTTTTGTGGCCCCGGAACCTGCATATGACGCCTCTTCAGATAACGTTCTATTCTTACCTTCATAGTGTATTTGACCTTCTGTATGTTCTGCCGACTTTATTATTTCTTCCATTTCCTCTGTACTAAGTTTATCCCCCACTTGTTGTAGTACCTGTCTGAGGTCATCAGGTGACACATAACCTTTCCTGTCCCGATCATAAACTAAAAATGCTTCCATTAATTCGTCTACAGTGTCCATGGTTTTCACATACTTAGACATTAACAATTGGAATGTTTCATAGTCAATGATCCCCTCTCCTAAAACAGACAAAAAGACAAATTTAAATTATGATATACTTAAAACATATGCAAAAGCGTGCTGTTACGCTCCGGCTCTCTCTCTCTCTCTAATGGGATGTGTAAAATTTGAAATCATACCTTCATAATTGCAGAGCTAATGAACATACATGTAAGAGTATTACATGTTCAACTCACTCAATTCTAGCACTCGGTACTGAATTTTGTTTGGAGAGGGTATTCTTCAATGGATTTGTCAGTTGCAAATCCTATTACATGTCATTGTTAAGAATAAAATATTGCTTCAAATTTGATCCAGAAGTACGTTTAAAATAATTGTGAGGTGATAATTTAAATATATAAGAAATAAGTGTTTATTATTTGTGTGTATGAAGATTATAACCGATGTATAATTCTGCGAATTAACACGTGCTCTAGTGTCGGTTATCTCCTTGTACACACACAAAAAATAGACAAGGAACAAATCATCAGGTTTTGAATGGTAATAATTTACTAATTAAACAGTTAATTAATATACCTTTATATCTTTTTACATTGGTTATTCAAATAACTTAATTCAGTAATGTAGTTGTCGGGGGGGGGGGGGGTTACCTTCAGAGTCCACCTCGTTAATCATGTCTGCTAACTCTTCTTCCGTCGGACTGTATCCCATAGATCGCATTATGGGGCCTAGCTCCCTCGTCAACACGATACCCTCCCCGTCCCTGTCGAATAGGCTGAATGCATTTTTAAACACTGAAACACAAAAGCACGACACTTCAAATATTACTGCTTTGAGGTGTAGGTAATGAAATAATCCTAAATGTTGTCTATTAGCTTGGTGAGCAAGGTTTACATACTTGCCAGCGTCTCTGGTTTGACTCCTTCTACCTGTAATATAAAACACATGAAAACAAAGGTAAATACACACAAGAACACGTGTTTTATTTACTAAGAGTAAACCTATATACACGTACAAGACACAAAATTTGAGTCTATAAAGTGAAATACAATATTTATTTGCTTTAAACATTTGTAAAATACTGGAACGTAAAAATAACGTTACCATCACGTAGTGCATCAACGGATCATAATAACTTTACATTTGGCTATATTGTAAACCTTTTCATCTCATGCTTTTGTCCTTTACTTATTTATTTTACAAAGTCAGTTGTTCACCTTTCAGAAAAGAATATATGGAATTTAAAAAAACTAACTTAGAAATCCAAAACTATAACTCGATAAGTAATGTCCTCAATAAAGCAAAGGAATGGTGTCCATATAAATAAATTCGTAACGTTTATAGGGATAGGGTTTAAGTTCCAAATTCAGTATAATTAATGCTATATAAGATATAGAACACCTACTTTTCCTACAGGTTATAAAAAAATCTACTTACCATTTTCAGTGGGATCTTGATTAAAGACACTAAATCTGGCACTCCATTTTAAACTTTAATGTCAAAACTTGTTTTTATTCTTTGCTATTTATATAAAGCATTTACTTTGTTATCTTTAGAAGGAAAAACCAACAAAGAACAAACCAAGTATTGGAAGCTCCGGTATGAGTCGGCAAGGCAGAGTTTTAAACCTTTTGTTTTATGACAAAGCAATCAGACATTCATTATTTACACACAAGCGTGCTAGTATATTCATTAAACAGTTCCCATCTATTGCACAAATTGGCTACTTTCTGTAAATTGTTATTGACATAGTCATTGATTAAGAGGTTAGAAAGGTTGATTAAAGATTTTCGCTGAAGAAACATTCGTTTTTTTCCACAAAAAAAAACTAACAAAAGAAGGCACATAAGAATATTATGTTTAAAAACTAGAGATACATAGACCCTGTCTATATTTGTCTTGTTTAATCATTTAATGTAACGAATATTCATTCTCTGTGACGTTACACACAGGCACGTAGGAAGCAAATTCAGTTTGGGGGGGGGGGGGCACAGCCATACACTTTCAATTGACAGTTTAGGGGACACTAACAAAAATTTCCTGACAAGCAAAAAAAAAAAAAAAAAAAGGTCATCAGACGTTTTTATTGAGGGGGCACAAGCAGATAGTATTTATGTTTACTATAGTAATCTATATATCGGCAAAATTATTGGGGGGCACGCCCCCCCCCCATGCCCCCCCCCCCCCGGTTCCTACAGCCATGACACAAATGGCTCATTTTCATTTGCTTGTGGAACAAACGTAAAAAAACATTATTTTGTGGATGCTTGGCATATTTTTCTAATTAATAAATCTTTTTTTGCATTAATGAAACTGACCTCAAATAAAAACTCAAATAAAAACAACTTACACACATTGTGCTGAAAGAATATCTTCATAAAAGCCAGATATATTTTTAATCAGCAGCAAATAAAATCCCTCTTAACAATGTTATGCAGAACTTAAAATTGTCACTTCAGTTGCGAAAAGAAGAATATGCCTTTATAAAACGATTTCATTTAACACGAACATTCCATGCTATATATTTTGTCTACATATTAAGTGAACTTGATACAATTTTTGTTAAATATGTGTGATTTGCGAAGAAATTAGGATTAATATTCGGTCTCTACTTATTTATACAGCAATTTATATTCTTACAAGGTTTGAAACTGTCATCACCACCACTCCAGGCTATTGGTTGCCGCAGAATCAATGCCTTATATATTATGCATATTTGCTTTCTGGAAAAAAAAATTGAAAAGCAGTTAATACTTATTTTATGCATGCAACAAAACATGCGTGACAAAATTTACATTTATTATTTTCCATGGAACTAATTCAAGTAAACTGTAGAAGGACAGTGGAAGCAGCTGTTCTCATTAAAACTTGATACAGAGGCACAGTGTGACCTCAAACATCGAAATGTTTTGTCTTTAGGTTGTATTGTTACACAAGAGTCGATGATTAATTGATAATCTCTATTCTCCTGAGTATCACTTGCTTTGACAGCTTGCATTTCAAGTTTCTGAATCGCTTTTTGAGTCGGCAATAAATTTTAAGGTTATTGATTGAAGCTGACATGGTTGGTTTATGTTTAGTGTTAATTCCCGGAAAATAGTAATGTATAAATATTTGTCAAGCTCTCCATCTTTAAGACTGACACATTCCGTGGGACTGTAGAGGGAGAGAAATGGTTTGTATTTTAATAATATGGATATAGTTATATGAATTATCAGCAGACATGAACAATAATTGAATGATCTGTAATGTTTTTTCATGCAATTATTTTTATTACCTTAAAGCTTTAAACAAATTTACTGAGTCGTGAAGGGATTTTAGGAAGTGTTTGGTTTACTTTCAGGCATCCAATAAATACGTGCGTTACAAGAAAGTGATGCAGTCTTTGAGTCCCTCAGAAGTCGACAGTATGTAAATTAATTCACTTTTAATTCATTTATTGCATCCTGGGAAACTTTCGCCCAAATGCAATAAAATTAATATTTACCTTGCTTAAACCAGCCTCAAGCAAAACTCATTCTTCATAATGAAGTTTGTTGTGTAGATCAATTCAGTTTCAAATTTGTCTAGTAAGACTGAGGACGAAATTTTCTCATTACAATAAGTAGAATAGTGAAATGCGTCAATTTATTACAATAAGTAGAACAGTGAAATGCGTCAATTTATTACAATAAGTAGAACAGTGAAATGCGTCAATTTATTACAATAAGTAGAACAGTGAAATGCGTCAATTTATTACAATAAGTAGAATAGTGAAATGAGTCAATTTATTACAATAAGTAGAATAGTGAAATGAGTCAATTTATTTAACAATGTGCGTTAATCTTTAAAAAATGCATCTTTTGTTTCAATCGAGACTTTGTAAAACTTTGAGATGCGGTTGCTTCTTTGTGCCTAAAGGCAGAGAGGGTTAGAGTTATTGCCCCAGGATCATAAAACAGTGCAGGCAGAGACGGTTAGAGTTATTGCCCCAGGATCATAAAACAGTGCAGGCAGAGAGAGTTAGAGTGATTGCCCTAGGATCATAAAACAGTGCAGGCAGAGAGACTTAGAGTGATTGCCCCAGGATCATAAAACAGTGCAGGCAGAGAGGGTTAGAGCGATTGCCCTAGGATCATAAAACAGTGCAGGCAGAGAGAGTTAGAGTGATTGCCCCAGGATCATAAAACAGACTTAGATTTCAGTCAAATTTTCAATCGACTATAAAAGATTTATTAGTTATTGAATTAATCTCTAAATTTACAGGTAACAAAACTTTTGTGAAGCAATATTGAAACATATTTCAGTTTTGGACTGCTTGACTTCTACAACATTTTAGTACGGCATATTTTGACTTGAGCTTAAGATGTTTCATTACGTCGAGTCTTGATCTATTTAACAGTTTGGTTTTATATATGTAGTTCTGCATTGAAGATGTGTTATATACATGTATGACACAGATGTCATTCTTCATTAGGTAAAAAGAATCTCTGCTACTAAGTAAGGGGTAATGATTGAACAGATTCAACTTGTTCAACAGTTCGTTGATAAAGAATACCTCCAAGTTTATTGACCAAATCTTGAAAGTGTAAAGTCATTTTCATGTACATGTAATCAGCTTTTAACATTTACATGGGTAGTGGTAAAACTAGATTTTTACCAGAATAAGCAATTGAGGCACCCATAGTTAAGCGAACAGTCAAACTTTATATTCAAACATGAATTTGATATAGATGTCTTTGACAATAAGAACCAGTGCACTGAGACATTTAATTTTTGATAGAATCAAACAAAAGTTTCCTCTTCATTTTAACAGTGTACAGAGAAGCCTTTAGTTTTTTCGACAAAACAAAGAAAGGGTACATAGTGGCGGACGACTTTGAACGAGCATTAACAAGAATCAATCAGATCAGTCAAACTACCACAACCAGGGAAGAGGCAGAAAGTCTGGTCAAAGAATATGATGTGAATGGTAAGGCAAATATACTTCATTTTTATCTGAAACTTTTAATATTTTACAAAAGAATGCAAATTCCGAATGCATCAAAGTTCAGAAAACACGGAAGGATGTAATTTGAGAAGTAATTCATTAAAATCAGCACGAGTTTACGTACTTTATCATGCTCAATGTCTATTGTAATTTTCATATGTTTGTCTGATGATTTCACTATATCTCTTGTCCTTCTTACTTTTTACAACATAGGTGATGGCAAAATAACGTTTGAGGAGTTAGTTGTTTCTATTGTAAAACGGTTAGAGACTAAGGACAGGGACTCTCAACTTCAGAAACTGTTTAAGAATTTCGATTCTGACAATGACGGCGCACTAAACAAAGAGGAATTTGTCGCTCTGCTGGGCTCTTTAGATGACAAAATATCAGCCACAGACATTGAAGAAATTCTAGCAGATTTTGACGAAAATGAATCGGGTTTAATGCAATACAACGGTAAGATGACGCCAGTTAGTTATCGATTTACATCAAATATGCCATTCATCTTCGTCAGTGTATAGATAGATTAAAAGTATACTTTCAGTCTACATGTCAGTCGATAAAAATCAATTGGAATCAAAGGTTCGCTTCATCGCATAAATGTGAAAGTATCTACAAAAGTCTATCAAATATTTATTTGTTGATAAATTCCATTGGAACATCGAAGTGTATTAATATAGAAAAATGGACGCTTATTGATTGGATTAAAAGGTTAAACAAAAGTCATTGAAAGGCTCATCCGACTAAGTTATGACCATGTAGATGTTCATAATTTAAACATTCTGTGGCGTTTGATGATCATACATGTATTTTACACTGAGAAGAGAGAAAGATTACTAATGGGATTAATATCTGCAGAAATTCAAAGAACGTTTATGACAAAATGTAAATCCTTGAGACATTGCCCTTTTTTCCAGAAATATTTGTATTTCTTCATTAGCATTTTGCAAAAGTGTGAATCTTTCGGGGGGGGGGGGGGGGGCTCAAAGTTTCTAGTGTATGCTTGAGCGTTAATTGAATTTGCATTTTTACTTAATTTCAGTCTCTAAAATCATTTTTTTTTAACAAATATAAATTTAAAATTTTACTTTTGGATGATTAGTTTGTTTCAGGTTGAAGATTTTCTTTCTCTTGACATCTTTTTGAAACTTATAAAAAGATAAAGCTTCTAAGTATATTCTTATGCTGGAGTTAGGCTGCTACTAGCTATAGGACAGAGTGTACTTATTAAGCATAGACTTGATGTTTATCATTATTAGTATGTTCTGTAATCTTAAAAATAAACGATTGGTGGTATTTTGTATTCTTTATTTTTAGATTTTTCAAAAATAATGAAACAGCTTGTTTGAAAGGAGCTAACACGGAACTCCGCTGCACATCCAAGAAAAGACTGACTTCAGGTTTTGAAGGCGCTCCTGAGTTAAAAGGCATTTTCTTTGGAACTGGCCATAAGACAAAATATTCTGATATAATGGAGACAAGTATAAAAATGAACAACGAATAATGAAATTATGAAGATTGAACTGCTATACTTAGTTAAATATAACTGTCGTTTTAATACATATATTTGTTAGAAATATTTGCGTATCAAACATCATTCAATTCATTTTAGAGACAATATTCTAAAAATCTTATTCTTTGATTATTTTATTCGTTGTTAGATACAATAACATACTCGTGGACATAAATACGGAATATCTGTCCTCAGAACTTACATATATAAAAGATGAAATTTCATTACGCTTAAGAATGTTAAATTAACCTATGTTTTTTACCATTTCTAAGGCGAGGAATAATTTAGAAGTACAAAAAAAAAATATGGAAAAAGTGAGAGATTATTTGATTGACAGTATATTTTGCAAAACAAATACTAGTACATCCATTTTTCTCAGTTAGGTTTCTGGTAACGGAAACAAAGGTGATAAAGGAGAAAAAGCTTTAAATGGCGACCTTAATGAAATATATGGAGATAATGAACAGTATTCAAGCTCAAAAGTCCATCAAACAATACGAAATAGGAGCAGAGCAAACACGGACCTCCAAAACATCAGAGGTGGGATCAGGTGCCATGGAGGAGTGAGCATCCCCTGCCGACCGGTCACACCGGCCGTGTGCTCCTTGTCATGATCGGGAAATAACGGAAAAATCCGTCGACAATTCAGTGTGTAAATAATGGCCTAACAATTAGTATGAAAAACGTCAGTCAGCATTTGACTCAATGATAAATTGTATTTGCTGACAAGGTCATTGTATCGACCATTGAACTTACGAAATGATGACTTTAAACGAGACAGCGGATATTCTTGTTTCATCAACTTGTTTGTCAATATTTCACCCCATTTTAGAAATTGTACATGCGTAGAGCATGCTCTTGCGTATCGAATCAACTGAGAGATATATACCCCGTATGCAGGTGATGAAGGTATATTGCTGCATAAGTAAGGAAAGTTGACGATTGAAAAGTTAAAGTCATCACGTTTATCATTATACTATTTTATCATTATACTAGTTTATTATCTGGACATCAGCTTGTTCAGTTCCTCCTATATTTATATTCATGTCACCCCGAACAAAGACGGGACGACCTATTGTTATTTTTCCACCTATAATTTAATCCACTAATGTTCTCTCAGATGGCTTGGATTATCTTAATAAAAAGATTTCATTTTTCTCAGTAACTGTCCAAGAAATCTTGTTGAAACTTAAAAGGATTGTTCCTTGCATCATGTCAAAGTGGTTTCTGCAAAAACATAACAGAACAAAAATAGAATCGGTTGCAAAACGTTTGTCGCTGTTGCTATGGATAGAACGATAATAAGGGATTGCTTTTTTCTTTTGGGAGGTATAAAAAAAATTGCCTTCATCTGATTATTGTTTATTGATATTGTTCAGATAAGTGTTCTTTTGAAATATTTTGCTGACTTTGTGCATAAAATACATATTTGATGCTGGACTCATGGTCTCCAGTTGCTTTCAGTCGGGAAAATATGCAGGCCATGGCATGCACAATTGGTTTATGTCCTCGTACTGAAGATTGATTGTAAATTGTTTTACGTCCCTTTCAAATTTTTCACTCATATAGAGACATTACCTTATATTGGTGAAGGGCTTCAAATATAGACCATTTCTCGGCACTCAGGGCCATTAAGCAGTGAGGAATCTTTATTGTACCAACGCCTGCTTTACACGATGCCTCGGTTTTAAGGTCTCATCCGAAAGACCTGCAACTTTCACTTCAAGGTACCGAGCGCTTGGCGAAAGTACAGTTGCTACCTATTTTTTTTTTTATCGACCTAGGTCAATCGGGGCCGAGGTTTGAACCCACCTTCCGATCACGGAGTTAGCGCTCTACCGACTGAGCTACCGTGACAGTCCGTGCTGAAGAACAAATTGTACCACATATTTAATGTGTGACGTAGCGTTGCCATGCTTTAGCAGAAATTTTCTTCGGGAGTACTTTCTAGCTTATGGAACGATTTCTTTCTGTAAAACCGATATCTAAGCAGAGTCACAAGATAAGGTCTGCCACCATGGTGTAGTCCGCTAAAAATATGCACAGAACCACCTCCTGACATCACGGTGCCATCAATACAGCCTTCCCTAAAGCGTTCACATCCTTGCCGCCGACTCGGACTCTTCCATCAGCTCTGTGCAGCGGAAATCTGGATTTATCTGTAAAGATGATGTCCCGCTAATACCAGTCTTACGACTGGGCCCAAAGAAAGCATCTCTGCTTTCTAAAATCATTCGACACAGGATGGTGCTGAGTCTGCAATCTCTAAAAAGACTACGTTTGAATAAGCATCTGTTAATTGTGGACCTAGAAATTCTTGTGTTTATTCTGTTTTGTCATTCATGTTTTTTAAAGAGGCTGGGGGGTTGTGGCCATTTTTAGACTATACTGATCTCCTTTAGAAGAAGAGCTCCATATGAAGATATAGAAAATGATCAAATTTTAAAACTAAAATTTTTGAAATTTTTCTTTGCCAAATGATAGTTGACAGCTTAAGATATCATATCTAAAAAATAAAGTTAAATCTGGTGGTTAATTTGTTGACCCCCCAGCCTCCTTAAAAGGTGGAGACAGACTTTATTTTGCTATCGCGACAAAGACGGTGACAATTACGCTCTTTCGTGGTCCTCCAGGTGATGCTTAAATCGGTCTCGCAATTTTGAGCTGATGTTCTCTCAGAGTCTACGTCAAACCTGCGCGGGGCAAAGCTACGGTTTGCCCTACTTTGTGTTTGCATTCCGGTACTCTTGCAGGCATCACATGTAAACCTACTTCATTTTTCAGAACATGAAGTACGGAATATCAGTACTGCTACAACATAATCTTGGAAGCATGCAATGTTATCCGTACGAAATACCCGCTGTAGAATAAACATGAAATCGATACACAAACATTATAATCACCTATTTGAGTCTTGGACAAAATTATTATTTACCTGTTTTTCATTTCATAAAACTTTTTATAAGTTTTGTAAGAAAAGAGTCATCAATTCTCAAATATTTACATCCACTGAATATTATTTCCTTTATTTCTTATAAAAACCATTGCTGTTAACCAGTCAATAAACAACACTAAGCAAGTCACCAGCACACATTTCTTAAGCAACGGCTGTTCCATCAATTATGCATACAATGACATATACATCTATTATATAATATTAAAAATATTTAATTTCTTTTGAATTTTTTTTTATAAAGATATAAATATAAACAATAAAATGTCTTTTAACGTCGCAGCTATTGCAGAAATTTTTTTTTACATAACCCGCTTACGCGGGTTATGTATTTTTTCTGCAACAGCTGCGACATTAATTCCCGTACTAACAACCAAAGAAAGCATTTTATTGGTTAAATTAATCAAAAAGATTCTTAATTATGACCAAGAGTACGAGGGTTGTTCGAAAAGTTCGTGGACTGATGCGATGAAATAAATATTATGTAGTCTATGCTTACAAAATTTTTAATGAACATAAAACAACAAAAGTTAAAGAAATGTTGAAAATTTTAGCTTGATACCTTGAATATTTACCAAATTATCATAAAATAAAAGAGACATTATATGATCACCCGGCGCTGTCGCCGTATAGTTTCATGACGTCATTGTTTTTCAATGTCCGTATTCTCTACCTCATACACTTATCTTGATGAGTTTCCTTGGAGTTAAGTAAAGATTTAAACCCGTCTTGTTTATATGATTTTACAATGTCATAAACAGCTGGTTTCAATGCATATAGTATTGTAAATAGATCTTAAAGATCCTCACTTGATTATAACAGCATATTTGCTTGTCGGAGTTCAACATCTATTACACATGATCAACGTCACTTTTCGACGTGACAAACTTTGAACACCCTAACTATAAATCGATATTAACTTTTACATCTGTTGTCTCTCTAATCTTTTTCGGCGTTTAAAAACAAGTATTCTGAATGCATTTTATTTTTCAGTAGCCCATTTAAATATTTCCTAGGTCTATGCCAGTTTTTCCTGAGGGCGAAACTTCATAGAATGTTGGAAAAAGAAACCCACCCCCTTTCTGACGTCATTACAACCCCATAATTGTTTGGACATTTCATATAAATTTTACGATAAAATTTCATAGAATTTACAGAATGGGGTAAAAATTGCAAATTTTACGGTACAGTTGTGTCATACCACATGAGTGAACGGGGTTTTTGAATGACAAATGCTCATATCAAAAAATGAGTTTTTTTCTCAGTTACTCTTTGGTAGAAAAAACGTTATCTTCGAGGTTGCGCCGCTTGGACATACCATTTGCTTTAAAAAACATCAACAATTTATTAAAAAATAAAACTAACGATGTATAGTTTATTATATAAACAAGTAAGATGATGATAATTAAACATTAAAGAATTCACTGATGTATCTTAAGCGGTTTTAATTTTATGGCGCTAGTCCACGAACTTTCCGAACAACCCTCGTATATAAGGATAATTATTAATTTACTATTGTAATGGATGTTATGAAAGCTTAGGCTTTAATTTGCTTCCTGAGCTTGAGCTTACCTACTGAATGTTCTGGTTTGTAATAAGATTGACATTTATTGTTTCAAGGCTTGTATTGTTATACGTATAAAATAACATAATCAAAAGCAGGCAAAACATGGTTGTCAATTTCTGTAAGGACTGAGACTCCATTTCCTTGGAAATTGTCATTGAAAATTAAATACATAAACTCAGTATTTACACCATCGTCGGATACCCACAGGTGATCTCGTCTTTTACTCATCACCCGGCAGGGTTGGCGAAAAAACGGGAAATACTCATATTTCCCAGGATAGTGGGAAATACTGGTAATTCCCGGGAATTACTGGTATTTCCTGGGAAATACTGGGAAATAAGAAATAGCAACATATATAGCCACATATTTCATAATTTTGATAATATATTTCTCAGGATATAGACATGTAGTACACGTTAATGGCTAAGATATCTACCTGGTATCACTGTCCCTGATTAAAAAAATTCTGGTTTCCTAATAATTCATATTTAATAATCACAACAAAGTATACTCATATACCAGCCATAAGTGTCATTTATTTCATACGTGAGTCAGCTGTAGTCTTTAAAGGAACCCATAAATGAACCCAAAGATCCCATTTGGGTTTTTTATGTAACTAAAGAAGGATCAAAGAAAATGGTTAAATGTAGAATATCATGAATATGGTGTAAATATCAAACCCAAAAGTTAAAAGAGACCTTTCAGGTCTACTCAAAGTAATTATCTCTCAAAATTGGAGCACAAAACTGTCCCTGGAGAGCAATTTGTTAAAACAACATGATTGATTGTAATAACTAAGGTGTTTATAGAAGGATTAAAACAAATTAATTTTGTTCTTGATTTATAATTCATAAACTTAATAGATTTAGTAAAACTGAAAAGAAATTTGATTTTGAAACTTAAGTGATGTTCTTAAAATACAACCAGGGAAACATGTTCTGCTACAGAATGCTTATGGGTAGGGGACCTGGAGTAGTGATACACTCTGTTTGAGACATATTCAATATCATTCATCTGTTTTTATGTTTATTTTATTTCTGAATTTTGTATAAGATTGAATAAATTAATGAAGTAAAAAACTTTAACCTTGTATTTCCCAGTATTTCCCAATATTTCCCAGTTAAGAGAAAATTTGTAGTATTTACCGGGACGGGAAATACCGGTATTTACCACTGGTAATTCCCACCACTGGTATTTCCCGGCCAACCCTGTCACCCGGTGATAAGAAATGAAAAGATCACCCGTGAGTATCCGACGATGTATTTACACCTTTATACTATATGATTTTTTCAATGTCCAAAACAACTCTTCTCTTGGTAAACAGGTCCTTGGTATTTTTCAATAACATATTTCTATGTAAAACTTGGGATTAACTACATAAGGCCTTGGGTAATTTAGGAAGCTTTCCTAAAGGATTTCTTTACTGGCCCAGTAGTTCTTACCGAATTTTCATTATTTATATACAAGCTTCTTTTGGAGAGCAGCATGGCCATTCATGTGAACAAAGGCAAGGTATGGTAACGGCCTAATTTGCTTCCTTGTTTGATATTAAAATCAAAACGCAGTATAAATTGTAATAATTTGCAATTAAAAACTTTGAATGATGCTTGTTTTAATGCCAGCATTGATTTTAATACAAAGAGGCCACAAGAGGATGACAAATTAGAACCTTTTACCAAAGAATGGAGGCGTACAAGAAGAGGACAATCCCCCGCTTTGAGAGAAGATATTTCTCAATTCTAAAAGTTCATGGAAAATTTATATATTTCAAATATGTTTTTGTCAGTATCATCTTTAACATATTTGATTCCTGTATTTTATTGAATTAATTACTGATAAACATTTTACCGGGTACCAGTTGTTTATACGGTATGTGAAAAGAAATCAAAATGAGCCTCATGTACGTTTCGAACTCTCTAACCACTACGCTACGAAGTGCGTCAGTATGATTTAAATAAACGAGTTTGTTGAAGCATTCATTTTTCTCAGAAATGTTCTATTTTCATATAGAATGTGTTCAGACTCCATTTTTTTGAAACATAAAATAAATTTTACATTCATTTTCCCGTCATTTTGCCTGCACTCTCTACAGAAAGTTCGGGTACATTGTTGTTACCCTGGTCCGTCCAGCCGTCTGTCACACTTTTTCTTCCTCAGACTCCTCTTTTATCTTAAGCAGTATTCAATCATCTATTGGAATATGATAGTTGGTGTCCTGTAGAAGTTCAATAAAGTTTTGGAATTTTAAATATTACCCCAGAAAATTTTCATTTTCACCCTCGGGGGCAAACTTGGGTCGAAAATTATGTTTCTTTTTACCGTGACCTAGTTCCCAAAACTCCCCTTACATTTTACTCAGTAGTCTAATCATCTTTTGATTGGTGATGTCCTATCATCTTTTGGAAGATGATTGGTGGTGTCCTATAGATTTGCAATAATGTTTAGCAATTTTCATTTTCACCTTGAGGTAAAATAAGAGGGCGAAAAATTACGTTTTTATACCAAAAGCCCTGGTTCCCAGAACACCCCTTACATTTTACACAGTAGCCTAATCATCTTTTGGAAGATGATTGATGGTGTCCTGTAGATGTGCAATAAGGTTTCGGAATTTTCATTTTCACCCTAGGAATCAAATGGGGGTCGAAAAATGACGTTGTATTTGTTTTTTTTGTTTTTTTGTTTTGTTTTGTTTTTTTTTTTTTTTTGTTTTTTTTTTTTTTTTTGCATTTTTAATCTTCTTTTAGTAACCATGGCATCATCATTCATGGAAATCGAAAACTGATAAATATTGAATTATGCACATTTTTAAAGGCCGATTGTGCAAAAAGTTATTGAAATCGACCCAAAACTGTAGGAGGAGTAGCGGTTTGAATGAATGTCACAGAAAATATCCTTTTTTACTATCCATGGCAACAGTCTTCAAGGAAATGAAAAATCGATAAACAGAATGATGTATCTTAGTATAGTCTACTTTTGCTCCAAGTATTAATGATTGATTGGTTGTATGTTGTTTTACGTCCCGTTCGAGAATTTTTCACTCATATAGAGACGCACCGTATACCGGTGAAGTATTTCAAATTTAGACCTTTACTCGGCACTTAGGGCCATTGAGCAGTGAGGGTTCTTTATCGTGCCAACGCCTACCGTGATACGGGGCCTCGGTTTTTAAGGTCTCATCCGAAGGACCCGCAATTTTCACTTCAAAGTGCCAAGCGCTTGGCGAAGGAACAGTTGCTACCTATTTTTTTCTTATCGACTTGGGTAAGTCGCGGCCTTGTATTAAGTATAGTTTTGAACTAGGAGTAGAGTTTTGAAAGAACAAATTTGATTCTACACTATGTTTTGAAGTTTTCACACAAGTTTTCCATTCATTTATTCTTGCCCAGTGGTTGTTGAGAAGATTCTTGAAGATTTTTTTCCATATATTCCCATGTAAAACTTTCATTTCCTATTATGGCCCCACCCTACCCATGGAGGTCATGATTTGGACAAACTTGAATTAAGACTATGTGATGACGTTTCACATAAGTTACACTTTTTGTAGAGACTGATGTATGATAATTATACCCTGAAGAGTATGTTTACCTGTCTCAACAAATCAGTTGAGGGTTTAATAAGTTGTTTTCAAATTATTATCATAATTTTATTCATTTTTGCATACTCTAAAAGGCAGTCATGTATTTTCGAAAGGATTTAAGTGAAGAACTTATATGTTTTTGAGTGATGTGAGTTCCATTTGACATATGTAACAAATCATGAAAGAAGACTTCTGGCTGTATCCTTTTGTAATTAGATGTAGATCTGATCAAAGACCCGCATAACTGTGAGTAAACATTTTTTTTTTTTACATATCTGGAAGGTATATCATTCTAGCTGCAGTATGAATCACACAGTATAAAATCCTAAAAAGTTGATCAATTTAAAAAAAAAAACAATTCTTATTTTATTCCAGTTGGATTCTTCGCCCAAGTAGATTTGAGAAAGAGAGAAAAGGAGAGATAGATAGAAAATATCCCTGGTTTATCAGTGTTCATAGCCTTGTGCAAAACTAAAAACTTAGGATCGCAAGTCACTTGAAAGAGCAACAATATTTGGAAAGCAATTTTTTCATCCTTCTTTTTCAGAATAGTTCAAAGCAGAAAATGTATACCATATCACCATAGTATGATCCAGGGATAGGGTAATTGATAAAAGTAATTGTAATTGAGTGTATTTAATTACATTTTCAAAGTAATTGGAAGTAATTTGTAATTGACCATTTTTTCAATTACTTGTAATTGAATATGATTAATTACAATGAGCAAAATACCCTATAATTTCAATTACTTTTCAATTACAATTCAATTACTTTACATAATATATACAAGTATTATGTGTATTTAATACGAAAATATTTCCAACACAGTCACATTTTAGTTATTTTAATTTATTCAAAGGAGCCCTTCTGGGGTTTTTCAAAATTTAAACTCTTTTATATCTCAATAAATGAATTTGATGTATTGGCTTGTTTATAAAAATATTAGATTGTTTTATAATTATAATGCACATAAAGAATTAATACTAGTTTATTATGTTTATCAAAAAAAATGTTCTACCTCTCATTGTTATAGGCATGAAACATTTCAATTTTTTTGTTGCTTGAGTATCAAAAAAGAAAAGAATTTAATGGATCATTAAGACCTGTCTTGTTGTCCTTCAACTCCCAACTGTAAATTGCTATCAAAACAACCATCCAAAATCAAATATAAATTTATTCCATGTTTTGTTTAAATTCAAAGTTATGACCATTAGATGTGATTTATTAAATATTATTAAGAATGCTCTATTATTAGGTCTTTCCACCTTTCTGTGGAAAGACCTATTGAAATTGTTCTGTTTATTATTATTATTTTTCCGCCAAGTGTGTTTTTGAGTTTCAAGATTTATCGAAAAGATTTATAGTTCATGAGAATGTACTCCTTAAAAGATTTTTGCAGTTGACCCTGCGTATATGAACTTTGACCCCTCCAAGAGTTATTACCCCTTTCGCAATAAAAGCTAGTTATCGCTACTCCTCCGAAATCGTAAACCATAGAGATACTAATCCATCACCAATATCTCGACTAAGTCAGTAGACGCTCTGACCATTTGAGTGCGGAAGGATTCATCAACCCCTTTAAGTAGTTATTGCCCCTGAAAGTTTTTGGCGTTTACGAATAATGAAAAATTTTCAAAACGATAAGTTGTAGAGACATGAAACCAACTGCATTAGATTCCTTCACCTTAGCCATTGAAATTTATGTCAAGGTCAGAGGTCAAGGTCATTCCAAATATGAGAAATTAAGCTCTTTTTATAGCTCTTTTGTCTTTCAACATATAGTGTATATCTTTGCATCTTTAAGATGTACTCTTAAAACTATTTCAAAGATTTCAATCTTTTCCCCTAAGCTTAACTCCTTCAAAAGTTATTGCCCCTTGTGCGAAAAACCTTATTATCGCTACTCCTCAGAAACCGTAAACCATAGGGACAAGTAACCTTCACTAATGTCTTCAGGGTCTTTAGACACAACTTCAGTCTTTTCAGTGCAAAAGGATCTGATGACCCCTTATATGAGTTATCGCCCTTTAAAGTCTTTGCGCTTGCTATTAACCCTTATAACTTTAAATGTATAAGTAATAGAGGCATGGGGTCAATTGCAATGTGACCCTTGACTTTTGATCTTGAAAATATGATGAAGGTCAAAGGTCAAGGTCATTTCAAAATTTTCATTTTTTCTATCTTTCAAGCCATATCTGAATTCTTTTTGCATAAGAATTAACTTTAGACAGTAAAATATAGAAAAATTTAAGAAATTTAAAGAAGGTGGAAAGACCTCTTATTGTTCAAGAACAATTAGTCTACTGTTTATATACATGTACTTCAGAAAAGAGATATTGAATCACTATTTTAACATTTAAACAGATCTTTATATAAATGTATGCATTTGGCATTTGAAATAGTTATTACATAAAAACAAGCATTATTTGTCAACATTTGCAACTAGAGGTGTTTAGCTTGCCTACCTGTAGCTGAAATAATTTGAAAGTATTTTATGGTTGATTCATAAACTCTTGAAAACTTGCTTTTAATCAAATTTCATAAGGACAGTCAATTAATTGATAAATGTACATGTAGCAGGGATGGGGTAATCGTAATCGAGTAATCGTAATCGATTGTAATGATTACTGTTTTTCAAGTAATCGACAGTAATCTGTAATCGAGAAGATTTTCGATTACTTGTAATCGTAATTTAATCGATTACAGCTAAAATTTTCAATGTAATTATAATTACTTTTTCGATTACTTTCAAATATTTTATACATAAATGGATGATATTTTGGAGAATTATTTCCAGTCAGTCACACATAAATATCAAATATAAACCACCTAGTGTAATGTTTGGATTTCCTAACTTTTCTTATCATAAGTTTAATAATGTTCTCAGTAAATTTTGCATTATAGACCTACTGGTCTAGTATTAAATAATTCAGAAGTGTATTTCAACCATTTATTAATAAAATATACAGATTTTTCGTGTGCATTTTTCATATTTCAGATGTTGAAAAACTGTCTTGTAATAGAAAATTATAAATAGCAAAAACAGATTTAAGTGCTGTATAAAATATAAATAATTTGGTAAATAAAGTACATTGTACTCGAAAAAAAGAAGAAGATGGAAATACTTATTCATATCTGAAAATGTTTAAACAACTTCAGACTTGTGTTTTGGTAACTTTAAAATTTGCAAAATCATTCTCATGTTTTCATTAAAAATTGTAAGGTTGCTTTTATATCAGTGAGAGCTAGGTATAAGTGTCTGTAAGGGAGCTAGGGAGTAAGTGTCACTGTGTTTGCTTATCTTAATTGGCTAATTAATTGACTGAGACATATCCCTGATTGCAGATAATGAGGTGTAAACTGTGAACTACCTAGTGGTTATCTTTCATTCCGTTGAAGACAAACAATATTATTAAAACAAAACACTCATTTCAATACAGAATGAAATTGTGCTACATGTATTAGTTAAATTACTTAAAGACACATTTAATTTACATGTTTATTAATAAGATCTCGTTCTAATTTACTTGTTTGTTTTTTTTAAAAGACACAAACAGGAATGTTTAATGTGTACTGTCAACATATGGGCAGCCCAAATACTTCTAATGAAATAATTCACAATAAAATATTAAATATTTTTTTCAACATGTCAATAAATATGGAGGTTCAGATCCAAGGTTAAAAGGAATAATTAATTCCTTGGCATATTTTATTGTAGGAATCATGTCTCCACTTTCCATGGTAGAAAATCCCTCATTTGGGCATTTAGTGAGAATGTTAGCCAGAATAAAACCTTAAAAGAATCTGCACTGAAACTGCAGGAACACATTCAAACTTCAGTGGATAACATCAACATTTACCATTTAAATATTGCTTTGATATTTGAAGGGATAAAAACTTGGAAGTAATCGATTATTAATCGATTACATCTTCCAAAGTAATCGATTACAATCGATTACAGGAGAAAAATGAGTGTAATCGATTAATAATCGATTATACAAAATTCCTCTAAGTAATCGATTATTAATCGATTACATTTTTCAGTAATCGTGCCCATCCCTGACATGTAGGACTAGGTCTTAATATGTTGGTGAAACACACAAACATGACAGGCACCTGATATTATTTTAAAAATTCCCGTTACCTTAAATTTATATGTATTTGTTCTTCAAGATTTTTGAAAATGAAACAAAAGTAATTGAAATATATTTAATATATATTTAATGACATTCTTCAAAGTAATTGAAAGTAATTAATTACATTGTAAAAATCAATGTAATTGTAATTGCAAGTAATTGACAAAATTTTCAATGTATTTGGAAGTATTTAATTACATTTCAAAGTAATTGACCCCAACCCTGGTATGATCCATGTTGAAAAAACTGCATATTTTAGAATACAGTGTGATTATAAATAGCTAATCAAGGTGTTTTGAATAGCAAAATCAAGCTTTACCGGTATAGCTATTTCAACAACAGAGCTTAATCAATTTCAAGATGCAATACCTGTTCAACTCTTAATAATTCTTTAAATATTTATATCACCATTCCTGATTCAATTGAAGAATATAACCAAAGTCTATATCTATTGACTAATAAACATGTACATGTATGTTGAGAGAAGAGTAAATAATGATGACAAGTCAGAAGTGGGGTTAATATTCACAAATTTTAGGAGTTTTCAACAATTAAGACATGCAGAGATAACTCCTTCCCCTTTTCACCCCTTCCCAGCCCCCATTTTGTTCATGTATGCAACCAATACTTTGTTTTGACATGAAAAAAAAATTGTGAATATATATACAAAAATGTGCACAAAGTTTAATAGTGCGTCTCTCTGAATGGTTTTCATTCGTAATTGCCGCTGGGTGGGTTGACCCAAAATCATGAATGCCATGTCAAGCAATCTTATCATTGATGCACCTTTGAATTTGATGCAGGTTATATTGTGAACGTATCCAGTTAAAGGGGGTGGAGATGACCTCACGGGGTTCATAACCTTCATACCATTAGATACATCATGACACGAGAAACAAAACTATGTATGGTCAAGGGGAAATTTTTTTTAACCATTTTTGAGTTAAATGATCATTGTCGTTTCAGGGACAGGGGATGGCCAGGGAGATTTCGGGGTGGGGTGTGTGTGTATGGGGTGGGGGTGGGGGGTCATGACCCCTTATGCCATTTAATCTGCCACAATACAAAGACGGCTTTCGGGTTTCCCATTTTATTTAAAGCGACAGTACGGCTGCAAAATGTGTGCTTTTTCATCCAAATTTACCCAATATGTCATTAAGAAATAAGGTATAAAGTTGATATAAGCAGTTTGAGAAACAGAAATATCCTCTACTCAAACAAAATTAACGTAATTAGAATCTGCCGGAAAATCAAGGGTCGTACGAACTGGAGCAATCTTAGATCTGTTTATTTGTACCACGTGAATTCCAAAACGCACGTGCCTACACTGTAGAGTTTACAGTTATAATGAATATTAGGTGAAAGCAATTTTCAAAAACACAAATTATCATAACTTTCTGATAAAATAATCTAAAATAATAATCGTAAAGATTTTAGTCTGCATTCAGGCTAATTTAACAGAATTAAAAGTACAAATGTTGACGTTTTGTGTATTGGGGTCCGAGAAAGGAAAAACCAACTAATCACACGTTATCGCGGCAAATGTCAAACAAAATATTTTTCTGCACAGTTAAAAGAAATTAGCATTTCAAATGGCGACAATGTTTATAAGTCAAAGATGTATTTTTTATGTTGAGTTTACACTATTTTTTTTTCTTTGAAAGCGACGGGAAAATGAGAAATGATAACAAGTATCAACAAACCTGTCGAATAGAACCTTCGAGAGCCCTGCTTGAGTGTCGCCGAGTCCCCGTTTCTTCCTTATCCAGCGATTATATTAATCCCTAAACTAAATTTTATTCAGGAAAGTTGCTTTTTCAAGTTCTATTTTCAGTTTCTTTTTATTTTTAGTCGGCTTTGTCAATGTAGCAGGCCTACTGGGATTCCCTCTCTAACCATGCTGTTTTGTTTATGAAAACTACGCATGCGTGCATAGCATGGAATGTGGAACCCCGAACACGTTGCGATGTATATATTTACGTCCCATAAATAAATATTAATTTTAATGAAATAATCCAAATTATTTAATTGTAAAAGTTGTAATTTTCTGAAAGTTTATACATTTATAAGTAGTAAAAAAATTCCAAATCTTGTCGGAAAATTTCATCAATTCAGTTTTTCGATGAGATGCGCCGTACTGTCACTTTAAAGCTATTGATTTTTTCCATATTCAGGGAATGGGAATAACCCCGAGGGACTTGCTTAGAGTATAACTTGCATGCGGAATCCGATGATCTTTGACCCTTTTTCAACTGTAACCTAACCATTTGCATTACAGTTTATTTTACCCCATTCTATACCTAAACTTGTACTTACCACTTGTCATAGGAACTGTCAACTTCATTAAATATAATCCAATAAAAACACACAATGAATTAATTCCTGCTGATATAATGATGTGTACACCATGTGCACCCAATAATGATAATGGTAAAACTAGTACTCGTAGGGTGACGAAAGTCCAATGTGAGGCGCGGGTCCAGAAATTTTCAAAAAAGGTCTATACATGGTACATGTACAAATTTTATATAATAATTGCAAACAATGTTTTACATACTTTTGTGCTATCTATTTCCAAAAACAGGTAAATTGTGGGGAGCGGGGGTGGTTTTCACAAAATTGATCGGATGTGAATTTTGGAGAGGGTTTTTGCCTACCCAAATACTGATAAAAGTTTGCACAATTTGATCATTTCTGAAAGTTGGCATCTTATTTTTTTTTAAGTTCATCAAAAATGCTATGAACTAAAATAAAAATATTTGTTTTTTTTTTCCAAATAAATAAAAAAAATTCCAATTATGGGCCATAATTTACATCTTCCCTCTTTTTTTAAAAAAAAAATATTTACATAATTAATCAAAATTTGGGATTTCAGACAGGTAATGGATTTAGTATATGAAATACTTAAATAAGAGGCCCATGGGCCACTTGTTCACCTGAGCATTTTATGCTCAATTTGACAAATACATGTACTGTGTAAATTATAGAATTATTGTGGCCTTTTCCTTGGTTACCCAAATATGAAGGAGTGTGCATTTAGAGGCAAACATCTTAGTGCGGGAATAAATTTCTTATGACAGCATCTAGTTTAAACATTGGTGTAGAATGCAAACTTGACCCATTCTTTTTTTTTTACTAAATATTCTAAACTGTCAACTCGAGAGAACAAATTATCAATTAGTAAGTTGTTCCAATAAATAAACGAATCAAATGTGTTTAAAAATGGCATTACTGACAGCATAATTTTTGAAAAATATAACAGTTCCAACAACTTTGAAAATTAAGAAATATAAAGTTGACAATTTGACCAATTTTGTTACCTTTCTGTGATATCTGTATATCCTATCCCTTAAAAATTGATATACATATGTCGACAAACTGTCGTTTTAAACAAGAGATATGTTGGGCCAAAGCGCTTACCTGAGTCACCTCAGCCCATCGGGGGCCATGATTTGAACTTGCTTGAATCTACAAAACCTAAGGGTGCCTGCTTAATTTTTAACATAACTAATCACGACAATGCTGTGCTTTACAAGAATTTTCAAAGATTTTTTATTTGATCTTCTATTGTAGCCCTATCCTACTCTCAAGGGTCATGATTTGAAGAAGAATAAAAAAATCTGAGGATGTTTGTATATTAATTTCTAATTATGGTGCCCCCTTTGTTCTTGAGCTTTTTAAAAAGTTTTCCTATGTTAAACTCCCCTTTTGTGGCCCAACCTATGCCTCGGGTCCATGATTTGCAACAAACTTGAGACTACACTATCTGAGTGTGCTTGCATATTAATTTTACTAGTCAGTGGTTCTTGAAAAGAAGATATTTTAAGACACCAACCCTATTTTTTGCCTTTTTGGATTAAATTCCCTTGAAAGAGGACGTGAGACTTCATTTGAACAAACTTAAATTCACACACTCTTTCAAGGGGAGATAATTAAGAATTAGTGAAAATTTAATGGCATCTTTTAAAAATCTTCTCAATAAGCACTGGGTCAGAAAAGATGTGTTAAGGAATAAGGGGTTTTGTAAAATGTGTGATCAAAATGATAGAGAAGATAAGTTTCATTTCATTTTGAAATGTCCATTTTATGTGGAATTGAGAATGAAGTATATTAAGAGGTTTTATCACATAAAACCCAGTGTCTTTCAATTAGTTATGTTCCTTAGTATTGAAAATACAAAAATAAGTAAATAAATAAAAGAAATCTGTCTCCATCATAATTTTATTTTTAAAATTTTATTTTATTTAGAACCGCGCCATAACACCAGAACCCCTGATCCCGGGGTCATGAGTTTCACAATTTAAGTTGAGTGTTCAATGCATATTATAATCATTCCAACAGTTTGACTGCTTGATGTCCAGGAGAGAAGAAGATTTTTGAATATATTGCATACATTTTTATGGATTTGGTCCCACACCTCAGGCCCCAGGGAAGTAAACACCATGAAATTCAAAATATTTGTTCCCCTTTTGCCCCATTGATGCTAAATACATGTACAAAAATTGGTTAAAGGGGCCTTGGAATCAGATTTGAAGTCTTTTTTTCTAAAATTTTAGGCATAACATCACGACCTACATCTTGCTAGAGCATTTCAGACCGATATATGTATAATCGGGATTGGGATTCCGAAAAGAAACACACCAAAAATTCTGTGGTAAATAATACTTTTTTAAAATGTCAAATTAACTGATATTTTGACAGTGACAACATTTAAAACGTAGCAGAAAATAGAATAACTGTTAAGTATAAATGAAAAAAAAATGCCCATATAGCGAAAATTACCCAAAACGATTGAGAAAACAAACAAAATTAGTACACGAACGGCGGCAAAAATGAAAAATGGCGGTTTTTAGTAAAGTAAATAAAGCAGACCAAGACGTGATCATGAACTTTTTTTCATTGGGACTCAGATCTAAATACGGAATATTATCAATTCCCAGATGTGCCAAAACTTCCAGTGGGAAAAGCAGCTCATGCTGAGCTGGAGCGTAAAGACAAAAACCTATACAAACCAAATGCAAAAATGGTGTCCTCCAGGTTACAAGACAAAAACCTTTTGAGGAACTGGTTAAAATGTTTAGCTTACAGATATCACTTTCAGTTTGGTAAAAGAAAGGAATTCAAATAGGAATGGATTGATAGATTGAAGGATGGAAGTGAGGAATTAATAGATGAATTCCTAGTTAGATTGTCGTCTGTTGATATAAAACGTGAAGAGATGGAAAAAATCATTACTATCAACATATATTTTTCTACCCACTTGATCACTGTTCAGTGAAACAACTACCTTCATTGGGTAAATGACGAATTTCCACACTTAAAATCTGTTGTGGAAAATATGTCCACACAAGACAATTCTGAGACAAAACTGAAAAACCTACTCGACGTGTCGGCTGAATATGATGAATTCCAGTAATTTCTTTGTAGTAATAAAAAAACATTTTCAACACCAAGAATCATCTCTCCAAACACTGTTGCCAAACTGGGATTTAATTCAACAAGTCACTAGTGGTAATTCGACTTATATCCATAGCTCCCTTTCTAATGTGGAAATTCTTCAAAATCATATGTCAGTTTTGAATATTTTAAATCTTCCCAACAACCAACATGAATTTGAATATCCATATCTATATTGGATTCCGAAACTTCCTAAAAGTCCTTACAAATATAAATATCGGATTCCAGTAAATGTTCTACCAAGCCTCTTTCTTTACTCCTCACTAAAATATTAACAGTAGTGAATGAGAAACTTCAGGAGTGCTATGCAACAATATATTCGAGAAGTGGTGTAAATTAGATGTGGATACTTAAAAGTTCCAAGGAAGTTTTGGACAATTTGAAATCACAAAATTTTACCAAAATCAACAACATAAAACTTACGACTTTTCAATTTTATATACAACCATTCCCCACGATAAATTAAAGTCCAGGCTTTTTTATATCATTGACAGCTGCTTTTTCAATAAAAATGGAACTCGTAAATTTACTTATCTTGTCATTGGTAATTTGCAAAATTATTTTGTTAAAAAACATTCTGATTGTACACACAGGTACTCTGAAGTTGACATTAAAAAGATGCTTGAGTTTCTGATTGACAATATCTGTGGTTTTTGGAGACCAGGTCTTCCAACAATCCATTGGAATGCCCATCGGTACCAATTGCGCCCCTTTCTTAGCAGACCTATTTTTGTATTCATATGAAGCACAATTCTTCAAAATCTTGTACGTGAAAAGAGGAAAACACTTGCTGGGGCCTTCAACTCGACATTTAGATATATCGACGACGTACTGTCAATTTAACAATGGTTATTTCCATTCGTATGTCTATACGATATATCTCAGTGAGCTTGAAATAAAAGATACCACAGAGTCTGACACATCTGTTTCATATTTGGATATTTTACTTGAAAAAGATGTTAATGGTAATCTAACAACCAAGCTTTATGATAAAGGTGATGACTTTAACTTTCAATCGTCAACTTCCCTTACTTAGGCAGCAATATACATGTACCTTCATCACCTGCATATGGGGTTTATATCTCTCAGTTGATTCGACACCAAGAGCATGCTCTACGTATGAACAATTTCTCAAACGAGGTAAGTTATTGACAAACAAGTTGATGAAACAAGAATATCAGCAGTCTCCTTTAAAGTCGTCATTTCGTAAGTTCTATGGTCCATACAATGACCTTGTGAGCAAATACAATTTATCATTAAGTCAAATGCCGACTGACGTTTTTCATACTAATTGTTAGGCCATTATTTACACACTGAATTGTCGACGGATTTTTCCGTTATTACCCAATCATGACAAGGAGCATACGGCGGGTGTGACCGGTCGGCAGGGGATGCTCACTTCTCGATGTCACCTGATCTCACCTCTGATGTTTAGCGTCCTTGTTTGTTCTGCTCCAAAATTTGTATTGTTTAATGGACTTTTGAGCTTGAATACTGTTCATTATCTCCATACATTTCATAGCAAAATTGTGAATTAAAATGAATACAAATTGCAAAGTTATTTAAACCTTTGAAAAAAAGTTATAGATCTGTATTTACAAAATTAAGGGTTAGTGCCCATCCATTGTATATTGAAACTGGTAGATACTGTAAACCCCCTATTCCTAGGGAAAAACGTCTATTCTATTCATGTAAATTGTTTATTGAAGATGAAAAACATTTTGTTTTATACTGTTCAAAGTATGACCAATATAGATGCAAGTATACCGATATATTTAATGTAAACACATATACTAGTAATAATCTCATTTAAAAAATGTCAATCCTACAAATATTACAACTGCTAGAAGGATATGTTGTTTCTTGAAAAAGTGCTTTGACACCAGAAAAGAAAGTCAGCAATGAATACTTAGAAACATGTGAATATACTCTAAATTAATTTGTTTACCTCACATTTGTCACTTTGTATATGCATGTAATCGTGATAATTTGTTTTATGTTATTATTGTTCATGATTGTATGACGACATGGTAATTGTTAATAAATTGAATTTAAATTGAATTGGACATAATAGGAGCGTGTTTAGAATTTCCTTTTATCTGAAAATTATTAAACTACGAATTTCGAGATACGTTTGATTTACACACATCCTTACATTTTTATGAAATAAAATTTATCCTTAATATTTAAGAAAAGAAGAAAAATAATTGTGCATTACTGAAAAATATTAAAGCTTTAAATCATGCAGAAAATTCAGAGTAGAAATGTGAGAAAGCAAAATCAACAAACCAGTGTTACAAATTGAACACACCAGGTACTATGTAAACATTAACAATAACAGAGTTCGTGCCCATGTTTACAAACACAGATGTTTGACCTAATATGTTATGAAGAATGTCGTTGTTATTGAATTTGAAGAATGTGCATGAAAGTTCAATTCATTATACTGAAGTTATTTTTTGAATAAAAATAGAAATTTAACATTGTAAACAAAACGACAATGTAACTTTGTCCAGCCTCTTTAACTATCCTGTGCAAAATATAAAAGAAAAGTATGTTAACGAACAACCTTGTAATTCGTAGACTTGTGCATCTCGTGAAATGTAAAATTTATTGAGAACGCATTGACCTTATGTCCACAAGGTAGAAGAAAATTTTATTGAAAAAAATCATAGTCTCATTATCATATTTTATGAGTCTGTAAGTATATTTTTTTAATAAAATGTTATTCTAAATTTATTCTATTTTTTTTTATATTGAACACAAATATTAATGTGCTAGAAGAATCAAAACGTATAAAACATTCACTTGCCCAGTTTGTGTAACTATATATCAAGGAGGGTGGGTGGGGCTCATGTCCAATGCGACTTAAGCTAAAAAGAACTTCCAAATCAACCAAATTTAGCTGTCACTGAGGCTGTTTGCAAAAATAAGATGATACGTGGAAAAGGGGATGGGGGTATTCCTGGATCGAAACTTTCTGATTTTCCAATAAAAAAAATAATAGTACAATTATATATATATCTATAAAAATCTTAATAGTACAATAACACAGAGTTTTTGTTCTTTGCAGCTACTTAAGAGAGATGTCCCAGTAAGATGTGTGTGAACTTCAGAATTGTGTTTGCTTTCCTTTGCAGCTACTTAAGAGAGATGTCCCAGTAAGATGTGTGTGAACTTCAGAATTGTGTTCGATTTCCTTCATGGTACAATGTATATGGGTCATTATTTAAAAAAAAGCAGCCAAATGGTTCATATGAAAATGGTAGAAACAATGAAATAATTGTTTCCTTTTTAAATGTAAAATAATAATATAACACAATATTTTGAGAAAACAACACATAGCAAACACTAGGAAAGGTATTTATTTGAGAATTTTCTCGTAAAAATTAGCAAACGAAGTTTTTCCGTCACTGGTGTTACCTTGAAATATGGAGATAACGAACAGTATTCAAGCTCGAAATTCATTAAAACAATACAAACCAGGGGGAGCAGAGCAAACACAGACCTCCAAAAGCATCAGAGCTAGGTGGGATCAGGTGCCATGGAGGAGTGAACATCCCCTGCCGACCGGTCACACCTACTGTGTGCCCCTAGTCATGATCAGGAAATAACGGGAAAATCCGTTGACAATTCAGTGTGTAAATAATAGCCTAACAATAAGTATGAAAAACGTCACTCAGTAAAAGGAATCGTCAAATATATCTCTAATAGAAACTTTACATTTCTTCAAATTTTTGTAAGAACTGTTGGTTCTATACCAAAACTGGAAATCTGTATATTGCACATATGACATATGTTTAATATCCCTGAGGATAATAACTTACAATAAGTACTCCCCAACCTGGGTGTGTGTAAGATATGAACGCAAATCGTTATCATTTTCCGGATGATAATTAAGTGATAAAAGTGCATGATATATAAAAATTGAAAAGTTGTTCAACAATTAAAAATTGTTTTGAATATGCTATAGCTGCGAATGACACAAGAATATTTTTTTCTTCATTTGCATCGCGCTGTGCAGCATAGCTTACTCTGCAGAAATGATCGGCATCATCACGTGACAAAGATCCAGGTATCAGCACGTGGTTCATCTTGAGATCTGAATATAATAAATAGGCCTATATCTTTATTTTGATAACAATATCACTACATGCCTTTACTACATCAATGAATCAATTTAATGAACAAATGTATTGAAATTTCTATTTATTTATTTATTTTTAATTATTTTATTTTATTTTATTTTTATTTTATTTATTTATTTTTTTTTTTTTTTTGGAAGACAGTCTGAAATAAACCACAGGCACCTGAAGCGTGGATACCCCCCTCCCAACTAACTAAAAAAAAATAAGGAGTCTTTATTCTATCGGAAATATGTAAGTATCTGTATGTATGTCATTGTGTGCAATTGGTTTTTATTATATGTATTTCGTACATGTATATGGCCAATTTTTAAACCTTAAGAAAAGTATAATCCAATTGCACATAATGACATACATGTACATATAGAATTGACGGAGAAATCACATTTTCGAGAAAATAAAGACTCCTGATATTTTATTAGTTAGTTAATATTGGGGGAGGGGGGTTGATCCATGCACGCTCCAGGTGCCTGTGAATAAACATGATCCCTCTTTCAGCTTTGAATATCTTGTGCTTGCCTTAGATGTTTAATTGTGAAAGTACTTTTTGAAATGTTAAAGTTTGTTTGCAGCCGATTTAATGCAATTTTACTTGTTGTTAGTGTTTACGTTTTACCGGATGTGTCCAATATGTTTACTCTGCACACATCACTGAGCA
Organism: Saccostrea echinata; assembly: GCF_033153115.1. Classification (NCBI taxonomy): domain Eukaryota; kingdom Metazoa; phylum Mollusca; class Bivalvia; order Ostreida; family Ostreidae; genus Saccostrea; species Saccostrea echinata. The sequence goes on along the minus strand of NW_026889758.1, from coordinate 5,103,907 downwards.
CGGACTGACATGGTGAGGGTGCGTATCATTACCGCTACATTTTCAAAGCGGTAATGAGTTGTTCTCTACGAAAGCCGGATAGGCTCATTTTTGACAAGACAAAAAAAATATTTAACTCGTTATAACGAGATAATTATCTCGTAATAACGAGTTAGTATCTCGTTATAACGAATTAGTATCTCGTTATAACAAGTTGATATCTCGTTATAACGAGTTAGTTATCTCGTTATAACGAGTTAGTTATCTCGTTATAACGAGTTAGTTATCTCGTTATAACGAGAAAATTATCTCGTTATAACGAGTTATTTATCTCGTTATAACGAGTTAGTATCTCGTTATAACGAGTTAGTTATCTCGTTATAACGAGTTAGTTATCTCGTTATAACGAGTTAGTTATCTCGTTATAACGAGTTAGTATCTCGTTATAACGAGTTAGTATCTCGTTATAACGAATTAGTTATCTCGTTATAACGAGATAATTATCTCGTTATAACGAGTTAGTTATCTCGTTATAACGAGATAAAAATTGATCTAGAATTGATATATCTAAGTAAAGAATAGACCATTATTTATAGGAAATATACAGAAGCAAGTCGATCAAATTTGTTTGAAGTGTGCGCAGCTCTGTTAAGGCTGCATAAAGGGGGCGGGGCCTAATTTATACGGGAAAAGTTTACTGTGACATCACACAAATATAGCAATTCCTCACAATAACGGAAAATGAAATAATTTGCAAATCTAAACTGCATAAGAGTAATAAACTACATCAAAACTTACCACTGCATTCATTTTTGTCGCTAGTTAAATCCCACACAGCAAAATATAAACAAGTCACTGATCGCAATGCACTTGTCGACATGACGTCATCATAGTAAAGTTTGACGCATTTTATGTGCAGTGAGAGGCGGATCAAGTAATTTTTTTCACAGTGAAAAATGCATTTTATTATTAAACAGAATATTATTTGAAAATCTTAGTTAGACCATTAATACAAATCTGAAACGTTTGTTTAGTGCCATTATTTAAAAAATATCGAGAGAATGTATTGAATTAATTCTACGGTGTTTTTTTGTCTACAGGGTGTGCATGTTTCACGCTGAGGTGCCTCATTAAATCGCCTTTTCGCAAGGGCATACACTTAATAGATCTTGACCATTTTTTGAATACACATAATGGACATATTCCTTAACTTGAAAAATGCTGCTGCTTTCCTGAAATCGATAGCATAACTTAATAAATACATAAAATACTTGGTAAAGGGCACACATATCTCGACATTAGCAAGATAACTTGAAATTTAAACTAATAAAATGCGAATTCTATTTAAAGCAGCAGCACTTTCCATAAACTACAAGTTATGTAGAAACAATCTATTACTTTAATTTTTAATTTTAACTAGGGTATGCCCTTGCGATATTGAAATTTGTTTGTGACCTACATACAGTACACATTACATGCATTTATCACGTGACTATCAAAAAACGTGACCAAACCAAATTCAGTACAGAGCGGGGTATACAATGTTATTTCAAAGAATGTTAAAGTCATAAGATAATATAGTACCTTTACAAAATTAAAATTCATTTTCAAAAGGTATGTATTTATGCACGTTTATATTCTGTTGATTTCTTCAAAGTACGCCTTAACAGTGCTGCGTGCGTGATAAAGATTTTATGGAACAGCATACTAGTTTTTTTGTGTTATGCCTTTGATTAGTATTGTTTATTGGAAAGACTGAAGACAATTTACGGAAACTTGTGACCGTCTCATGTTGTTGTGTTATACCTTAAAATTGCAAAACAGAATTAGTGTCATCTGGAATGTATATAACATCAAAATTTTGTCAACTTGTACAAGGAGATCAGAAAAAAAATGATATACTCTGGCTGATTTAACTGCCCTGTTCAAGCTTTCTTGAATTTGTTAAAATTATAATAATGTTTGCGTAATATTTATCGCAATAAAAATGTATAGAAATAATCCCATTATTTTAAATATTCCGAATAAATCATTTGGATATGAAACCATTTGTTAGGCTTTAACGATCATATTTTGATAATTCCTTGCCTGTTAACAAGGAATAGCAGTTCAATTTTATCGTCTTAAAGGGGCAAGATCAAAATTCAATGTCTGACAAAAAACTAAATTCACGTTGTTTTTATCATCAATCCCTCCTTCCCCTCAATAATAAATATGATGAATATCAAGAACTAATACTGTACTTATCACTAAATAATTTATATATTTCTTCTGTTTATTAAAAGAAAGAAACATTTTAATTTACCAATTTGGCATGGAATCTTAAATTACAATATGTAATTTTTGCGTTATTATCAATGTGGTAGAATTAAAAAATCTTTTGGAGCTCTTTATTCTACGGAAGCCACAATAAAAGGTGAAGGTCAGCATTAGTATAAACAGTTGACATGTGATCCTTTTTCGGTATAGAATGAAAGTTTAATATCTAAAGTTTACAATATGATAAGCATTACTTAAGGTGTATTTCAAGCATAAATTTTGACAAGAAATGTGTATTGTATGTTGAGACAGGATTTTTGATATTTTCCTTCGTGCTTCGCACTCATGAAAATATAAAAAAAATTCCTGTCCCACTCGTGAAATAAATTCCATATCAACTACAAAACATTGAATATCCTCTATTTATTACCCCCCCCCCCCCAAAAAAAAAAAAATCATCAATCTCTTTTTGAAATAAAAATTATATGCTTGTAAAGTATACACAATAAATATTGTGATGAGGAAAATAATTAACGACATTGCTTCAATGTTGTATTAATAATATAAATGTACATATTTAGTATTAGGTCTATTCGTTGATCAATCCTAAGTAAAAAGATTATAAAAGTGAACTGGCTTTGTAAACTCTGTAAACTTTTTTTTTGTTTTGTAAACTCTGGTTTGACGTTCTGACACTATGTGGTAAACATATAGGATCCGCCAAATAGACGTGAATCTCAAATAGGTCTCCGTGAATCTCCACAACTTGGAACCCCCCCCCCCCCAGCAAAAAATATAAACAGTGAATGATGACAGAATATTAGATAAAATGTCAATATCAGCAGATCAGATTTAACGTCTTATTGCTTAAAAGTATGTAATATCATTTTTGCTTCACCATTCCTCATTATCGTGGACAATATGCATAAGACGGTTAAGAAGAATTTACTTGGCTTTGGATTGTGTCTTATATAGTCAAATATCTGGATTTCAAAACTGCGTTCGCATGGATAATGCTTACAAGTGAAATGGCAAGCTTTTAAATAAGGTACTCTCCGTTTTTCACGAATTTCACTCAATCCGAAACATAGGAAAAAATATGCATATTTTAAAAAATCAATTCAAGAAAAAAAAACCTGAAAAAAGGGGGGGGGGACTTTTTGATCTTGTTACATGGGAAGAAATTCTGTGGATTTTCTCCGGTGTTGCTTTAGACTGAATTCAATCAAAGCGCAATTAACGCTAATCTTTATATTACCCATGAGAGTGATGCGAGACAAATGATGGCAGCACTGTTGAGGGAAGGATCCAACATTTTTTTCAGATTTAAAATTAAAGCTTTAAAAGAACAATATAATATAAGGCCTTTCATTGGAGAGGGGGGGGGTGATTTCAATTTCCTACGTGCTCAATAATAATAACGAGTTTAAAATGAAACATATAATTATAGAAAATAAACGAGTAAACGATAAACAAATTAAAATAGAAAGGAAATTAAATTCCATGTTTGAGTTTGTAACCCTTATTTTTTTTTTTTCTAGAAAGTATAAGCGTATCACAGGTTACTAATTTTACCCCTTTTCATTGACCACGCAAGTAGTGCCATATAAAAACACAGGTTTTTTCATAAATATGTCTTCGGATGTATACGGGGTGGAATGGGCTGATTTTAGGGCATAGATGGGAAGGAGAGTGTCTGGGGGAAAAGAATTAAAATTTCAAATATTGAGAAATATTGCCTTTGAATGCGTAGTAGGAAGGGTGTAAATAGGCCATGTTTACCTTCTTCTCAAGGGGTAAGTTAAATATGCAGGGTATGGGGTAACTCACGGTGTCTTAGAGGGACTTGTACACTATAGATTCTCCTTAGATTTAAAAATATTTTAAGGCTATAATAAAAAAGAAATCGCTAAATTTCAAGATAAATTTAATTAATTCTAAATAAAATTTAAATAAATTCCACATGCAAAAAGGTAGAAGAACGCGTGGTAGCAAAATCATATTGAGCATATTAAAGGAAATAAATGCTATAATTATCAATGACATCCGAGGAAAATATTTATAAAAGTATTTTTTTTAGATCCACCTCTACAAGATTCTGCCATAAATTGTCTCGAATCACTCTTAGGGGAATATCGGTGATTAGCATTGATAGCACTTGTATTGAGTTCAGCTCATACACATGTAGCTAAACCGAACGGGATTTCTTGGGATGCTAAGTCACAAAGTTCAAAGGGGGGGGGGGGTAAACCAAGTAAAATATTTGACAAGTAAAAAGAAAAAAAATAGATTTGATATTCCAACTACGAGTATTCGCCATTATTTTCGGGACATATTTACTCAGGTAAAAAAAATATGGAGGAAGGGGCACAAAGATACTCTTCACCGCCCCCTTTTCAAAAGTGGTGGTGTGGACATTAGCCCCTCTATTACTACGCCTCTGATCTTACTGCTGATGTCTCACCATCCCCCGTCTTCAAAACATTTCTGAATCTCAGAAGTGTACACTGTAATCTATATATTATATTTGCATAAACGATATGTTGCACTTATATTGTCTCTGATATTTAATTCTAGCGGTATAGAAATTGATATATGAAAGTGTATACCCGGTAAGTCGTCCAAAACATATCGAAATAGTGTCATTCATCAGAAATAGTTGTCATAAATAAATTGCCAAAGTTTGAAGCAAGTATGTTTGGCAATATTATTTTAAGAAAAATATCGCGTCCTAATGCAACAATTTGAGGAGGAGTTCATGAAAATGTGTAAATGTGTTCGCCTTAGAGTTGCTATGATTATTGACAGCGAGATAGTTCAATATTTAATCATAAGTAAACCCAGAGCAAATTAAATTTTCAACCATTTATCAATTGTTCAAGTTAAATTTGACTGATAATTACTTGCTAAAAATTCAATGGCATTAAAAACTGCAGCCATTTTTATTCCTATATTGCTATTAAGTCTCGAAATAACAAGAAAACTGTCTCGTTATAACGACATAACTAATTCGTTATAACGAGATAATTATCTCATTATAACGAGATAACTAACTCGTTATAACGAGATAACTAACTCGTTATAACGAGATAACTAACTCGTTATAACGAGATACTAACTCGTTATAACGCGATAATTATCTCGTTATAACGAGATACTAACTCGTTATAACGAGATAACTAACTCGTTATAACGAGATAACTAACTCGTTATAACGAGATAACTAACTCGTTATAACGAGATAACTATCTCGTTATAACGAGTTAATTATTTCTTTATCTTGTCAAAAATGAGCCTATCCGGCTTTCGTAGTTCTCGGCATTAGCTCCTTTGATAAAATGTAGCGGTAATGATCGCCCGAAAATTTGAGAAAATGTAGCGGTAATGAGTTGAAATTTTTCGCAATGTAGCAGTAATGTTGACCTCCCCTGGCGAGTTGGTTTTGCTTCCTTGCATTTCTACTCTGAATTTTTTGGATTAAATTTTTCATTAATACACAAATATTTTTTTTCTACTTTTCTTAAGTATTATAGATAACGTTTGCTTTGTGAAAGTGCAAGGATTATGCGTCAATCAAACGCGTCCCAAAATCTGTAGTTTTAATAATTTCCAGATAAAAGAAGTTTCTAAACATGCTTTTAATATATTTCGGTGTGAAATGCTCTGGCAACATATAAATCATGATATTACTTAAAGGTCATCTGATGTTTCTTGAGGGTGTATGACCGTAAGTTAGCATACATTTTATAAAGTTTTTACGGGCAAAACTATAGAGGGGCACAACTTAACATTAACTTTCTTTTTTGTAGTAAAGCTTATACTGGTAAGAGTAACCCCACCTTCTCCTCCCCGGTTTCCGTGGGCCTGATATCATATACACAGGTGCTGTCTTCAACAGCCATGCATCCTATTTTCAACAGAAATGTCTTCCATATCAAGAAGAACACCACTGAGTAGCTAAAACTGGACAATATTTTTAACTCACATAGGCGTCGGCCGGGGGGGGGGGGGCTTAGCCTCCCACTTTTTTTTGCAAAGATAGACATGATAAAGGCATTGAACATTGGGGCGTAGGTTTAGCCCCCCCACTTTCAACAGGCACATTGCAGTGTAATCAAATAAGGGTAAGTGGTAGCGTTTTGAAAAACAAATTTGGTACTGAAACAAGTTCGACCCCCCCCCCCTTACGAAACAGGATTTTCGGATTGGACAATTTTTAATTATCCCTTTTTTTTGCTTGTCAAGTTTTTTCAGGTTTGTACGGAAGCCCATTAGTGCCAACCTGTATATATAAAGGAAAAGCAATATATAAAAGCAAACCTTGATATATAAAGGAAATGCGAAATATAAAAACAAAATCTCGATATCTATAAAGGAAATGCGGAATATATAAACAAAACCTCGATATATATATAGGAAATGCGAAATACATAAACAAAACCTCGATATATATTAAGAGAAATGCGATATATATATATATATATATATATATATATATATATATATATATATATATATATATATATATATATATATAGAAAATTTTCCACTGCGTGACCTGTATCACTCAGCTGTCCATCAAGATTATATACAGATTAACTCCTGGCAGGGGGAAATCAGTTATACAGTACTCATGTATTACTTTCCCAGAATCAGCAAAATGGTGCTATTTAATGTTTATTTATTTATACATGCATGCATATATCAATGAACTGTAATTGTAACATTACTTAATATAATGCACTTAATTGAGTAGATGAGCATTCAATTATATATATTCATGAAATAAGTATAATGTGTATCGTATTTTCTGTGTATCTATTGACTATACATGTATTTTGATCAATTTAGTTTTTACAGCCTACCTTGTGTACTGTTTTACAAAAACTTAGCCGTACTACCTTTGGTTTCACAATCGAGAATTTATGAAAATAATGATCAACATGGAGTCTTATCAAGTTCAGTTTTTTTTATGTCCTAATTCATATTATAAAAATAATATACTAGTATGCCCATTGATTGTAAAAAAAGGAATCGAAATCAGAATGGGAGAGAGGGGAGAGTTTAATGAAGGTGCTCGTCCCCCCCCCCCCCCACTTCATTTGAATGTGAGGGAAGATCAGTAGGGAACTAGTATTGCTAATGCAATACTCTCAGAATGCTTGTTAGCTTTAGTTTTAATCATTGTAATTATTAAGATACACAAATAAAGAAAACATAATACACTAATACCATCCTGAAACCGAGCCACATCAAGTGATTTCACTAAAATCATTAGATCGGGAGCCGCTTATCATATGTTGGCGAAGTCCCTGTTGTAATGAAAGTCATTAAACGTGTTAAAGGTCAGGCGATGGAAATTTTTCTCTTTATATATATCGATGTTTTGTTTATATATTTCGCATTTCTCTTTATATATATATCGAGGTTTTGTTTATATATTTCGCATTTCCTTTATATATATCGAGGTCCTATTTATATATTTCGCGTTTCCTTTAAGTATATCGAGGTTTTGTTTTTATATTTCGCATTTCCTTTATATATCGAGGTTTGCTTTTATATATTGCTTTTCCTTTATATACAGGTTGGCACTAATGGGCTTCCGTATAGGTTTGAAATTTTTTTCTCTTTCAATTAACCCCCCACTTTCAATTTGCTTCCGACGCCTATGACTCTGACCTTTCAAGAGCAAAACATTTCACATATAAAGGTAATTGTGATACATAGATGACTACCATATACTCCCAACATTCCAACGTTAAAGGTCAATGCTATATTAGATACCTTGATCAAGTATAATTGATATCCAGCTTTAGTTTTAAACTATTAGGTTAAATTATATACTCAAACGCAAAAGAAACGCAACATCCTAATTTTAGGGGGAAAATTATATACAGGTTACAACTTTGTACTTAAAAAAGTTATGACATCTTCAACTTTGCCAAATCAGTATAATTTAATGGTTGAATAATTTTCATTCGATTACCGGAAGTTGATTTAGAGCCCTTTTTACAGAAATCAAAAATTGCATGTTTAATAGAACATTTAATAATAATTTGGGTTTTCATGAGTTTGTAGCTGTTAATCGTAAGTATTGCACTAATATTCCGAAAAAAAATCCTTTCTTTTCCCGATGTGATGCCAATATTTCCTAAAAATGACTGAAAGCACGCATTTTCATTGCTCTTGTTGGAAATTCTCAAAATAAAGGTAAAGGAGAGTTGCAGATGCATATATACACTGCATAACGACTCATCAGGCTCATGCGTTTCATAAGTATGAATGACAGTTCTTTGACCGGAAGTCCAAGGGTTACTACACTACGCCAGGTTAGAGAAAATTCGACCTCAGTATCTGAAAAACAGGCACTTAAAAATGCCTAAGAATATTTATTTCGCTCAGATCAAGAAATTGATAAACCTAATGCAGAAATCAAGCTGCAATTGTTGTACAAGGCGGACTAGCACGCTGTAATTGAATGGTAAATTTAGGTTAGACTTTTTTTTTTGGACAGGGATGGACCCCTCCTGGATAACCTTCCGATCACGGAGCGAGCGCTTTACCGAGTGAGCTACCTTGACGGCGCCAATTTATATTGAAATCGGATCAAAACTGTAAAAGTAGTGTTTTGAAAGTACTTCACAGAATTTTCTATTTTTAGTAACCATGGCAACACCGTTCATTGAAATAAAAAATCGATAAACAGAATTATGTATCTTTGTGTAGTCTACTTGTGTGTCAAGTTATAATAAAATCAGACAATATGAGGAGTAGCATTTTGAAAGTATTTCACAGAAAGGATCACTTCTTTCTGAATGGAGCTTGGACCTATAGGATCGGGATTGGTTTTAATCTTTACAAAAAGCTTGTTGAGTTCGTTACGGTCAATGAATTTCGGCTACATATATGTAATAATTCGTTTTCATTTTATTACAGTATGTATAGAGATAGGCGGAACCTTTCCATAGATATTTATTATGAAGCATGATTATATTGTCAACACGGTTTGAGTTTGTTATCTCAAAATGTTATTTGATTTGATTTTTCCCCTTACTTTTCATCGCAAATAATGATAATGTCTATATTCTGATCTTTTCTTGATGTGTGTTTATTTTACAACACATCTCCTTTGATGTTATAAAAATTAAATCCAAGGGAGTGTAGATACTAATATATTATCCTATACTGTTAGAAAACTTAAGATCTGAAATTTATTGACTCGGGACATGTATGTATTTCTAAATATATTTTTAAGCTCAGATAATATAAGCAGTGCGTATACTTTCCAGCGCAATAACTAGTAGTACAGACGGAATAAGAGCAATGTGATTAAATTCTAAGGAATATATATATATATATACAATAGAAATTCATCGCAGCTCATGTTCATCGCAGGCGAGAATATTTAATAAGTGAATAATTCTTGTCCTCGAAGAAAGTGTGCTATCCTGAGGTATAGTTTCGCTTGACTGTTTTTGTTACAGTGGAATTTACAATTTGCTTTCTCTTTAGAAGTGTCTATTATATCAAGAATGAACAGGCATAAAAGATAGATAATTGAAAGAAAATACACGTTCATAAAAGATAGATAATTGAAAGAAAATACACAAGACCCTATAAAAAAAAATTAAAAAGTCTATAACAAGAGGCCCAGGGGCCACATCGCTCACCTTAGCACTCTGGCTAGGAAAAAGCATAAATCAGTTCAGTCTTGAAAAGTTTAAATATTTAAGTGGTTTAGGGGGAGGGGTTGATTTGAACTAACTTGAATCTATACTTCATAGGGATGCTTTCGAATTAATATAACAAATAATGGCTTTGCTATTCTTGAGAAGAAAATTTTTATCGATATATCCTTTGTATTTCTTTGTATAACTATGATCCCATTATGGCCCCTCTATTCTCCTGAGGGGTTATGATTTGAACAAACTTTGATCTGCATAACCTGAGGATGCTTCCATATAAATCTGACCAATCATGGCTCTGAGAAGATTTTTAAAGATTTTTTCAAATGTATTCCTATGTAAAACTTTGGTCACCCATTGTGGCCCCACCCCTACCCCGGGGGGTCATGATTTGAACAAACTTGAATCTACACTACCTGAGGATGCTTCCATATAAATATGACCAATCATGGCTTTGCTGTTCTCAAGATTTTTCCTATGTAAAACTTTGATCGCCCATTGTGGCCCCACCCTATCTCCAGGGGTCATGATTTGAACAAATTTGAATCTATACTACCTGAGGACGCTTCCATGCAAGTTTCATATTTTCAAGCACAGTGGTTCTTGAGATTTTTAAATGATGTCATTAATTTTTCACAAATTCATAATTATCTCCCCTTGGAAGAAGGTGTGGCCCTTCATTTGAACAAACTTAACCCCTTTTACCCAAGGATACTTTGTGGCAAGATTGGTTGAAATAAGCCAAGTGGTTCTTGATAAGCTGAAAATGTGAAAAGTTTACGATGACGACGACAGACAATGGACAAATTTCGATCAGAAAAGCTCACTTGAGCCTTCAGCTCGGGTGAGCTATAAAGACAAGAATATAAAAGTGTGCCACCAGGTGGATTCCAACTTCGACTCATAAAAATATCTTCGGTGTATATACCCAGCTGTTTTACCGATCTAGCTATTCTGGATTTGAATATTGTGTGCATAAATGCGAACTAGGTTTTTGAAAACAGGTTTCCTCATTTTTTTATATGCTTTTTGTGAATTTCGATCCTAGGGCAGGGATGCCCAAAAATATTCCTTTCTGAAAATTATTCCTTTCATGTCATCACAAGCTATCAAAATATCATAATTTTATTTACGGACAGGCCTGCCCTGAAAGACTTTTAGGCCAAAATCCATGCAATAATCTGGACATCTATTCACAAAAAATCTTACGATAAATCGTAGACGTAAGATTGTCGTAAGATTTTTTTGGAGACTTTGAGCTATTCACAAAAATACTTACGATAATCTTACGATAAAAAATTATCGTAACTTTACGAGTGCCCTGAGGCTGTCGTAAGTCTAAGATTACTATGGTAACAGTCTTAGAGGTAAAAATGGCCGCCGCATTAATTGTATTAATGAAAGAAAAAAATCAAAACAGAACTAGAAAATTACCTACACCGAGGATATTTCGAGACAGAACAAATCCGCTCGAATCAATGACGGACAGTGACATACTAGCACGGTACCGTTTTCAAAGAGGGGATATTTTACATTTAACGGACCTTGTGAAAGATGATATAAGAAATCCAACTTCCCGAAGTTATGCGGTACCTGAAATAACACAGGTATACATTCAATATACCAGTACAGACTACTTTCATTTTAATATTTTGTTAAAGTATGAATTCCATGCCCGATTGAAATCCATTGTAAAATTAATTCTAAAAAAGGGGACTCGTTGTGTGTACTCGTATTGTGTTCTTTTCTTCTTTTTTTTTTACCTTACTGTTTTATTAAATGATAATATTCCCCTATTTTCTAATGATACATGCAGTTTTTATGGATAACATCCCATTTATTTTATATACTTCTTGCCGATGTTCAAAATTTCTGTTATCAAAAATAGAAAGCCTTTATCGTAAAAATCTCCCGATAATTTTTTAAACACCAAATATTTCACTGTCTACTTTGTATTATTAAAAATGAAGAGGAATTCAGTTCAGGAAAAGTGTCTGTAGACCCAGTAAAGTAGCATTCACATACCAAAAGGAAGCTTAAATAGCTTGTTCACAGTGGGAATAATCTAATACCCCCCCCCCCCCCCCCGGTCCGGTTTATTAATTCAGAGAAGTAATAATGTATGGTAATGGTATCAGAATATTTTTGTCTGAATATTTACAAAAGAAAGATATATCCTTGGAAATTGCTATTTATCAATGGTTAAAGTTTATATTCTAAAATCTTTTTTCCACATCGTCACAAGCCAAGGTTCGGGGGAGGGCGTGGGGTGGAGATCCATTAATTAAATTTGAACAATAGGTTAAGCAATTTTATTTTTTTAAATTAACAAAATTACAATGTTAGATGCATTTTATGGCATTTATTTCAGCACACGTACCCCCAATCGCTTCAACCCCCCCCCCCCCCCCCTCAATACACATACAGTATAGTCAAATCAAATATTTTGTCTCTTAGTTGATTAACCTTGCCCATAACTTTTAATTGGTTGGAGCTATGGCTTTCGTATTTTACATGTATATTCCACAGGCGTCGGAACCGCGGGGGGGGGGGGGGGGGGGGGGGGGGGCTTCCCCCCTTTTTGCAAAGATAGACTTATTACACTACATTATTTGCTACACCAATTGTTTGTATTCTAGTTGTGTTCTACCGTATTATTATACTTATTAATGTGCTCTGTGTGGGCCTTTACCAATTACTGTAATTGTGTTTGTGCCAATTAAATATTTGTATTTGTATTTGTATTTGTATAGGCATTGAAAATTGTGGCTTACCTTTTTTGTTGATTTAACCCCCCCCCCACACTTTCAATTAGCCACCCCACTTTCAATTTGCTTCCAACGCCTATGCAATCCTCAAGACAAGACCTTCCTTTGGGTACGAATACATTTCACCTTTTAAAAAACCGTTAACCTTGGCCATGACTTTTGAATGGCTGGTGTTTCACAGACACATCTTGTCTTATTTAATTGTGTAGATGCTGGTGTGTTTGCGATACTTGGCAAAAGGAGACTTTCAGTCAGAGTGCGGGGACATACACGGGATTTCCCAGCCCACGGTATCCAGAATTATACACAGAGTTGTTTCAGCCCTTGACCTGCGATTGCAAAATATTCAATTTCCAACATCAGAACATGAAATCGTAAAAACCAAAACACAGTTTTACAGACTTGCAAGCTTTCCTGGGGTGATAGGCGCTATCGATGGGACATTGATTCCTATCCTGGCTCCAAAGGAAGACGAATATGTGTACATATGTCGTAAAGGATATCACGCCTTAAACGTTCAAGGCGTGGTTGACTCAGCTTTAAGGTTAGAGACTGATTATTCATATACTGTTCATACGTGTACATTTACTTCTCAAGTATAAACAATAGTGTATATCTTATGATATATGAATATTACAGATTCACGAACATGGTGTGTAAGTGGCCAGGATCCGTTCATGATAGTTTCATCTTTAACAATAGCAGGCTGCGTGAGGTTTTGGAGAGGCTAGGCAACTGCTGGTTGGTTGGTGATTCCGGATACCCCTTAAAGTCGTACTTAATGACCCCAAAGCTGATTCCACAAACAGAGGCAGAGGAGCGCTATAATAAGGCCCACGGACAGACAAGGGTCGTTGTAGAAAGGGCCTTTGGCGTCCTCAAATCGCGTTTCAGGTACATGTATAGCATCAACCATTGGTTTTAATCTTGTAAAAATTGCATTTAATTTCACCTGGGTTATTGTTTTCTAGCAATTTACACAAAATTAATAGCCTGAGAAACTCAAAAACTTTCAAACCGTTCCTACAATAATTAAATTCATACCGCCGAAATATGGCTGAAATATTGCCGACTAGGCGTAAAACAACAATAATCGATCAATCAATCAATCACAAAATTAATATTGAATGAGGCTCAATATGGTCATTTTTTTCAGGTGCTTGCACAAAACTGGAGGGTGTTTGCCATTCAGTCCTGAAAAGTGTATTAAGGTGGTAAGTGTTGCAATGAAATTGCACAACATGTGCATCGAGAGGAAAGTTCCTTTGGTTACTCCTGGGGATGATATAGTTGACATAAATTCTGAGGAGGACACTGTCTGCCTGGGACAAGATCGTGATGGTACACTGCAACGTGAAAGACTTGTTCATCTTTTTGTTTAGTGGTAGCTCAATAGTAGGTTATCCTCATATATACACAGGTATCATTATACCTTTAAAAATTCTACGGATTCAATTATTATGTAACTGTCTGGTTGAAAAGACATATGCTGGCTTAGTGCATCCTTACCACCACGAAAAATGAATAAGTTTCTTATGTGGCAGAGTTCTGGAAAAATGACAAGATAAACTCTTACTCTTAATTTTGAATTAATTTATCTGTGTACAAGTAATTTATAACAAGAAGAAAAAAAAGCTACATTTGTTTGTTTACTCACACATTAACAGGGTTATTTTAAAATAAAAATTTAATTAACAGATTTGAAAAGTGTTAAGAACAAATGACAAATTTCTATTTTATGTAAAAATTGAAAATTTCATTTAAATCAAGGATCAAAAATTGTATACAAATTTTAAAAAAATGCTGTGTTTAATGTATGTTGCACATACATGTAAAACTTTATGTTTAGACTGGATTCTTGTATATCCATTTTAAAAATACCGGTATGTAATACATGTGACTGTTCTATAATATATGATATAAACCAATGAAATTGGAACTTTTTTTGTAAAATAAATATTTCTTTGCAGCATCATCATAATTTCCTTATATATTAAAATGAACTAACAGAGAAAAAATGGAGATTCTAAAAATTGATTGAAAATGACTATTTGAAGGAAATTTGTTATAAATAAATATATTTCATTGCACAGAGTAGGATGAAATTTCAAAGGAAGATAAACAAGAGCCCCAACACTAGCATGAATCAACACGGTCTTGCTTTTTTCATCAGAACATATAAAGCAAAGTATTTTCCCATTCATTCACATAAAAATCAAAAATTGTAACATTTAATTTATACTGTGGCCCCAACATTAGCTCTAGGGATCAAAATGTAACCAAACTTTTTACATGGGAATGCATTAGTAAAATCATAACTAATATGACCCTGCCATTTACAGAAGTAAACATGCTTTAGCAGAAAAAAATTGCTTAAGGAGGCTGGGGGGTCAACAAATTAACCATCAGATATAACTTAATTTTTTAGGTATGATATCTTAACCTGTCAACTTTCATTTTGTAAAGAAAAATTTCATAAATTTTAGTTTTAAAATTTGATCATTTTTGTATATCTTTATATGGAGCTCTTCTTCTAAAGGAGATCAATATAGTCTGAAAATGGCCACAACCCTCCCCCCCCCCCCCCTCGCCTTCTTAACTTGGGAATGATTACTATATATATGAAATCTCTTTATTACACAGTCTACCCAAAAGCTGTAAAAATGGATACTTAACAAGAGAGAAGTTGAGATATATTTACCGGGTATGCCTTATGTGTAGCATGTAAAAAATTTTTGTGTTGGAGCACGGAATTAAGGTCAGTCAGGTAACATTAAACAAACTATCATTAATGTGATAGGTAAACAGATGACACACAAAAGACAAAAAGATGAATGCTAAACACTTTGATAAGAAGAGTTGATCCTCATGGCCCATTGGCCACAAAGCTCACCTTAGTCAATACGGCCTAGCTGTTCATTGTTAGCAGATTTTTTTCTATTATATATTCCCATGTAAAACATTAATCCTGAATGTGACCCCACCCTACCCTGGGGTTCATTATTTGAACAAATTTGAGTTTACACTACCTGATCATTTGAACAAACTTGAATCTACACTACCTGAGGATGCTTCCATATAAATATGACTCATCATGGCTTTGCTGTTCATGAGAAGAGGATTTTTAAAGGTTTTTCCTTTATATTTCTATGTAAAACTTTGATCCTCCATTGTAGCCCCATCCTACCCCCGGGGATCATGATTTGAACAAACTTGAATCTCCATTACCCTAGATTGCTTCCACATGAGTTTCATCTTTCCTGGCCCTGTGGTTCTTGAGAAGAAGATTTTTAAAAGATGCTATTAATTTTTCACTAATTCTTTATTATCTCCCCTTGAAAGAGGGCGTGGCCCTTCATTTGAACAAACTTGAATCCCCTTTACCCAAGGATACTTTTTAGCAAGTTTGGTTGAAATTGGCCCAGTGGTTCTTGAGAAGAAGTCGAAAATGTTAAAAGTTTACAGACAGACAGACAGCTAGACAGACAGACAGACTGACAGACGGACGCCGGACAAAAAGTGATCAGAATAGCTCACTTGAGCCTTTGGCTCAGGTGAGCTAAAAATGTTTCATATAAGTTTCAACTTTTCTGGCCAAGTGGTTCTTAAGAAGAAGATTTTTAAAAGATACCATTTAAATAAACTTGAATCCCTTTCACTCAAGAATGCTTTGTGATTTGAAATTGGCCAAGTGGTTCTGGAGAAGAAGTCAACATATGAAAAGTTTACAGACAGATGGACAATAAACAAAATGTGATCAGAAAAGCTTACTAGAACTTTCAGCTCGGGTGAGCTAAAAACTAGCCACACATGTAATAAATACATTACAACTCAAAATATGTTGGGCCTCTGGCCTGCTCTTCAAGGTGTTTATCTAGTTTTTTTTTCTTTAGAGTCACCAACTCCTCCAAAGACGCCAGTATTCTCCTCTTGATGGCAACATCTTCCCTCATTATCTCCAACATTTCCTTCTGAATGATGAGAAGTTCAGATGTATCTTCTCCTAAAAATTAAGAATAATTAGTAAATACACTTAGGCAAAAATGTTTAAATTAAAATAATATATGGACTTCTAATAATAGTAAAACAAGCTAAGATGAAAGCAGTTTTAATCAAAACACAAATTGAATTTAACTCTCTTTGAACAGGAAGGTAATTAAAATCTAATAAAATATATAGATGATATTCAATGTTTTGTAGATGAATATGGAATTTATTTCACAAGTGCAACAGGATTTTTGGATATTTTCACGAGTGCGAATATCATTTTGGTATCCTTTCACACTGTGAGAGAATATCACTTTTATTCAATAAATAAATCACAGTATTTCACTGTTGAAAATGTAATAAAATGTTTTTTCCTCTAACATGTCCTTAATTATGAAATAACTCAAATAACTCAAAAGACAATAAAAAAAATCATATAAGATTTATGAATGTATTTGGAGTTGGAGGCCAAAATTGTCAGTGTTTGCAAGATAACTGTCATGAACATATAAAATCAACACACCTGTGTGCTTCTGCTTTCTACTGCTTTGTTTCTCATCTGAAATCAAATGATATTTATTAGGTAATTACAGTTTTTCCTTTTTTCTACTCATGAAATAAGTAAAGAAGTATGTATAATTAAAATTCATTCTGTATGAATTTTATAAAGAGAAAGAGAGAGAGAGAAAGGAAAAGCAAATCAATAAAAATATACATATAACACTTTTTACTACTTACATTTACTTCTTTTAGAGCCATCCTGATCCTCCAAAGTTTTACATGTATTAATGACCACTGTAAAAATACACTTTTATTACTGCAGATATATGCATACACATGTATATGTTCTTTTTTTGAAATTTATAATGTTTCAATTCTCTACATTTTGTGAAAAAAAAAACTGTTTTCAAATTGTCATTTCATGGTTAAATACCAATAAAAATTAATGTTTTTTAACCCACAACCACCTCTTGCATTGACCTAATGAAGGTAACCTAATAAATCAAAGCTTTAATTTTTCAGTCAACATGGTCAATGGCTAAAGTCTTGTGAATTTTGATGTATTTGAAAAACACTGGGATGTCATATACATTATTGTTTACACCATATCATTGTTTCCACTACAGAAATGTGCCTAAATTTTTTAAAAATAGTTCCTTCTAGACATCATATGTAAAACCATATGTAGCAGGATAAACAAAATACATGATAACTCTCTTGAAATAGAAGCAGTATTTGGGCTCGGGTCAAAAACGTTATAGAGGGCTTCGCAAGCCTATCCCTCTATCAGGTTTTCTTACCCTTGCCCAAATATTGCTTATATTTCAACAGTGTAACCATATATTTCATATATTAAAGATTTTTGATATAGCTGTATCTTCTCATAAAACGAGGGATTATTATAGTACAAATACCTGGCTCAAACTCTGTGGTTCCCTCAGCTGAAGTTGAAGTGCTACAGGTAGCTATAAAAATATCAAATATAGCAATGAATTCATTATCCCAAATTTAAAAACATGTACAATTTAAGGAAAGTTTTTTCCATGAACTACAATGCAGTGTATTTCTTATTTATAATTAAATCTCTTTTATCTATAAATTCACTCAAAATTTTACAGATATATAAAACATAAACTTGCAATCCTATAATAAAAACTGTCTGATCTTCCAAATTAGTTTGGACAGCTATAAACTTGTACCTTCAGTGTCTGTGGCCAATACCCCGGGTAGCACTGCCTGTGCACTAGTACTGCAGATGTTGCTGAGACATGCACTCTCACTACATGCTTTATGCACTGAAAATTATCATGCAATTCAAATCTCCATTTTACTCACATAGCATGGGAAATAATATGCATATGCCTTAACAGTTATACAATTCTGGAAAACAGAAAGTAAGTTTGTATGTTGATTTACTTGAAAATAAACTCTTCATGGTCATGCTGTTGATAATGTGCTAATAACTACTAATAATATTTCATTAGTTCAACCTGCTGTACAATTATATTTGAAGATAATTTTTGTCTATGGGCTGATGATTTACTTGATTTTATCAAACTGTACTTTAGAGTACATGTAAAATAAAAAGGCAAAGAAAATTATATAATATGCATAATGTTTATACCTGTTCCTGTTGAGACTTCAAGAGTGTCTGTCCCTCCCTCAATCCCATACAGGACTTTTTCTGAGATGATTCCAATTATCTAAATCAATCACCCAAACTCATTTCTTTAATGCCAATTAATATATCTTTAAAATTTTCATATCATTTTGTGGCAACTGATGTACATTATTAGACTATTTGTAATGTTTCAAATTTGACAGCCAATCAATATTTTGTATGCTACAGGTTAAATGATAACTGTTAAATCAATTGCAAAAAAAAAAATGTTTTTTTCCCCCAACACCCCTTCTTTAGAATTTAAAACATACTCTTTTTTCTAAGGGGGAATGATGTCCTCAGGTGGAGGGCCTCCACCTGTCTTCATTGCAACTCTTTTTCTCTCCACTTCCTTCTTCTTTGTGGAAGACTGGATGTCCTGCCATTTTTTTTAACCTCTTTGGTGGTGCGTCCATTTCCACCAATAGCATTTATGCTGAATAATTCAATTAAAAATATTCAACATAGTTGAAATTATAAATGAACAACATACCTACATATCACAAATGAATACCCATTATAAGAAATATAGGGCCTAGACATCGATGATGTTTATACCTCTACCCTACCCCACCACCCCGTTTTTCCACAACTCTGCAAATGTAAGTTTAATTGAAACTTAATGTTATGAATATGAGAATAATGATTCGGGTATTAAAGGTTTTATTAGATATATTTGCATGTTAATTACAAATCTACTATTGTTGCATACTTTTATAGAATGATTTGTAAACAAAATTTGCAAACCTTGTAGCGATGGCCTCCCATGCCCCAGCCTTATCTGCTGAGGTGAGTGCCTATCTGCTGAGGTGAGTGCTGGAGAAAATCTCCCTCTCAAAACATCTTTCCTCTCGGATACAAGATCCACGAGGAGAGATATTTCTCCGGCACTCCAATTCCTTTTCCTAGTACTGTCGCTCATGTTGCGCAATCGTCTGCTACTTTCACTTTTCCCGCACAGCGTACTGCGCATGAGCAGTTGTCGGTAGCCAAGAAAGGAAAAATCTTACGATCGATTTTCACTTACGACAATGTGTCGATCTTACGACCACTTTCATGAATAGCTCGTAACTTAAATCTTAGGATTATCGTAAGTTTAAGTCGTAGTCGTAAACTTACGATTTTTTGTGAATAGATCTCCTGTACTTTAACAGACAAAATGCTACTTTGGCCAACTTTGGATGTTAATTTTCAAGTTGTAAATAAATTTTAGGTTCAAAATACAAACTTGAAAAATTTTAGACATATACGTTAGTTAACAACTAATGAACACTGATTTTTAAAAAGTGACTTTTGTTCTCTCCTATAGGTCAATTCTTTTCAAATAGTGAATACATCCTTTCTATTTTTTCAACCATGGCAACACCGTTCATCCAAATAAAAAAAAAACGATATGCAGAAATATGTGTCTTAGTGGAATCTACTAGTGTGTGAAGTCATATTGAAATCAGACCAAAACTGTAGAATGATGGACAAGAGGGATGGATATGAATGCCATACCTAATAGCGATACATGCCGTTTTAAGATGGGCATATAAAAATACCATGGAATTAGAACTCTTTAGTGTACAGTGTATATATAGTCCTCAATTAACAAAAAAAATTAAAAAAAAACCTGTCTTAATTTACAACATCATTTATTCAGGATATCATGTTATGAAGATATAAAACAACATGATAGGTGACATAACAATACTTATACACCTGAAGTGCATTCCTGAACTTGAAAGATGAAAATTGGATGAATAACGAATAAATTCTCTATGAAGGTAGTTTTCTTCAGTTTTGCGTTGTTTGGTGCACTAGCGTAGACAAAATTTTAAAATGCATAAAAACTATCATAATTTAATTAATCGAATAGATTACTTATTTCATACATGAAATAACTTCAAATACTTCAATGACATAAAGTCCAACTGGTAGACAATCCAGTCTTTTGAATGAGGGAATTCATATACAGTTATGGTAGTAAATAAAAATATAAAATAATCAATGATAAATATATCAATAAGAAACAATAAACATAATCCTTTATACCACTGGAATTATAATACAAATTCAAAGTGAACACCTTACTTGTTTTAACTCCAAGTCATAAAGTACAACAGGCAGAGCTAAAGTTGCAAGAAATTAGAATGTAGATTTAATCAATAAACTAAGTACAGAATAGGTACTGAATTGCACAATATGACTAGCTACTTAATGTACACAAGATGTACATAAAAGAAGATTTCAAAAAAGTGGAAACTGCTCATTAACATCTTTTGAACACAAATGTTTTTACCAGTTCAATAATACAAAACCAAAGGATAACAGAATATACCAAATTACTATTCTTTCTCACTTTGAAGTCATCATCGTAACAAATTCTGCAATGAATAAAAGAAGAACATTTGACTATCCCTCAACAATTTGCTCAAGTAAAAAGCTGTCTTTTGAGTAATTCAGAAATTAATGCTTACTATTTAGTATTTACTGTGCTTTATTTGACATTGAGGCAAGATGCATAACTGCACCGAGACATAGCACCTTAACTAATAACAATATCAACAGTTAGGAAGGTACACATAAATAACTAGCACTAAGTAATGTTCTTTGATCCTCAGAGCAACACAATAATAAGAGTGAAATAATGGTAGAATGTCTTTAACCGTAAAGCCTAGCTATACAAGCAGTTGCCATTCTTCTAACACCTGACATGCCATATAGCTGCAGTGACATTCATTCTGATCTATAGGTCCAACAAACTAGGCACACTATGGATGGTAGTTATCTACTTTGATGTCATCATAGCCACAAATTCTGAAATAAAAACACACCACAAAACTCAGCATCATGCATTTACATGGGATCATTATTAATAAATTATTCATCTCAAAGTCATCATGGTTTGAGACTTTCAAGATGTTCTGACGTACATAAATGGAACACAGTATATCAGTTCTCAACCAGGAACATTCTCAGGCAGACTAAAAGATGTCCCCAAATAGGCCATGAGCCTGGGGGCCACCTAGCCACCCAGAAGCTCTTGGGTATACATTGCAAAACACTGCATTCTGGGCATTTTCTGTCATTTTTCACTTTGAAATTTTTTTAGGGGGAAAATTATTACAAATGTTATTAAAATTGTTACCTACTCTTATCAACATCCTTTACATTTTTGTTATTAATTCACATGGTTGTCTGCAAGACCCAGAGGGTCGGGGAATTTCTCCACCTATAATGACGTAAAGCCTCGGATATTCTGCTATTTTCCCTTAACCCCGTTAAGGGAGGAACCCCAAACCCGTCTACTCTTTTAAAGTCCCTTGCTATTTCAATTCTTAGGGACAACCCTGAAAAAAATCAGATTTTACTGGCCCCCTTCAAAATTTACAGGGAATACACTGTGAACTGGTGCATTTCTGTACACATGTACACTAGACAGATTTGATATTTATTGCTACTTTCAATCTAAAAAGAATCATGGCTTAATTGACCCTTTTTGGTACAGGGTCCCGTACCCTTTCAATTGGTGAAAATTGGTGAAACTGAATTTAAAATTAAGTTTTACTGTTGAATAAACAGATACTTTGAAGGCTTATTCCCTATTTACATCTTGATGAATCATTAAAATTTCAAAATTCAAGTTTTTCTTAAAATAAAAAGCACTGAAAAATTCAATCTGCATGTCATTTGGAGTTAGGTATTTTTGTCTAAATTTTTGGGGAAGAGTAAATTTTCAATTGGGACAGGGTCCTTTACAGGACCTGGATGTAAAGGTTATTAATTATTATTAAGCCCTGAGGGTCTTAAGGAAACCTTTGATAAACCTCAACAATCTGTATTTTCCCAGAAACAAAACAAAACAAAAAACAAAAAAGAAAAGAAAAACATAGGTAATCAAAGATTACGAAGCTCACCTCGACGAAGGTTATCTATAAGTAAGGCAAATCTCACATCATATTTTTTCTAGTTAGTGTACATCCCAAGATCAATATCTATACAAGTTTGGTTTAAGAAGGACTTATAATTACTTGGAAATAGACCTGCTCAAAAAACTTTAACCTGGTCACTCATCTGGAAAATCTAGGTCAGATTCAGCATCCGAAGCAAGTGTGTAGTGTTCATCCCTAGATGCATCATCCATGCAAGTTTGGTCCAGGTAGGGCGTATAGTTACTTGGGAATGGACCTGCTCCAAAAACTTTAACCTGGTCACTCATCTGGAAAATCTAGGTCAGATCCAGCATCCGAAGCAAGTGTGGTAGTGTCCATCCCTATATGCATCATCGATGCAAGTTTGGTTCAGGTAGGGCTTATAGTTACTTGGGAAAGGATCTGCTCCAAAAACTTTAACCTGGTCACTCATCTGGAAAATCTAGGTCAGATTCAGCATCCGAAGCAAGTGTGGTAGTGTCCATCCCTAGATGCATCATCCATGCAAGTTTGGTTCAGGTAGGGCGTATAGTTACTTGGGAATGGACCTGCTCCAAAAACTTTAACCTGGTCACTCATCTGGAAAATCTAGGTTAGATTCAGCATCTGAAGCAAGTGTGGTAGTGTCCATCCCTAGATGCATCATCCATGCAAGTTTGGTCCAGGTAGGGCGTATAGTTACTTGGGAATGGACCTGCTCCAAAAACTTTAACCTGGTCACTCATCTGGAAAAATCTAGGTCAGATCCAGCATCCGAAGCAAGTGTGGTAGTGTCCATCCCTATATGCATCATTCATGCAAGTTTGGTTCAGGTAGGGCGTATAGTTACTTGGGAATGGATCTGCTCCAAAAACTTTAACCTGGTCACTCTTCTGGAAAATCTAGGTCAGATTCAGCATCCGAAGCAAGTGTGGTAGTGTCCATCCCTAGATGCATCATCCATGCAAATTTGGTTCAGGTAGGGCGTATAGTTACTTGGGAATGGACCTGCTCCAAAAACTTTAACCTGGTCACTCATCTGGAAAATCTAGATTAGATTCAGCATCCGAAGCAAGTGTGATAGTGTCCATCCCTAGATGCATCATCCATGCAAGTTTGGTCCAGGTAGGGCGTATAGTTACTTGGGAATGGATCTGCTCCAAAAACTTTAACCTGGTCACTCATCTGGAAAATCTAGGTCAGATTCAGCATCCGAAGCAAGTGTGTAGTGTTCATCCCTAGATGCATCATCCATGCAAGTTTGGTCCAGGTAGGGCTTATAGTTACTTGGGAATGGACCTGCTCCAAAAACTTTAACCTGGTCACTCATCTTGAAAATCTAGGTCAGATCCAGCATCCGAAGCAAGTGTGGTAGTGTCCATCCCTAGATGCATCATCCATGCAAGTTTGGTCCAGGTAGGGCTTATAGTTACTTGGGAATGGATCTGCTCCAAAAACTTTAACCTGGTCACTCATCTGGAAAATCTAGGTCAGATCCAGCATCCGAAGCAAGTGTGGTAGTGTCCATCCCTAGATGCATCATCCATACAAGTTTGGTTCAGGTGGGGCGTATAGTTACTTGGGAATGGACCTGCTCCAAAAACTTTAACCTGGTCACTCATCTGGAAAATCTAGGTCAGATCCAGCATCCGAAGCAAGTGTGGCAGTGTCCATTCTAGATGCATCATCCATGCAAGTTTGGTCCAGGTAGGGCTTATAGTAACTTGGGAATGGGACTTGCTCCTAAAACTTTAACCGGGACGCCGACGCCAACGCCGACGCCAACGCCGGGGGTATAGCATAAGCTCATCTCGACTCTGCGAGGTGAGCTAAAAAAGGATTTTTAAGTTCTGGAAAAAAAAAAATGATCGTGTAGGGGCAATATTAAGGGATCAGGCAGAATACATCAAACAAATCAATTTTAGTGTTGGCATAAGATGAACAATTTTAGTGTTGGTGTAAAAAGTATACTGATAAATTTTGATTATTACAAAAGTGAATCAAAAAATTTTAAACTGTATTTTTTCTTTTTCCTAAATTAGGATTTATTTCTCCCATCACTCATGCCAAAGTTTTGTTTTTTTTTTGTTTTTTTTTTTTTAAAAATTCACTTTAATAAAGCCCCCTGTAGTGTGGTTTTTTTTTTTTTTTTTTTTTTGCCCTTGTGACTTTTATAACAATTAGAACTATGAAATGTTTCATCTTTTTATCGCTTGAGAGGGGAAATCCCATTCTTGAAAGATTAAATGGACTGTTTTCTTTTTTGCACTTTTATTCTCTGTCCCAGAGCAAAACAATATACACAGCAGTATGAGCACCCAATCCCAAAAGAAAGCATCACACATTCTGTTCTTAAGGAACTTTATCATCACTCCAGAATATCATTTACAAGGTATCATGCAAGTAAGCAACATGCCAATAGATACATCAGTCTATCATTATATTTTCTAATATATGCACAATACATAATGATCTGAACCATAATGACTTTTTCCTAGTAACATCAGCACTACATTACCTCAATGAAAAATCTAAACAAGATGACAATTTTCATCACCAATAAACAGCTTATTTCCGTGATACTTGTGAGGTACAAGTTTTTTTTTTTGGTATACACTTGTATCAATCCTACTTTTTCAAGTAGCTAAAATGGTCTTTATGGTTCAGAACAACAATAAGATCTAATCCTGTCATTTTTAACAACATACCTTCATAATTAACTTGACCATCGCCGTCTATGTCTGCTTCTCGGATCATTTCATCCACCTCTTCATCTGTGAGCTTCTCTCCTAAGTTTGTCATTACATGCCTCAACTCAGCTGCACTGATAAACCCATTGCCATCTTTGTCAAATACTCGGAATGCTTCTCGAATTTCTTCCTCACTGTCTGTATCTTTCATCTTTCTTGCCATCATTGTCAAAAACTCAGGGAAGTCTATTGTTCCATTTCCTATTTAGGACAGGGTAAGATCTGTATATAACCATCAGATTTCAAGAGAGAGAGAGAAAAAAGAGGCCCATGGGCCGCAACTCTCACCTGATTAGCAGTTTTTCTTCAGATTTCCAAAAAGATTTTTACGTTCACATGAAAAATTTCAACTCCATATTGTACCTCCCTCTAAATCTAAGGGTCTCTGAATCCACACAACACTGGGATGCTTCAATATCAATATGATTAACTTGGCACTTGCAGTTATTAATAAGTACAGCCCAATATTTTCTGTGCACTTTGGGGATGTATTTCACCACTTTCCAGCATTGGTTCATCAACTACCTTTCACTCCCTAATTCTAGACATATTCTATAACCAATATTATATGTATATTTTATCCATCTCCTAACCCTTTCGTCATCTCTACAGACCAATAAACTTGCTTGTTGTGAATTTTTTGCCATCCGACAATAAATATAAGGAATAAATGTCGGGGGGGGGGGGGTTGGGGGGTTATGATAATAAAGCAGTTTACTTTGGTATTTATGCAAATTATCATGGGAGCAAACTGCTTGATCATAAAACGAAACTAGAGATACTGCGAGCAGTGAGCTCATAAAATGATACCCTTCACTCTTATATGAGTGTAATGGCAAAATTAGGGCTGTCATGGTTACCCGAAATAATCGAGAACCGTGGTCCAAGTTGTTCAGTTCGGTTTCGGTTTTCCATTTTTCCAGATTTCGGTTCGGGTCTGGTTTATATATTAGCATCTGTTCAATAAAAAAAATGGCGTCGAAATCAAAGGAATGATGACTATAACAGTGATAAATAAACATCACAACTGAAATCTACTTCATTCCATGACAAAACAGTTGTCACAGAAGTATTAGATAATTATCAAAATGACCAGGAATGGTCAGGTTGTGGCTAATAGACCAAGTAGTTCTACACACCAATGTCTAGACGTTCGCATGGTTAAGACTTGTTTTCAATGTAAATTTAATGTAACAAATAAAGATTTTTCAAGTTAAATTCATGAAATTAAGGTTTAAAATAGATGTAAATAACCGAATCGAAAAACCTGAAACTGAACGGAAAATTTACAGAACCGACCCGACCCGAAAAATTTTGGAACCGTGACAGCCCTAGGCAAAATCATTTTTTATCAATGGAAAGCCCAAATATCTGATCAAAACATGAAGAAGGTGGTGCACAATGGCATTGTGTAATAAAGATTTTGTGGAAATATTAAATTTTATTTCGTGGCAAAAAAGGAATTGTGGATAAGAGATGGGGAACCCGAGCATTATACAAAGAATGTCCGTTTTGCTATCGGAAAACTGAAATATATGTATGATCAAAAAGTCGCACTGTGGACAATGAAGTTTTTTTCTCTGAGATTATAATAAAAGATTTTTTTACCAAGTGAACAAAAAAATTGAGGACCCCAAAATATCAATGTGGACTAGCAAAACTTGTTAAGTTGGAGCCCACATGGCCCCTAAGGTTTAAAATGTTATTTGCAACCCTGGCAAGATCATAATTACATCTAATAAAATGGAACAAACCAAGAAATTTTTACCATTTTAACCACAACATGCTACAATAGAATGGCACCTTTGTATTTTACACATTTTTATAGTTCACCAGAATTTCCTCTGTCGTACGGTTATAGACATTTGTAAACGCATTGACTTTAATGAAAAGGGTCCCTTGGAATCATTATAAAACTTTTCAAAATGAATCGCTGCTAATGCAAATGTTAGAGAACAGGAAAAAATTACCATCAGCATCTACTTCGTTGATCATGTCTTGAAGTTCTGCCTCTGTAGGATTCTGACCCAGTGACCTCATCACGGTGCCAAGTTCTTTCGTTGTAATGGTTCCGTCTCCATCTTTATCAAAAAGACTGAAAGCCTCTTTGAATTCTACAAGTAAACATGAAGAAATTAAAGAAATGATCAAATAATCTAGTTTAACAATGCAATTCTTTCATTGATTCTACCAGTTTTCTTATTTTGTGGACTAACCCATTTACATACCTGCAATTTGTTCTTCTGTTAGTTGATCTGCCTGGAAAATATAATATTGCAATGTGAAATAACCATGAAATTAATTTAAAAAATGATAATAAGAAAAAAAACTTAAATTTGTAATATTATTTCTGGTAATATGTTATGTTTATAAGACTTTTAAATTTTTTCTGAGATTCTTCTAGAGGATTTAGCTTAAGGACCTTCTATACACTAGAGGAAAATTTTTTTGAACATCAAGAAAATTATAGTGTGTAAAGGTGTAAATATTGAGCTTATCTACCACATTTTCAACAGAGGGTACATTGCATTTACCCCCAGGAAAAATGTTCAAAGACAATGAAGTACTGATGAACAGAAATCACTGTTGTTTACTTAAGTGGACAAAATACCAAATGAAGTGCTCAATCTATTCATCTTAGCATATTAAAAAGCTATGGATGCTTGCTTTGATTACAAATTAAGTAATAAAATGTACATTTCAATTGATTTTATTTTTGATCAAAGGGCAGATAACTCTATCTGCATAAAAAGAACTCTTTAGTGTGCAGTGTATAGAGGGTTCTTAATTTACATCTAAAAAAAATGCCAAATTATCTATTAAAAAAAAAATCTTTTTTCATCCAATTTACATGGGTTTATAGCATACTTACAACACCTAAAACTTTAGTCAGACATCTTTAGTGTGGAATGAGAATCAACTATATATATATATATATATATTCCAGTAATTCAAGTTGATATGGTAAACAGTGTGCACCAAAAGGACTACCCAAATTCCTGAACACCAGTACTAATTACAAAGAGCTAGGTTCACTTTATGCATAAAATGGCCCTGTCCTTATACTCAATTAATTGACTATCACCCTCTGTCGCATTTCATATATCAAAATAAAGTAGAGACTTAGTGTTTTCATTTCCTATAACAGAATTTCTTTTTTAGAATCAAGGTATTGGAAAATAGGCTTTGAGAAAATGCGATGTTCTTAAATTTTGCAGAAAACATGCGCATTTGACTACCTTCAGCAAAGAATTAAAATATGAGCACAGCCCACGATCCAAATATTAAAACATGTTTTGTGATCTTCAGAAACCTATCTTTTATTATGTAATTGCATATTTTGGATCAGAGGTTGTGCTCTTTATGAAATATTGAAAAAATACCTCAACTTCTGGCCATTTTTAAGGGAACTTACAGGATATGAGGAAAATGACGCATTTTATGACATCATGATGCATTGACTAGAGAGAAAGTTATGTCATGTTCAATAAAAACACGGCCACTAAGAGTCCAAGTTATAAATACTGCATTTTCAATCAAAACTGAGCAGTTTCAATTTTTCAGAAATTCTCAGGGCCAAAAAAGACCCTTAGTGGATGTTGCTCTTTGATCAGACTGAGAAAATGTGTGTCCGAACTACCCCAAGTAATCTAGTGAAAATTTAATGCATTTTAATTGATCTCTTCACAAAATCATTGAATATCAATTCCTCCCCCTCCTCTCTCTCTCTCTTTCTGCATGTGTTTGGATTTTTTTCTTGAACTTTTGCAGAACTATTTATTTTGACCACTGCTGGAGTTTTATAATTCTTTAACATTGGAGGTAAAATAAGCTATCAAAACAAGGTTCTGGTTTATAATATTCACTTATACTTGCATGTTCAATTAAAGAACTAATAATAAAAAGAGCACTCTTTGACAGTGAAAAGTGGTTCAACAAAAATATATAGTATAACGGAGAACAGACAATGTTCAACACATTCACGAATAAAAGATTATTGCTTTATTATTCTTAGTTAAAGATGAACACGACTCATAAATAGACACACACCATATTAGTTTCCCCATCGTCTGTATCAGGACTGCGGTATATAAACCCTTCACATTTGTTACACCTGCTTTTTACCTGGTCACTGCTGCGTGTAGTATTGTGTATACCTTACATTATCTTTCTGTTTACATTTTATTTCATTGAATTTGCATTTGTGTTTCACTCATTTGTAATGCACTGACCAGTGCAATTGATTTTGAATATATCTTTGGTAACTATTTGTCCTGAAGTGGCAGAGACGTACAGAAGTCATTTTTGTCACACCCCATTGCTCCAAGTTGTGACTAAAATGGTCGTCTTTGCGACCAAAAAATTGATTTTGTGACTAGAAATTCAAACCAACTCGCATTTTCGCAACTGAAAAAATTTGGGCCGGTGACGTCCATTTTTAAGATTGCGATTGAGATTTACGTTTATCAAGAATCTCTATCAAGAAAATGTTTGAAGACATATACTTTTATGAACTTTATAAAGCTCTTGGACTTGCCTTGGATCACGTAATGTTATGACAGCGTGTTGTAATAGTGACTTCTTATACAAAGTTTGACACATATACGTCCCTGATAGAATCAATGGCATCTAAACGTCGTTAACTTTCTAGAACCTAACCTTGTTATTGAAACTTTGGTCAATTGCTTGCATACCACAACTAATTAAGAGTGTTTTGGTGGCATTAATAACAACTGTTTAATGGGCTAGGTATATAGTAATAAGGAATCATGAGAAACAGCTGGCAAAGTCCTGTCTCAATAGATGATTTTAATTCTAGGATCAGAATACTTGACATGTTCTTCTGTGTACTGTACTACCATAAGGTGGTTGTAAAATATTTCCTTCAACCTAGCAAATTGTTTCTAGTCACAGTAATAAGTAATCCTTGATATATTAAGGACATGCGCAACATACCTTACCTACTGATAATTTTTCAAGATATTCTTAATTTAAGATTATAGTGCCTTCAGAAGTTCGTAGATGAAAAATCAGTATGCATTACCAGGGGTTTTGAAAAGATATCAACTGATGAAAATTCTTGTATAATTCAAAGAAAAATATACAAAAATTACTAAACATATATTCTAGATGTTCTATGTATCCAAACTTGTTTTAGAAGAAGTGTACAACAGCATATATAGACATTAAAATGTAACACACAGATCCTTTAAGTATTGGAACTCTTCAACTCCATTGAAAAAGAAAATAAAGTTCAAACTATGTTGCATATGTCCTTAATAAAAACATGATACTTTTATGGGTGTTTGTTCCTCGTTTTACTAGTGTTATTCACAAAATGCTTTCGTCATGGCGAGTGAAATATTTGTTGATGGCGACAAGAAATTCTGAAATGGCGACCATAAAATTTTTTAGATCACCATTCAGCAACCTGAGAGTAAGTGTGACTTGTGACTTGCACCCAAGTCTATCATAACAATGAAACAGACATCTGTTCAGGTAAACTCAGTGAAGCAAAATACACTGAACTCTGGACAAAACTGAGGCTTATATAGTGACTGGCAAATGACTGTATTGAGAAGACTAATATGGCAGACAAAGATATCTCTCTTTTTTATGAATCGTGTTCAGCTTACATCTGTAAACAATACAGGCTATTGCTGTTTTCCACTACTAGCCTGATTGGTCAGTCCTGAAAAAAGTTTTTTTTACACAAAATAAAATTTATCAGATCAGCTGGTAAAAAAACTGTTATGATTCTAGGATCAGGGTTCGACACTAACTTTTTAGGCTTGAGCCGGCCGGACTAGTGCTTCTTTACTTTTACTAGTCTGCATGCAATTTAATGAGTCCGAGGAAACATCAATGTTTTGTAACATTAATTTAAAATAAACATTTCAATATACGTTCTTTATACTTTTATTAAATAAACAAAGCATTTACGTGAAAGGGTTTATTCCACAGCACAGATTCGTTGAAATCTCGTGATCAACGAGTACGATCGTATTCCCCGATATCCTTCTTCTTATCTTACATTACATCCAAAATGTCTGACATCTTTCTTTTAGTTGTGATATAAATTATGATCGCTAAAACGTTTTACTTCATATCAATCAGTCGAAAAATTAAGCGCTGACTCGAAATTGTCTAACTACCCGCCAAGAAGCTAGAAAGCTAAAAATAAATGCGGGGTTTTCCAGTAAAAGTTGTGGAGAATCAGACATTGGTAAATTATTCATATCGTTTTCCAGGAATTTTTATTGGTCCGTTCGGACTAATAAGCCACAGATTTTATTAGTCCGAATAAAAATGTATTAGTCTGAGACTAACAGACTAACATTAGTGTCGAACCCTGAGGATGGATAGCTTGTAAATGTAGATCATGGTATTTTGTTAACCACCTATTTAATCTTTTATGAACTTCACAACAATCTGAGCACAATTTAAAAGTTCTGGTTTTACCTAACTGTTGGCTGACAAAAATTCTGAATACACATTTTACAAATCTGTATACTGCATATGTTAGCCCCTGTGCATATAC
The DNA here is from genome assembly GCF_033153115.1 of Saccostrea echinata. Lineage (NCBI taxonomy): Eukaryota > Metazoa > Mollusca > Bivalvia > Ostreida > Ostreidae > Saccostrea > Saccostrea echinata. The sequence goes on along the minus strand of NW_026889758.1, from coordinate 5,071,881 downwards.
TAACTGATTTTTAATGTTTATGACATTTAATTTCAAGAGAAGGCTATGATCCATCTTGTGTCATGCTTTGAATATGAACATTAACAACGGATGCATGAATAAAAGTATCAGCAAATAACAATTTTGTTTGTTAGTACATTCATAATCACAATCAACAGGTATTCTTTCCAACTTTTATAGATAATATCTATTCTCCAACGTCTATTAATCCAGGAAGTCACCTGGCTTTACTACAGCAATATTTGTCTGGTGTGCTTGAAACTCAATGAAAATCTTTGTAACCTGAGCCTTACAATAAAATTTCAGAATTTGCAAACTGTTGAAAAATTGTCAAATGAATAACCGTTACAAAATAGTTATTTCCAAGGATCTCTGATCTCTAGTCTTAGATATCAAGTACCGACAATCTCATATCATATGTACATAACGTTAAAAATACGTGTACTGCAATATACATGATGTCTACGTCTTTAATGCACATTATGTTTTCTTCTTCATTTAATATATTATTTATATTCATGAAACAGTATCTCTGCTCAGAACATTGTCAATATTTGTCATCATGTAAACATTTCGCCGGTTAAGACTCGTATGGGCTGCATTAATCCAAAAATAATCAACATTCTTCAACATAAAGATCTCTTTGGTCATTTCTTTTCCTATCAGGTGGTTCGATGGTTAAAAGTAACTACTTACCATAGTGGATAGAAATGAAATTTAAGCGGCAACCCGACAATCGTCGTGCAGATGATGATCTAAGTCGATGGTGTATTCCTACACGCGAATGAATTTCTTCCTGTTGTGAGGATAACAGCAAAAATATTTTTTTCCAAATAAAAATTTAAGAAATAAAGAAACAAAATATAAATGCCTCCTTATGTTTCTTCCAAATTAAGCTCGAAGGTCGTAGTGAATTTGAGGAACTATTTTCACTTACTAACATCAAAGTCGCGGGAAGGAAATTAACCGGTATCTTCGATTTCTGTGTAACGCACGTTTTCATTGGCCAACTCTCACCTGCAATGCGACAACGCGCACTGCGGCAGATGTAAACACAATCCATACTGTACGTATGTCGCAGGAGTAAAAACGTCATGAATTTGATGAAATCAATTAACTTCGGTATATTTGATATGTGCAAAATAACACACACAGTCACCCGAGACATTATTATATGTCTTTTTTATGTAGATTAATTCAGGTCTTTAGGGCCCCTAAATATTATATTGCGAAGTCGTCAGACTCGTACAAGTCTGCTCTAAAGTATATTCTAGGATCTCCTATGTGAGCTGTATTGCAAGAAGTTCAAGTGTTGTAAAAAAATTCAAACTTTTGTAGATTAAGTATGTTAATCTCAATAAATTTCAAACATTTACTCAAGAGAGAGAGAGAAAGTTGGGGGAGGGGGTAAACAAGTGTCAGAAGCAAATTGAAAGTGGGGGGGGGGGGCTAAACCAACAGAAAAGGTAAGCCCCATTTTCAATGCCTATAACATTTCTATCTTTGCAAAAAGTGGGGGCCTAAGCCCCCCCCCCCGATTCCGACGCCCATGGGGGTATATTGTTTATACTAAGAAAATCATGAAATATTAATCCATTTTGAGGATAACTTACGAACGTCACTTTGCACAAATTCGGTGATATCCAGTGGATATCAAGAGCGTAGCGGCTACGTAGCATCTAGGTGAAAAGCTACGCTCTTGAACGGAGAGCTTGCCTAGCCGCTAGATCTACGTAGGGAGAGCTGGCATAAATATTTATGCTAAGTACCAAATCCAAGGTGGCCTCCTTAGTAACAACTTTGCAATGCACACGATTTTAACAAAAAGGGACATATTGTTTAATGAATTAATTAAATGTAAATTTACATATATAAATTTTGTATATTGAAATAAACTCTGGTCCAAAAATAAGTTTTTCATAACATATTTTTATTCGAAATTTAACACTTAGCGACTAGATTAGCTGTCCGTTCAATAGTATACAGTTAAAATATATCATTGAGGGAGTTAGCAAGATTCCAGTTCCCCAAGGCCAGGACTATTTCCCGAGGCGAAGCCGAGGGAAATAGTCCTGGTCGAGGGGAACTGGAATCTTGCTAACTCCCTCAATGACATACTTTTAACTGTTTTATTATACCCATGGGCGGATACAGGATTTGTGATTAGGGGGGGGGGGCGTGGATAACTTCGTTCAGGCAGGGGGTCTGGGGGCCGCCTTAAGGCCCCCAGGGGACCAGGGGGCGAAGCCCCCGGAAGCTCCTGCGTTTTCGTGAATTTTAAGAGTAAAACCAGACACAAAAATAGTGGTATTGATTAGCTATGTACACTACGATATTTCACTTTTTAAAAAAAAAAATACATACACAAACAAACCAAAAAACAACGAACAAACAAGATCAGATTTTAAAAATAGCATTTTACCTAGATATACCAGAAGTTACAAAAATCTGAATGTTTTTCAAAGTACCGCTAGGTGTAATTTCGACCGATTATTTTTTTTATATTTAGATTTGTTCAAGTATGTCACTGCCTATTACAAGTATTATGCTCAACTTTTACTGGATCCATTTTCCTTCGGAATACCTTTTATTGTTCAGATTAAATTGTATTATATGTATTATTCGTCATGATATAAAATAAATGTGTTCGATTTACAAGATATGCGTGTTGGGTAACTTCGACCGCACAGGGGGTATTTTCGATCGATGTGCAAATATAAACGAAATTATTCGCGTCACTTCTAATTTAAATATATATATATATATATTAATTTAAATTATTCTGTTGTAAAACATAAAAGATTGTGAAAAAATGCTGACAAAAAAGAAGTAATTTTCAAAATGTACCTAATTTGAAGACATGAAGTGCACCAGGTGCCTAGAGACTGATTTACCGATTTGTCAAGGCATGCTACAAATGACATGTACATATATGCGCAGGCATCTAAACCGCATGTAAACAGAACAGATGATTTTTTCACTGTTATAGAACTAGTTTCTACGGAGTATTCTTATACATAATACTTATCTTAATAATTTCTTTATACGGACGGTGGTCATGATTTTTTTCTGGTAACAAAAAGTATTGCGTCTTTTTCATTGGTCGAACTGAGATACACAACTGTACCCGCTGACGCCGTATTCATGCATGGGTAACTTCGGCAGATTTCTGTTCAGCTGATTTGCATTTTATTTGTAAAAAATAAATACTATAAATTAACAAGAGGCCCAAGGGCCTTAACGGTCACCTGAGTATGATAAAACAATTTCAAGGATGCATAGAGTATAAAATGAATTGAAAGGTGAAGCTTTGTTGCCCAAAAGCAAGAAAAATAGGGTGATCATGATCAACAAAATAATTGGTCTTAATATTCATTAACAGTTCATAAATTAGGTTCTAATCTGTTCCCCATTTATCACTATCACTATACAGTATATTAACAAATTATCAATGCTTCTGTACTATTTTAATCCTTTGTTGAAATCTCTTACATTACCATCTCTTGGTCTTTGATGAATATTTAAGAAGACAAGTTATTTTTGTCTCATTTTTATTTATCTACTACTTACAAGTCTATCTGATCATTAAAACTATGAAAGTACTTTTTGTATTATACAATAAAAGTTTTTGCATAATTCTCTATTTACCTTTCAAGTACATTATTTACAGTGATAAATTATCAAAAGTAAATGGCAAAGGGGAATAACTCCTCTCAGTAGAATACAAACTAATAGAGCCCTGGCGAGGACCAGAACACTTGACCAAATGGTCCAGATGTTCAAAAATCTGGTGAAAATTCCCTTCCTTATAAAAACTTTTACTCTGTTTGCCTCAGATATGCCCAGGTGCGGAGAAGATTTTTAAATAAATAATGCATTTTTACTACAGATTCACTATATTATCAATAGAGCCCCCCCCCCCCACCCCCAAAACACCAGAGCTTCTGACCCTGGGACCATATGTTTGCTCATCATCACTTTGTTTATCTGCTTAACACTAAGGAGCAAACAGGATTATTTAATAGAATTAATGCATTTTCACTAAATTATCAAGAGCCCCACCCTCACACCAGCACATCTGACCCAGGGGTCATGAAATTCACTACTCTGGAAGAAGCACACTTGCTCATCATATCTATACACTTAGCTTCTTTGCTTTTTTAACCAGAAGAAGAAAAGAATATTTTCAAAGAAATTTTGCTTTTCCACTTTATAATCAATAGAAGCCCCCCTCCCCCCCCCCTCACCAGAACCCTTAAACCTGGGGTCATAAAATTCACAATTTTGGAAGAGGCATCCTTGTGTATCATAACAATGTACTTCAGCCTGTTTAAGCAATACCCAGGGGCAGAGAAGAAGATTTTCAAAGAAATAATTCACCTTCACTATAGGATCTATATAGCCCCGCCCTAGCACCAGAACTCCTGTCCCCGGGGCCATGAATTTCACAATTTTGGAAGAGGCATCCTTGCTTATCATAACAATGTACTTAGTTTGTTTAAATAATACCCAGGTGCAGAGAAAAAGATTTTTAAAGAATTAAAACATTTTCACTTTATAATCAATAGAGCCCCGCCCTAACACCAGAACCCCTGATCCAGGGGCCACGAATTTCACAATTTTGAAAGAGGCATCCTTGATTATCATAACTATGTATTTAATGTGTTTCAATAATACCCAGGAGTAGAGAAGAAGATTTTCAAAGGATTAATGCATTTTCACGATATAATCAATAGAGCCCCACCCTAACACCAGAACCCCTGACCCAGGGGCCATGAAATTCACAATTTTGAAAGAGGCACTCTTGCTCATCATAACTATGTACTTAGTTACTGAATCTAATACCCAGGAGCAGAGAAGAAGATTTTCAAAGGATTAATGCATTTACACTATATAATCAATAGAGCCCCGCCCTAACACCAGAACCCCTGCCCCTGGGGCCATGAATTTCACAATTTTGAAAGAGGCACTCTTACTCATTATAACTATATACTTAGTAAGTTTATTTAATACCCAGGAGCAGAGAAGAAGATTTTAAATGAATTAATGCATTTTCACTATATAATCAATAGAGCCCCACCCTAACACCAGAACCCCTGCCCCTGGGGCCATGAATTTCACAATTTTGGTAGAGGTACTCTTACTCATTATAACTATATACTTAGTTAGTTTATTGAATACCCAGGAGCAGAGAAGAAGATTTTAAATGAATTAATGCATTTTCACTATATAATCAATAGAGCCCCACCCTAACACCAGAACCCCTGCCCCTGGGGCCATGAATTTCACAATTTTGGAAGAGTCACTCTTACTCATCATAACTATATACTTAGTTAGTTTATTGAATACCCAGGGGCAGAGAAGAAGATTTTCAAAGAAATAATGCACTTTCACTATATGATCTATATAGCCCCGCCCTAGCACCAGAACCCCTGACCCTGGGGCCATGAATTTCACAATTTTGGTAGAGGACTCAATGCTTATCACAATGATGCCAACAGTTTGACTGCTTGATGTCCAGGAGTAAAGAAGAAGATTTTTAAAGATTGCATTAATTTTGGTGGTTTTAGCTCCACCCCTCAGGCCCCAGGGGGGCAGGGACCATGAAAGTCACAATTTTTGTTCCCCTTCACCCATAGATGCTATATGCCAAATTTAGTTGAAATTGGTTGAGCGGTTTCAGAGAAGAAGCTAAAAATGTTCAAATGTTAACGCACATCGCACGACGCACGACGCACGCCGACGGACAAAAACGGATAGCAATAGGTCACCTGAGTGACTCAGGTGACCTAAAAAGGTATGAATTTAAGTTGCAAAATTAAACATAGTTGATCAATTTCACGCCAGGAATATCCACCGTGTCTTTCTATATATACAAGATATTTTCAGAGGTGATAAACTGATAATTCCCCGCAATGGTTTAAAAATACTCGTCCGTAATTTTTCGGGCGATAAAGTTTCTTCTTGGATGTAATTTTCCAGTGAAGAAATAAATTTCGCCGATTATTATCGACATTGATTTGTATATGAAAAATGTATTTTCTTTCTGCATAAAGTACATGTAGATGTATGTACACTATAATGGGTTATAAACAAATTATTTTAAGGTATTTATGAACGGTCGAAATTAACCAGGTGGTCGAAGTTACATCATCCTAACCTATATCCTGACGTTAAATTCCATTTATATGGAAAGAATATGAGATGTGTGTAATGAAAAAAGTCTTGTATCTATGTAAGTAAATTACTGCATAGTTACACCATTTGATAAATAAATACATCAATCAGTGGACGGGTTTGTAACGTAGACCGTCTGATTTTAAATTCATTTATTTATCTTCGACCAGCCTTTAAATATTGCAGTATTTTTCCTTGCATGATGATAGGAAATTGACAAGTGCAGTCTACCCTCGGGAGACGTTTTCCGGTTTGAATAATTATGAGATAATATTCATAGCCTAGGGAAGGTGCAAGGTTTTCAGACTTGATTTTTAAGAAAACCGATACTTGGTCATTAACTAAAATTACCATTTTTTTATTGAACATTAATTATAAAACCAAAGTATGGCATTATTAATATTAGTCATGTCATACTTTGAAAATTTTAGGGGGGGGGGCGTGCGCTCCCACGCCCCCCCCTCCCCCTTAAATCCGCCAGTGATACCGATACAAACGTAATTCATGAGTAATGTTCAAAAAATGTCACTAGATTGTAAAACAGTATGTGAATTGTTCAACGTTGCGTGTGTCTCGAAAATGAACTATGGGGCAAAAGTGTGGGGCTCTATACCGGCAAAAGAAATGGAACGAATACACTTAAAATTTGGTAAAAGACTACTGGGAGTTAAAACCTCAACATGTACCCCGGCTGTTTATGGGGAATTAGGAAGAAAACCGTTGATAGTAACGAGAACATTTCGCATTATTAAATATTGGTTTAAAGTCCTTCGATCAGAAAATTGTCTTATAAGGTCAATTTATAATTATGATTTTAAGAATATGTCTACAAATTGGATCATTTTTGTCAAACAGACACTTTTATCACATGGTTTTGGCGATGTATGGTATTTTCCCGAGTCAGTAAATGAAAAGGTATTTTATGTTTATTTTGAACAAAGGCAGGCTGATTGTTTTTTTCAAAAACTAAAAGTAGAGATAGAAAATGCCCATCCTTTAACATTGTTTAAATATCTAAACCCGACTATGCACCAGGCTGAATATCTCAATTGTATATATTATGAAAAACATAGAAAAGCATTAAGTAGACTCAGATTATCTTCACATTGTTTACGTATTGAGTCTGGTAGATATGAGCAAAAATGTCTTATAAGTGAACGAAAATGTGTATTTTGTACATCTAACGAAATAGAAGACGAATATCATTTTGTTTTAATATGCAAGTTTTATGTTGAGTTAAGAGAAAAATATATTAAAAAATATTTTTACGCAAGACCTAGTATGGTAAAATTAATTGAATTACTTAATTCCGACTCAGAAAATGTACTTAAAAAACTTGGGAAATACGTGTTTGAATGTTTTAAAAAGAGGGAAAACTTTACTCTAAAGCAAGATTAATAATAGGAGATACTGCTGTATAGTTCTTCTTTCATATATGTATATTTCAAGTTATGTTATAAAGCACCTGTGTAACACCTGTTGACCAATGTTTATATTATAAAACTAATGTTATACTTCTGTGGCAATATATGTAATGTATACGCCAATAAAGATACTACTACGTAAACTTTGGAAAATTCAGATAGCGTGATTTCAAAGTCAGGGATTGGCTCACTGAACTAAACATACGGGGATTAGTCCATTCACATATCATACCCATATGGAGAAATGATGTACAGTTTATTCATGAGGTTGCTCCCACGTGATTTACTTCTCATTAATATTCATAAGATCCTGCATAAGCTCGAAATATTCCATTTCTTTAAATTTTTATATTAAAACCTGCAAGCACAGTTTGTTTTGTTTTTTTAAGCCTCCATCATAGTCATTGGGGCAGAATTTGGGGTTATTAACAGTTGACAACTCATGAAACCATCTTTTTTGGTAATAAGTAGGTCAAACTGATGGAAAAAAATTGCCGTTTTTAAATTAAAAAGGCGGTCGTAACTCTTCATGAAATGATAAATCATCTGTATTTTATAAAAATAAGCATTCGTGAATCGTCTGCACCTATTAATCGGCGGAAGAACTCTGTCAACTTGCAATAAACACTTACATTTAATCACCAAAAATGATAAAGACACCAATTCTGTGTTCTTTCCTTCATTAAAACATTATACTCTCGCTTCGTAATTTCAAATAATTTAATTCTGGTTGTAACGCTGTATTTGATTGGATAAAATTTTTTATTTATATCGTATAAAATGGGTTGCCTTCGTCACAATTAATGACTTGCGTCAAAAACGTATCGATCCGCCTGACGTTACATTCAAATTTTGTACAAATTGAAGTCATATTTAAGGACAATCATCTTTTTTTCATACACCAAATGAATGAAAATTAAATTATAAGGAATGAATTTAATAGCTACCCAATTTATACGGTATAAACTGGGTTGGAACAGTTTACGCTTTTTTATAAACCGCTTCGCGGTTTATAAAGCGTAAACTGCCCCAACCCAGTTTATACCGTATAAAATGGGTAGCTATTAAATTCATTCCTTAAATCAAAAAGGCGGTCGCAACTTTCATTTTGGCATCAACAATATTGTCATTTCCGGTAGAAGATATTAAGAAAAATCTAAACATCGGCGGAAGAACTTTATCCGAAATAGTTAGTATATAAAAATCTGCGGGTTTTTGTTCGTTCTCTATATAAACCTTTATGGAATCTGTCGCCATTATAGCTCCAATATGGCCGATATGTAAATGAGAAGAATGAACACCATTTCTCCATATGGCAATGTAAAAGTAAAATCTAGAGGATTACGAATAAGCGGGAATTAGCTTTTGAAGCAGGAATTAGCTCATTTGACTTACGCACGGGGATTAGTCCATTCATAACGATTTCTAGGGAGTTAGTCACATCTAACGATCTAATGTTATATAGGGAAAAAATCAGTAGAGGTATAATAAAGATAGATATCTATCACCTAGCTGCTAGGTTAGCCGCTACGATCTTGAACGCAGCCCTGGCTTATAAAGACTATATACGTCAGTACTATTGTTGCATAACAGAAGAAAGTTTCCAATTTTAGAAACAGCAGGTTTATAATTTTTTTTTTTTTTGAAGCTTAAAATAGAAACACTTTTTATACTTGATCATGTGATCTAGTTTAAGCCAATCAGATAGCTGGCAACAATAGAGAAAAATAATAATATACATTTATGGCATGATCATGAGGGAAATATGAAGATTTATTCAGTCAAGAAAAATCATATCAATAATAATTATTATTAGTAATGCTAATAAAAATGACAACAATAAAGAATGAAAAAAATCATAAATTATTATAACACAAAATTTATGTATCACAAAACATTATTTTTCCCGTGACGGCATCTTTCAAATAGCATGGTTCACGGTTACTCTTGAAACTTCGGCTATTTCCGCGATATTGAACGACAACTAATTTTCTTGTGACGTAGCAGTGACGTTGCGGTCTAACAGTGACAGACCGGTCAACAATGAAATTGCTAGATCGATCAAAAAAGCATTCACTTTGCTGGACTTTTTATTTGTAATAAATATATAGAAAAATTTTTTATGAGGGTATTAGAAGTTTTATGGCCCTGTCACGTGATAATTTAGAACCAATCAGATAACGCGTTTTATAGAATTATTATAATGAGGTATAAATATCCATTCAATCGCATCATCTCGGGTCTTTCCGTAAGAGGTCGGAAAAACAACCTCGAATGTATTAACATCACCAGATGTTAAAATTTTATACAACTTCCTATTTATTTAAATATAGGATAGACGGAGTTATAAAAAGTCCCTTCTATAGTATATTTTAGGTAATATCTTTACATTCAATAAAGTTAAACTATATACTTTACAGATAAGAGGTCTTCCCACATTCATTTCAAAGTTTGTGGAAAGGGGGATGTCATGGCGTCTACGTAATACATTCGAGGTTGTTTTTCCGCTAGTCGGAAAAGCCCGAGAAGTTGCGATTGATATCCATTCTCTATTCAGAGTTGTCTTCCGCTACGCTCCATACACCTCTGTCAACGCTCGTTGTACAAGATTTTTGTACAAGTTTTAAACATTGAAAATTTGAAATTAAAATAGTAAGTAAATAGTAAAAAAAAAAAAAGTTTTAAGGGAACTATTTTGCGGAATAAAAATTGAAAACTTAATTAAAAATCCTTTTAAAGGGTAATGGATTAAAATAAATCCTGTTTTCAGATGAGAAAAATATAACTAAAATCGATTATTAACACAATATTTCATCATTTACAATTTTTCCAAGAATCTTGTATTTCAAGCGTTGACAGAGGTGTATGTTGGAGCGTAGCGGGAACGACAACTCTGGATAGAGAATTGTGTGAACGAGATAATAAGTCATACGAACGAGATATTACGTCGTGCGAACGATATACAAAATGTACATGTAATATTTTGTGCAAACGACATATTTATTTACATGTCCAAAATATACCACCGTACAAAAAGTATCTCTTCGACAGGTCCAACCGGTCACAGTAGCCTAGTGGTAGGGCGCTCGCTTCGTGATCGGGTGGCTCTCGTCAAACCTAATACGTAAACATAATTAGTGACTGTTCCTAGAAGTGAAAGACACGGGTCCCGTGTCACGGTAGGCGTTGGCACGATAAAGAACCCTCACTGCTCAATGGCCCTGAGTGCCGAGTATATATAGGTTTGAAGCCCTTAACAATAAATCGAAGATATTGCATTCAAAAAACTACAATCTTATTGATAGTTCAGTCATTCTACGATAAAAGGACCAATATAGGGCATATAACATGAGATAAATAATTCCTTCAAATAGCCATTGATGAACATTATTCTCTATAGGACATATCAGTGGACTTGTCGACAAATCTGGTATCATTTATTTTTTTACAACAATTTCGATACATGTATAGCTAGTTAACCACAGTCATAATGCAATATTATAAAAATTAATGCTTAAATAGGACGCCTTGTTTTTTTTTTTTTCAATAAACCTGAATTCTATCTAGTTTTCGTTTTCTGATTCTGAGTATAGAATGGTATAATATGATTTTGAAGTATGGCACAAATCTGATATTAAGTTAATACTAGTATATCGTTACGGAAATAAATCGTTACGGAGGTTAATTTGAAAAAAAAGTGGAAATTCTCGGTAATAGATATATTCAAAGTTTGTTTTAAAATGTTTACCAGAAGTATGAAGTATTTTGCTTCCAAATTTATAAAACTTTTTATGCCTTAAATACAAAAACATTCCTTGATCACTGATACTGAGGTTAATTAAATTCTTAAAAGTGAGTCAACTATTTGTCTAATTCAATTTATTATGTCGGAAATGTATAATGCATTTATCTGACTCGAAGCTACAATCGATCATATCAGGTTCCATGGTCACTTTCAGGTAAGTTCCAGTTCATTATTAGATCTGCATGGTTTGTGTGCAATTTAAAACAAAAAACGTTATGGAAGTTAATTGATTTTCTGCGACATGCTACGATTTCATATGAGACAAGATACACGCATTTCTTTGCAGGAAGAGGTTTGTTTTCTTTTCATATAGAAAAATGACTTTTCTTTGATATCCCATGCAATTAATTTGAAACGCTAATGCGACTGAAATTCATCTTGAAATTTTTAACTGAGTAAAGCGACATTAGGATTTGCAGTACAACCTTTTAAAAACTAAATCAATGCTTTGATTATTTTTACATTTTCCATATGATTTCTGATCTTTTAAAAAAATTAAATTGAAAATATGTATTTTGTTATTTAAATACACGTATACCAGTAGCCGTAGGTTACATTTAGTAATTACAATATAATTACATGTGCATTCAGTGACTACAATATTACATTCATTAACTACAACAGTGATATACTTGAGAATTTATCTCTTTTAGAAAATTTTCATAAACTATGATATTTTTTTTTTCAAATGAAACAAGATACACGCATTTCTTTGCAAAAAGAGGTTTATTTTTCTTTTAAATAGGAAAAAGACTTTTCTTTGATATCCCATGTCATTAATTTGGGTCAACAAAATAATTCAACATTGTTAAAGCCGTATATAAGTATATAAAAAAAAATCCAAAAGATTTTTACGAATAACCAGCGTAACCATTCTGTATCTGTTACAACCCCCTCCTTCTTCCTTCTCTCCTTGCACTCCTATTCCCTTCCCTTCTTATTTCTCTGCACCTTTTTTCCTTTCTTTTTTCTTTTTCTTTTTGTATTGTACATTTGTTGGTTGTACATCACAAATAATTTGGAATGCTTACGAACTGAAAATTCATCTTAAATTTTTTAACTGGGTGAAGATTCGCAGTTACAATCTTTTAAGAACTATAGCAATACTTTGATTATTTCTTGTCCCAATTTCCATACGATTTCTAATCTTTATAAAAAAAATTAAATTGAAAAATATGTATTTTGTTGTTTAAATACATGTAAACATTGAATATCATCAAAATCCATTATATATACTAAGGTGCGTTATTTACAATTGATAAATAATATAATCTTGAAAAGAAAGAATTGAAATAAATTACTGAGTGATCCAGGGAGCTCCTGTCACCCAAGGCGAGGTGTATGCAGAGAGCTTCTAAGGAAGTTAAAATCCAAATGGTCCGCGGATCAAATATCTATATATATACTAATTAAATCATAGATTAGTTGTGTTGATTTCCCCTTTCTCCCCAGTTTGCTCTTATTATTTCTTAATACTAAACATCAACCCGGGCAAGCACAGGTTGAATAACAGTCGAGTACATGTATAATTTCAGGGGGTGTCCAAACCCCTCCTGAATCCGCGCCTTTCTAATTTCTGTATTTTCATCAGTATCCGTTTAGTCAGTTGAGTTAATTTAAGACTTTTCTACTTCCACCATATTTTTTAATCACATGAGCTATCTTTTTTATTATTTTTAACTACATGACTAAGTAAGTATAAATTGATTCACCAATGCTATTTCATTATCTGTCAAGGTTTTCTTCTTCTTCTTTTTTTTATTTAATTAGAACTAAGATATTCCATTGTTCTGGTTATAATTATTAACTCAAAGTACTTTTGCAATGGTGATTATAAACTCCATGAATTCAAGATTTTGCCATAACCTGTAGTTTGGTTAGTTCAATAAAAAGAATTTTCTTTGAACGAGTTATCTCAGAAACATCACATATATGTTCGAGTTGTCTATAATTAGCGGATGAATATATCAATTTAATGTATCTTTCTTTAAAGAAATATTGTTTAACAATAACTTAAATCATTAAATAAAATATAATTAATGACCCTAGAAACAACAATTTTGTAAATTTTATACAAATACAATAATTTTAGATCGGTGGTTTATTTCGTTGCTAAGTCAGCGCAGCTATATGAAACAGTCGTGCTTTGACAAAAACGAAAACATGGAATCCACAGATCTGAATGAGGATGAAGTTGTCCAAAATGATAGCGAAGATGTCATCAAAGAGGAAGATGAAACCGAAAAAGAAGAGGGAGAAGATCTTACCGAGGATGCAGAGGCGCTTAAAGCAGAGTTAGCAAAGATAATAGTGCATCCACCCTCGTATGAACCGTAAGTAAATTGTTAATGAATTATATATGCTTGGCTGATATAAAACCATATGATTACTTTAGTTTTGAGCAAGACAGCTATTAAAAATCTTTTTAAAAATCTATTGTACAATCCTTGTTATTTACAATTTAACGTATTTAATGATTTATTTATAAATTGAATCCAATAGAATTCTATTATACCTGATACTACAGTTTTTAATGTTATATAACATATTAGTTTTGAATATAGAGCCCTTTTCACTTATTTTGGCATTTTTATCTATTGACTTGTGATCTATTGCCTTGCACATGATCGATCTACTGACTGATGATGTCATCCCGATTTCAGTAGCATTGTCGTCAAGATTTCAGCTTATTCTTCCAGTATTATCTTTGTTGACATGTTAGTTCATAACTTTTATAATTATTCTTCACATTTTTGCCTATGAAGCTGTATTATCAGGTAATAAAACAGTTATTAAATGCCCAATGAGGCAGTAAATCGCAGTATATTTCCAAGGTACTGGGAATAGCTGATTGTGTTTATTATAGCCCTCAGCCATTGGCTTCAGACAGTAGAGCACAATGACCTGTTCCAAGCACCTTGGGAAATAATATATTCCTATCTGTTGCTTGATTAGGCATTATATAAATGTATAATAGATTACTGTTGTTGTTTTTTTTTTTTTAAATAAAGGTCGCCAATGGAAGAATTTGATCAGGCAGAGTTTTCACCTTCTTACAAAGACAACTTGCCAAAGGAAAATTTAGTGCTTCAATATGCTGAAAACTTCAGAAGACAAATGGTCCAGTTGTACCGAGACAGAAAGCCATTATTCCTGAACCCTGTGAATGAATGTGGAGTTGAGGTAAGTAGCTTGAGGTGAACAGCTACATATACGATCTAAAAATAGGTGGGAAAATTGTGTTATAATAACTAATAATGAATAATAATGACATTGCTAAAATAATTCCTTTCTCATATCTTTTGACCCTAAAGTGAGTACAAAGATTGAAAATTACCACATTGACACAACATTAAAATATCAAAACCTGATAAGGATTGTTGTATTTGGATAAAAAAAAATCTCCCACTGAATTATCTTTAAATCTTCTTTAAATGATGAGAAAGATGTACATGTACCAATTTCTCTCTTACTTGAAGTGAATTATTTGATAATTGATTTTTGTCAGTTGCTATATAAGAGGACATTTTTTATTTATTTGTATTGTTATGACATGACATTATTTAATTTTTTTTTTTTTTTTTTTTTTCAAACAGAAATTTGTTTGTACAACAATTCGACCAACACTGCTAGAATTCAAAGAATTGTATAACTGGGATGGAGCTTCTGAGTTTGTAGCAGATTATTTGAATATAGAGCCTCTAAAACCTGAATATGAACTGGTGAGTTTGTTGTAAATGTTCACAAGTACTGAATATAGGGTTATTTTTTGCCCCTGTGTTCTCCTCCTATCATACTGATAATGGATTTTGCCCCCTATCTTAAAATCGCCCAGACATAGCTGTGTTCAAAGAGAGTAAAAGACTTGGTAAGTACAACACAACAGATATAGAAACTTCACTTGTCCCATGAGAAGAATGATCTAAGTCATGGTGTTTCAACCTGCAAAGGGCATTTTGATAAGAGTCGAATTGCATCTTCAAGTTAAAGATTAATTGATGGTTTTAATGGGAGAAGACTGTCTTAATCATTTCTGTTAGAGCATCTCTGATCAAGCAGGTGTTATCCATATCTCTCAGAAATTTGATAAGGTAATTAAAGGCCTGACCATTGATAGCATCTGTCAGATAAAAATAGCTTTTGGTGGCCAGCCTTTCATTTTCAAAATTTGGTATAAAGTTCTCAAAATTAATTTGATATTGTCTAATATGATATTTTTTTTATTTTCTTATATTTCAACAATCAAATTGCAGAGTATCATGTATTGTAAAGATGACAGATGGTTACATTTAAGTTTTTCGGTCCAATAAAAAACATATTATGATTACATGTACTTATATGATGTTTTATTACAGTCCCTGAAACGTTCTACTTTCCCACTTGAACGGTGAGCGAACGCTGAACGAACGGTGAACGAACGCTGAACGAACGCAGAGCGAACGGTGAGTGAACGATGTGTGAACGCTGAACGCAACTTGGTGAACGATGTGTGAACGGTGAACGGTGAACGAACGCAGAACGCGAACGGAGCGCAAACGCGAACGCAAAGTGAACGGTGAACGAACGGTGAACGCAAGATGAACGATATATTCGGAATGCCTCTGATCTTTTCCTTGCATTGAAACTATTTTATTGTATTATAATGTCAGGTGCCAAAAAATAAATAAATAAATAAATAAATAAGTAAATCAATAAATGAATGAATAAATAAATAAAATAAATTCTCCAAAATTGTCCTAAGAAAGACGATTCATGCACATTAAGTTTTTAATCACACGATTTTTAACGCATTAAAACATTGCAATTGTTGCCGAACGCTGAAGTATAAAAGATATTTTTTTAGTTGGAAAATAAAAATGTTTATTCTTATTTGATAACAAATCAGAGAAAACTTCTGACTTTTGGAATGAATTAAAGCGATTGTAACATCCATTCATATATGTATATCCGTGTAAAGTAATAAAAAAAATTAATTACAAAGGTCAGTGGACGTTTTGCATTTATACGCTCGTATTTTAAATGTTTAATACAATAATATATTATGTGTCATTTCTATTTTTCATGATGATTTATTGAGCAGACTTCTACATGTATCTGTAGATGGCCGTGATTATACTCAGACAAGATAATACAAAGATACATATTCATATTATTTGTTATAAATTCAATTTTCAGAACTTGATATTTAAGTAATATGCTGTTATAATTTTTATCAAACAGACAAATGAGAGAGAGAGAGAGAGAGAGAGAGAGAGATACATTCCGTTTCAGCCCCCCCCCCTTCCTTTCAGGCTTCACTAAATGTTTGCACCTATATCAAACAATAACTCTTATATTTTTTTCTAAATATATTAGACAGTGAAAGTAACTTTTTTTTATCAACAAATCATATCCATCTGTTTGACAGTATTACTCGTTTTTATTTTCCTGCTTCAAGTTCACACGAAGTCCACGTGCTTGTCCTGTCAATCAAAATCATTCGACACTGTGCAGGTGTGAAAGTTTCGTCACATCGAAGACGAAGTGCGAGTATTTCCAACAAGTTAAAACATTTATTTTTATCATTTGTAGATTTGATACCAACATTTGAATAATTAGTGAATAAAATATATTGGGCATTAACACTTGAATTTGAAACATACTCTCTGCCAATTTCAAATACCACCGCCGACACGTGTACATTTTGAACTACTATTGTTTTGTGACTTTTTTAGATGCAAGTTTGTTTTGAGACTGAAATTTTTGTTCTAAAAAAGACCTTAACTTTTTTTTAACAGGTTAATTAAAATTTTCTGGAAATACAGTACTGACTAAGTAACCGATTTAGGGGAAAAGGAGGGGGGGGGGGTATTAATTATATCGAATAGCAAACATATAACGTTACGGTGAAGAAAGATTTTTTCTCTATAACTATAGACTTTACATACATGTATTATAGTAGCGAATATTCTGTAGTGCATTACATTTTAAATAAATATTTCCTTTAAACACACTATCAATTTAATTCGCTCCAAAGATAATAAATTAACAGGATATCCGCAGTACTATGTATAACTCTCAGAACTAGTTCTATCATATTTTCTGTAGTAATTGAATAAAAAAACGCGTTAGAAATAAATATTTTCGTAATTTTGCTGCGTAATTATTTGACTTGGATAATTATATCTCCATTAACGATTTGTCGTCTTTAACAAAACATCAAAATGTTGCAGTGCTTGAAGTATTTGCACATTGGCCTTAGTTAAATTTAATATTTCAGCATCGTTCTAAATAGGTACAGGATGTGCTTATAACAACATTTTTTTTTCCAGAGTAATTTAATAAATAACCTAATAGCTAAGTTAGAAAATATATATCTTAGATTTTTCCCCCATGAAATAATGATTCTTCGAACACGATATGTTAGTATTAAATTAAAAAAATCTGTAACTCCTTACCTACAAAAAGATAAGTCCCACTTGGGAGTTCCGAATGGCAATGACAACTGAACGATAGGTGAACGCTGAACGCAAGGTGAACGCAAAGTGAACGGAACGAAGAGCGAACGCTGAACGCTTTGTGAACGGTGAACGCGAGCGCACGGTGAACGGTGAACGCAAAACTGTGAACGGAGAGCGAACGGTGAACGCACGCTGAACGAACGGTGAACGCACGCTGAACGAACGGTGAACGAACGGTGAGCGAACGGAAAAATGGGAAAGTAGAACGTTTCAGGGACTGTAGGCTGAAGCATCATTCATAAAAATACAATGAACAAAGCTGCAGGTTAGGTAACTCCAACACACCTAGATAAGCAATATACAATGTACTATTTGTTCTAATTAGTAACTACAGCATAGGAGATGAACATCAAACATCAGAAATATAAAAATCATTGAAATCTTTTTACCTAGGTTGACATGAATTTCTTGCATGCACACTCATCTGTTCATATTTAAACAAAATGTGATGGGTATATCATGTGTCTGCATGTGGTCACTTTATTTACACAAAGATTATCATCTAAAATATTTGCATTGCAGAATCATATTCCATATATATTATTATAACAGTAACTTGATCCGAAGAGTCGTATCATGTCGAGTTGACAGGCGCAGATCATCAGATCAAACGAGACGCGAAGCGTCGAGTTTGATCTGATGATCCGCGCCTGTCAACGAGACGTGATACGTCTCTTCGGATCAAGTTACTGTTATAATGATAAATTTATTATATACCCCCTTACAACTAGCAAGATATAGTTTTGAAAACTTCTGAGATCAATTATTTAATATTTTTCCATTAAACAAAGCATTCTGTCAAGGGACTTTTTGATGTGCAAGAAAAATAACGTCATGCTTCTGTGTACTACGTCATCAATTTCAGAGGGGGGTGATATGGATTCAGAAAACCACAGTGTGGTGATCCGGAAAGTCGGATCACACCGTCACGTGATTGTACAAAATCTACAGTAAAATTGAGTGATACACTGTTTGGTATATAATAAAAAATTTTATCAGTAAAGTGTTTGGGATATTTCATATTTCATTAAATATATTTTTTTTATTTATAGCCTAAAAGGTTAATTTCTCCAGCTACGGTGTTAAAACGTCAGAAGGGTAACTGCTTTGAGTATAGCACATTGCTGTGTTCTCTTCTCATCGGAGCTGGTTATGATGCCTATGTCATCAGTGGATATGCCACTAAGGAGACATGTTTAGCAGATGAGTCCAGAGATATATGCCCTCTCCTGAAAAAGAAAGAGGAGGTAAACATTATATATGGAATACAGGAAAACATTAAACATTAATTTGTATGGTTAGTGGAAAATGATGTACACTTTCATTTGAAATTCATGAAATGGCCATGGAAGTGTAAAATATGTTTAATCAAGCAGAGGAAGAAAAATGTTGTCCAAACCTTTAGTTTTAAATTTAAGTGGCATAAATGATTCAGGGACAGACAGGAAAACAGCGAAGATGATCCATGCTTGGGTTGTCAGAAAGTTGTGACGATGAAAAGTAGTGTGTGTCTTGTGTAGAAAAAAATTCTCAGACTTTTTGAATTTTCCGTTTTTTTCTATCTTAATATGAAGTTAAGTGATCTAAGTGAACTTAGATGAGCAGTAAAAGATATCTTTTTATCCCATAACCCAGAATGGTTTAAAATTGTTTGGTATGTTTGTGAACTAGCTGGCACCAAAGATGAACCAAAGGAAATGGTAACAATTTGAACAAGAGGCCCAAGGGCCTTAACGGTCACCTGAGTACAATACAACAATTTAGAGGATCCATAGAGTATTAAAATGAAATGAAAGGTGAAGCTTTGTTGCCCAAAAGCAAGAAAAATAGGGTGATCAGGATCAACATAATAATTAGTCTACTATTCATTAACAGTTCATAAATTAGGTTCTAATCTGTTCCCCATTTATCACTATCACCATACAGTATATTAACAAACTATCAGTGCTTTTGTACTACAATGTATTTTAATTCCTTGTTGTAATCTCTTACATTGGCCTCTCTTGGTCTTTGATGAACATTTAATAAGACAAGTTATTTTTGTCTCATTTTCATTTATCTATTACTTACAAGTCCACATGATCATTAAAACTATGAAAATACTTTTTGTATTATACAATAAAAATTCTTGCATAATTCTCTTATTCTATTAATTTTTCAAGTACATTATTTACAATGATTAATTATCAAAAGTAAATGGCAAAGGGGAATTACTCCTTTCAGTAGAATGCAAATTAATTGAGCCCTGGCTAGGACCAGAACACTTGACCAAATGGTCCAGATGTTCAAAAATCTGGTAAAAATACCCTTCCTTATTACAACTTTTACACTTTTTGCCTCTGATATGCCCAAGTGCAGAGAAGATTTTTAAAGAAATAATGCATTTTCACTACAGATTCACTATATTATCAATAGAGCCCCTCTCCCCCCCTCCCCCCCCCCCTTCACCACCGAGAAACACCAGAGCCTCTCACCCTGGGACCAGAAGTTTCAAGTTTGCTCATCATAAGTAATCACTTTGTTTAACTGCTTAACATTAAGGAGCAGACAGGATTATTTAATAGAATTAATGCATTTTCACTACATTATCAACAGCCTCACCCTTATACCAGCACATCTGACCCAGGGGTCATGCAATTCACTACTCTGGAAGAAGCACTCTTGCTCATCATAACTATAAACTTAGCTTCTTTGCTTTTTTACCAGAAGCAGAAAAGAATATTTTCAAAGAAATTTTGATTTTTCACTATATAATCAATAGAGCCCCCCCCCCCCCCCACCTTTTGACCAGAACCCTTGAACCTGGGGCCATGAAATTCACAATTTTAGAAGAGGCATCCTTGCATATCATAACAATGTACTTAGTTTGTTTAAATAGTACCCAGGGGCGGAGAAGAAGATTTTCAAAGAAATAATTCACCTTCACTGTAGGAGCTATATAGCCCCACCCTAGCACAAGAACCTCTGTCCCTGGGGCCATGAATTTCACAATTTTGGAAGAGGTGTCCTTGCTTATCATAACAATGTACTTAGTTTGTTTAAATAATACCCAGAAGCAGAGAAGAAGATTTTTAAAGCATTAATGCATTTTCACTATATAATAAATAGAGCCCAGCCCTAGCATCAGAACCCCTGACCCAGGGGCCATGAAATTCACAATTTTGGTAGGGTTACTCTTGCTTATCATAACTATGTATTTAATTTGTTTCAATAATACCCAGGAGTAGAGAAGAAGATTTTCAAAAAAATAATGCACTTTCACTATATGATCTATATAGCCCCCCCCCCCCCCCAGCACCAGAACCCCTGACCCTGGGGCTATGAATTTCACAATTTTGGTAGAGTCACTCTTGCTTATCATAACTATGTTTTTAATTTGTTTCAATAATACCAAGGAGTAGAGAAGAAGATTTTTAAAGAAATAATGCACTTTCACTATATGATCTATATACCCCCTCCCCCCAGCACCAGAACCCCTGACCCTGGGGCCATGAATTTCACAATTTTGGTAGAGTCACCCTTGCTGATCATAACTCTGTATCTAATTTGTTTAAATAATACCCAGGAGTAGAGAAGAAGATTTTCAAAGAAATAATGCACTTTCACTATACGATCTATATAGCCCCACCCTAGCACCAGAACCCCTGACCCTGGGGCCATGAATTTCACAATTTTGGTAGAGTCACCCTTGCTTATCATAACTATGTATTCAATTTGTTTCAATAATACCCAGGAGTAGAGAAGAAGATTTTCAAAGAAATAATGCACTTTCACTATATGATCTATATAGCCCCGCCCTAGCACCAGAACCCCTGACCCTAGGGCCATGAATTTCACAATTTTGGTAGAGGGCTCAATGCTTATTACAATCATGTCAACAGTTTGACTGCTTGATGTCCAGGAGTAAAGAAGAAAATTTTTAAAGATTGCATTAATTTTGATGGTTTTAGCCCCACCCCTCAGGCCCCAGGGGGGCAGGGACCATGAAATTCACAAATTTTGTTCCCCTTCACACATAGATGCTATATGCAAAAATTGGCTGAAATTGGTTCAGCGGTTTCAGAGAAGAAGCTGAAAATGTTCAAATGTTAACACACGACGGACGACGACGGACGAAAACAGATAGCAATAGGTCACCTGAGTGACTCAGGTGACCTAAAAATGTGAAAAAACATATGTGATGTTACTGATGTTGAAAAATGAATGGCGGGTTGCATCGGGTTAAAATGCCTTTTATTTTTTGTAAAGTCGTTTTTATTTTTTAATTGGCTAATGATGATGGATATTGGTTAATGGTGATGAAATTTTCTATGCTTGTCAAACTTAAATGTATATATATTATCAAAATTTAAAGCATTAAAATTAATTAAAAATATAATGAAAAAAATCAGTCCACAAACTTTTTGATCACCCTTGTATATTCTAGAGGAAGTCTTAAGTTCTGCAAATACATATATTCACCATACAAAGCCCATTGAATATACCTACAACTAACATTTAAACTCAGATCTCATTGTATGGAGTTAGCATACTTTAGAAGATATTTACTTTATGTATATATACACTTAGTGTTATAGGCATTGTTCAACTGTGTGTATGAATTATAATATACTGGTATAAGGATTTCTGTTGTTTTATAGGTAAAAGAGGAAGCTAAGAAGAAGGAAATGAAGAAATATAACGTAAAGCCTCCTCGTGACCTCCGAAGTAAGTTTGAACTGAAACAAGAAGCAAAGAGGGAGGCTGAAAAACAAGCAGAAAAGGAAAAGCTACGAAGGGAAGAGGAGGAACGAATAGCCGTAGGTTACATTCTGATTTCAGTCTCTTAAATATTACATACACTAACTTAAATATTACATACACTAACTTAAATATTACATTCAGTAACTCTCATAAATATTACATTCAGTGACTTGAATATTACATTCAGTCACTTAAATATTACATACACTAATTTAAATATTACATACACTAGCTAACTTAAATATTACATTCAGTAACTCTCGTAAATATTACATTCAGTAACTCTCGTAAATATTACATTCAGTAACTCTCGTAAATATTATATTCAGTAACTTAAATATTACTTTCAGTCACTTAAATATTACGTACACTAACTTAAATATTACATACACTAACTTAAATATTACATTCAGTAACTTAAATATTACATTCCGTAACTTAAATACATATTACATTCAGTAACTACAGTAATGATATGCTTAAGAATTTATCTCTTTTAGAAAATTTTTCTAAAATCCTGATAATTTTAATGTTCAGAATTCTGGCACTTTATTGAATTCTGACTTCTCTTGAAGGGTGCATCATGTGATATTCTGAAATGTTGATATTGCATGTTGTCAAGTAAGCAAAGCAGTAAACAATTAACTGTGAAAACTGATTATTTGAAGAAATAAAACATACTCATATTTAATTTATATTTAGCTTTAAAAGTCCTTTGTGAGGCAGAAATAACACCAAAACATGTAATTTGATCAATGGAAATGGAGTTTCAAAAATTGTTTGATATATTATTCAAATTATAGTAATACTAATATAATACTATCAAGAAAGTTGAGGTATCTGATATATATGTTTTGAAATCCATAATATTTAGTAATTCCACCATACTCTGGATTTTGTTGATGTTTCACTCCTACTGTATCTTGATGATATATTATGATGTAATTGCTGATTTTAAAGAAATCTAACTACATAAGGGAAAAAAAATTCTTAAACTAACATAATAAAGGAGTTAATGAATATGTATCAGTAGATATAAGCACTCATTGGGATTTAGAATGCACTGTTTATTTCATATATCTGAAAATCCAACTTTCATTAATATTTACAGATTTATTTAATTAAGTTTTATGATATCTACTGCAGACTGTGTTCCCAATTCTGTATAAAGCTATTATTGCCTTAAGTACAGATTTCCTTGCTTGTAATTACTGTGTTTTACTAATTTGTGCATTTGTCTTCTACATATAATGTATGTGCTATACATATTCCTATTTTTGTTATCTATTAAATAAGAAAAACATCTTAGCATCAAAATAGGAACAGAATGTTAAAGTTTTTAATTTGTTTCAACAGGAGATGGAAAAACCCCCACCAGACCCCTATTTTGGCCTCCGGGTCCATGCCTGGGTGTTGGTTCTGTCTGGTAAAAGGGAGGTACCAGAAAACTTTTTCATCGAGCCCTTTACCGGACTGTCTCACCCAATGGACAGCTCTAACTACCTGGGTATTGAATCAGTCTGGAACAATGTCAATTACTGGGTCAATATGCAGGACTGTTCTGAAGGAGTCAAGGTAAGTTTAGCACAAATTACTACCATTCAGTTATCAGAACCTGTTTGTACCCAGAAGCACACTACATGCAGTCATCAATTTGTTGTTTTTTCCCCCTTCTCTCCAGAATATTTTCAGCAGTCTTTGATATTGATTCAAAGACTTCAAATATTTTCACTTTTGTGTATAGATTTGCAGTTTGCTTTTTACCTAACTGATATGTACATGTGACTAATTTTCTTCAAATTTAAGAGGATTTTGTTGTTATTTTTAGAAATACAGTACCATAATTGAATTTATTTAGCTCAGTAAACTTTTAGCTTAAATGAAGATCTTGTACTTTTGGAGCATGAATAAGAATTCAAATCCAGTCAGAGTAAGAATATACAGGGTAGGCAAAAGATTTAATTTCATTTGTAATTTCTTTATTACAGGGATTAAGTTTTGACCTTGGTGACCCCACCGTTTGGGAGTACATGTTCCCTAACAATGACAAGCCACTTCTAAAGGTTCCTGATGCTGAGGAGGATCTCAATGACATGGATGATGATGAGGTAGGTCCCCCTCCCACTGAATTAGGGTTAGATCTTGTTATAGAAGACATATATTTCATATACAATTTACCTAAAGGTAAATATTTTAATTATGCTTTAGATGCTGTAGGCAGAAGTAGAAAAGTTTTAGATTTTTTTTATGTAGTAAATATTTTAGCTATCTGTATTGTCATCATTTATCTAAAAAGAGTAGATTTTATTATCAGCCCATTATTATCTCTTTAGAAAAAGAAAAACCTTTATACTGATAATTATTTTGCATGTTTGCTGTTGTCAGAAATTTTTCTTTCATTTCTACTTTATTTTGGTTATATTACACAAATGATTCTGTGCATTAGAGAAAATATACATCTTCATCCATATGTACTGTGAGTATAGGGTCAGATCAACAAACTAAGGTCTACAATTTGATAAATGATGTAATAAATTGCATGCTTAAAATATTAAGTATTTTTTGAGACTATTAATGATTATTACTTATATGAAAAACATATATGTAATATTAATATTAAATTTGCATGGAATACAAACACTAGCTGCTAAAAAAAAGTTCATTGCATGTGAAAATAAATTACCACACAAAAGCTACTGAGAATTCTTAAGAAGAAAATAGATATTTTAGGAATTTAGGAAGTTAATATATGTAAACTTTTTGATTTTTATTGAATATTGATTATGTAGCATATAGAGCATGGAAAAGTGAGTTCTCTTGTTTGTTCTTGTTGTACTATGTTTTTCATAGTAACCAGATTCTTCCTGCATATCAAAGCCAAATGATGTTGAAGATTTAAAATACGATAGCAAATTAAGCTTCATGCCTTTCTTTGCTTTCAATCTTTATAGTTTCTTGCTTCTTTATAAACTTTTTTTACTGAAAAAAAAAAAAATATAAATCAGTATATTTCAGAGGTATGCTCTAGGAAACAGTTGGGATTTATTTGAGGACATCCATCCTTACAACACTTACAATTTTATAAAGTTTTATTTGAAAATTGATATGGATGTTCTATATACATGTAATTTTAGGGTGAAAAATTTAAAATATACTAAACAATTGAGATAAAAAATGGAAACAATTAATCAGGTCACAAAGTAATGATTAAATTATGCCCTCCAATCACGGCTAACTCTGAAGTTTGACATTACAGAAAACAGCTACCAGTGGACGAACACGGGAAAATACACGCATGTCTATGGTCATCCTCTACGCATATAAACCTGCATGCGCTTCACGCTAACTTTGTAATCAGAATTTAATTGCAATCAGGAAAACACTTTGGCATAATTCTTTAAAAAAAATTCACTACATGTGAACTTATTCACAATGAATCATGACAAATTATTTAAGAAAACATTCCTATTGCTTTAGACCATACACAGATGCAGATCACTCAGCACATCTCAAAATGAATTGTTTTTCTATACAGTGTTTTTTTCAGAAACACTGATTTACTTTTCTGATTGGAAAAAAAAGTATTTTAATAATTAACAGTTTTTACACCCATACACATTATGCCAGAGTATGTGACAGTATTATTAATATGCATGCATGATGTTCCGATATACTAGCTATCTCTTATAGTATTATACCCATATTTGTGTTAACTAATTATATATACATGTTTGATTGACAGATTTTCATTTTCCAGGAAAAGAGATTGTTAAAATTCACACTTTACATTGTAGCTGATAAAACAGCAATCATTTATTTAATTTATGTAAAGAATATGTATGTATACCTGTGAGTAAAGGTTTGGTTTCTGATTTTTAAAAAAAAAGTTTCAAAGGTAACAGTTTATGAGGAAAAAATTAAAAATTTAAAGTAAAAAGTCCCTTTAATATTTTTTTAATAGATTGAATTATATTGAGGAAATTTGGTTTAAAATTATACCATACATTTAACTTCCTCAGAGGGGAAACTTAAAAAATAAGCAGTGTAGAGCTTTTTATTTTTAGTGTATAGGTCTCTGGTGTAAATTCAATTTTAAATTTTGTTCTTTACAATGAATTTATTTTCCCTAGAAAAAGCATGTGTAAAAATCATACATATATCTTTCTAAAATCACAGCACACACAATGTACATATATTATGTGTGAAAATTATGTAACATAGAAGTGAATATACAACCAGGAATAATTAACAACAGCTGGGCTTCTTATAAAGGATATAAATTATAAAATTTTACTCCCTTTTATATTTATTTATATTCTTACTATTTATCTAGAGAAAGAAGTCTTTAGTAAGTCAAGCTGTCAATTGAATCAGCTATAAAATTGCTTGGTACTTCAGACTTTAAAATGTTTAATGTATTAATATTTAATTAATATGTGGGTTTGCTTCCTAACTAAATTTGATGTTAAGAAGAGGTGGGCAGGAATTGTTTTGAAGTGATACATGTACGTGTATTTTGTATGTGCAGAAAAAATGCCAGTGTAAAGAATAATGAATTATAGTACTCAAAATTTGTAGGTTAGTTTTTAGTCAGAAATCTTTAAATTTGATTTTAATGTAACATGACATCATATATATGTATGCATACAAAAAAATTCTGATGGATAAAACAAATTGTAAATACTGCTTTGTATAATAATGGTTTCTGTTTTTGTAAATGTTTTTGTAGGATGATGAGGAACATGAAGTTGAAAAATATTTGGACATGCCACCATCTTGGGTTGATGCTCTCAAACTCTCACTTAGAGGTTTGCTATTTTTGTCTTATTGTCATATGTTCTGCTATATATACCTGTATATATCAGCATAGTCAATTGTAGAATACATCTGAGAACCATATAGGAAACACCTTATCCATCTGTGTCGTCATTGTAATCATGTCTGGACCATAGTTTCATGTGACCTGAGGGTGTGTCTTGACCTTGAACTAAACTTAAATTTTGATTTGTTTCAATGCAAGTCCATATAATTTGACCAATTCCTCATTACAGATTTTCAGATGCGATGTCCACATGGTAAGAAGACTAAGGTGTACAAGCGAGCCAAGCTGGAGAAATTTGCTCATTACCTGATGAAGGATGGACTCATTTCCAGGCTCAGTGTGTATGAGGACAGAGAGTGTAAGTTTCAAAGCCCTCTTTAAATTTGAGAAATGAGAGAAGGATCCATGATTTGAAAATAAAACACCAAATAAAAAGGATAATACAAAAGTTCTTTAATTTGAATATATAGTGTACATGTATTTAAGTAAAACAATGGCCATTGTTTACAAAAGGATATCAACATGAAATCTCATTTAAAGACAACATTTGGTTGATACAATGACCTTATTTGCAATACTATCTGTGGTTGGGTCGAATGTTGACAGACATCTTGTTAGGTCATTATTTTCACACTGAAATGGCTACTGATTTTTCCATTTACCTGTGATCATGAAAAGAGCACACAGCTGGTGTGACCAGTCAGATGGGAATGCTTACTCCTCCGTGGTACCTGATCCCACCTCTTTTCAAAATCCGTGTTGCCTCTGCTCACAATTTTTATGCCCTGGAAATTGAGGATTCTGGGGCATATAGTTTTTGGTCTATCCATTTGTTTTTCTGTTTATGTGTTTGTCCGCAAATACTTTAACCTTGCGCATAACTTTTGAATGGTTGGTGCTAGGGCTTTCATATTTCACAATTGTATTCCTTGTGATAAGATCTTTCTTAGGGTACCAACATAATTGACCTCTTGACCTTGAACTGAGTTTGACCTACTTTTGTAAAATTTTACCAAAACTTTATTCTTGGTCATAACTTTTGAACAGTTAATGCTAGGGCTTTTATGTTTCACAATCTATTCCACATAACCAGACCTTTCTTTTTGAAACCAAGTTTTTTTTTTATCGTTTGACCTTGACCATGAAATTTAACTTTTGAAAAAAGTTTAACCCTGGCCATAACTTTTCAATGGCTGGTGCCAGGACTTTCATATACATGTATCACATGTGTATTCCTTGTGACAAGATCTTTCTTGGGGTACCAACTAGTGATGGGACATCGGTTAATTCTCATAATTTCTTTGTTGTTTTGCTTCTTTTACATTTTCTATATATGCACCTTTCGGTTCTTAATCACCTCTGCTTCGTGCTAGTTGGCTAGTATCAGATGCAGACACCATTTTCTTTCATTAAGAAGAAAGAATTTTTGACCAGAAATGGATAATTCCATAATGTATTTTATTAGAAGTATGTTTCCCATGATCGATTATGAAAAATTATAATCGATCATCAGAATCGTTAGCATTTTTTCGTCAACAATCGATGTTTTCTGATTATCGGTACAACACTAGTACCAACAATTTTTGACTTCATGAGCTTGACCTTTAAGTTTGACCTATATTTGAAAAAAAGCTTTAATCTTGCCTATAACTTTTGAACGGTTGGTGCTATTGCTTTTATATTTCACTTGTGTATTCCTTGTGACAGGACCCTTCCTTTGGTACCAACATTTTTGACATCATGACCTTGATCTTGGAATATGACCTTCTTTTGAAAAACTTTTACCGTGGCCATATTTTCTGAATGGTTGATGTTAGGGTTTTCACATTTCACATGTGTATTCCTTGTGACAAGACCTTTCTTAAGGTACCAATAGTTTTTAATGCTTGACCTTGAGTTTGACTTACATTTGAAAAACTTAACCTTGGCCATGAGCTGCCATACGGACGCATTAGTGTTTCAGAATCACATCATGTTGTTGTTCAAATGGACTTTTGAGAAGGATCTCTGTTCACGATCTTCACATTTCATTCATAAAATCTGTGTGTATCTTTTTTTTTTTTAGTGACAGAGTTAATTAAAGTTCATGAGTATTATGCCCACCGATCGGACAAGTTGACCCAGAGGCTGACCAATCACAGAACAGGTCAGGTGTGTGAAAACTTTGACCCAGGGAGACCAAGATGTCTTAAAGGTATAATCCACGTGCTATACATGTATCTAGGTGTTTTAATATAACCACATTTACAAAGAGTAACTTGATGCTGAAATTTAGGTGTTAATTAAATCATTTCTCATATAATAAAGATACAGTGAATATTTCAAGACTATTTATTATCAACATATATGTAAGTTATATAAACTTATAATGGCTGTATGTGACACAATATTGTATGTTAGTCCTATGTTACTTGTATCACAGAGAATCTTTTTTAATAAATGCTTCCTCTCAGTAGCAAAGCCTTACAATCAAATGGTGTTCAATTTTTCCTTTATTTCTCAGAACATCAATTTAAGTCAAGTGCACCAGGACCAGAAAATGAGAGAATTATGTTATTTTACCATGAGGCCAGAGTGGATGGACTTGTAAAAAGGGAGGAAACTCAGAGCGAGATGACAGAAGAGTATATCAATAGGGATGACTTCCTGTACTATAAATATGTCGAGTTTGGAAAACGAGCCAAGAAATTTGGACCACAGGAAACTTCAACTGCCAATAAAGGAAGACCAATCAATGTAATTTTACTGAAGTCTCTTGCTGATAACAGCAAACTTTCAAGTTTTTCCTGGTTGGAGTTACCCTCCCTTTAGTATACAACGTTTATTTTCATAGTTATCTTTCTTTGAACAGATTCAATAGCATACTATTGTTATCTTTCTTCTTTTTTTAAAGAAAATGATACAGAAATTCCACAGAAATAGAAATAAGCCAGCTAATGAAGATATTGCTGAGTTAATATTCCATGTAGCTGAAGATAAGATCCAGATAACGTACCACACTGAGGATCTGAGGATAGCAGCCTCAAGTAGAGAGTTCCTCAAACCTCCAAACTGGGACGAGAAAGGAGCAGTGTTAACCTTCTCTCCAGAAATGCACCAAACCTTCCAGGTAAGGAAGGCAATGTAACTCAACATATTACAATTAAAGTAAGTTACTTTCCAGATTTCAAATACACATCAGTTAGTACTATTAAAAAATCAGATTTAATGTGGATAAAATTAACTTTATGGTATGCAATTACTTGAACAATTTCAAGTACATGCAAAAAAAAAAAAAAAGGCTCCATAAACTTTAATATTTGAAGAAATTTAATTTGGTGCATTCAGTTATTTAGACCCCAAAAAAGCTTAAAACAGACATTTCTGCTTTTTGAATTTGTCTAACCAATATATATCACAGAAAAATTTACCATGAACCCTCACATTCCTTTTTGAAATAGAAGTCAAAGCATACAATGCCATATCAAATGATACAATTAAGTTGATTTTTGGATATTTTACAATATGCATGAATTAATTGCCATATGGGAATTTTTAAAAACTGTTTTCAATA
Organism: Saccostrea echinata; assembly: GCF_033153115.1. Lineage (NCBI taxonomy): Eukaryota > Metazoa > Mollusca > Bivalvia > Ostreida > Ostreidae > Saccostrea > Saccostrea echinata. Next base: position 5,040,857 of record NW_026889758.1, on the reverse strand, counting down.
TTTACATGCTCATTATTTGCACGTCAAGTTTATTTGATTCATTCCTTGACTCTAAGATATAATGCTGTTAAAATTAGATGGTGCATTGTAATAAGAATTTCTTTGGTTAATGTAGGATATTACTATAATGAATACTGGACATGTAATACAAAATTAGTTTATTCGCTGTGATTTTAGGTTGATCCCACTCAGCCAGCCAACAAACAAGTCGAGCTGTATGAGATGCTAATGGAGTTGTTAAAAGCCGAAGAGAAATGTCGAAATGAAGTTAGAGATTCACAGAACGAGGTAAGGTTACTCTGTCTTGTTTTTCTTTGTCCTGAGATTTAGTGGTTTATAGATATCATACTTATTTCACTCTGTACGATCGTGAATTGATGTAAAGCTGGAAAGACCGGAACCTGTCTTCTAATTGGTGTCAGTAGAAACATTTCTTTATGGTTGACATGAATTGGCTTCTGTTAATCATTTCCAGCCTTATTATCCATATAAAATTTGTTTTTCACATTAAGTAAATTTTGACATTCTGTGAAACTCAATTACGAGCTACTGAGTACAGTCTTAGCATGTATGCTGTTGTTTTTTACATTAGGTGATATCAATACATGTTAAGGAATCTCTAGCGTATATATTAAGTATTTCCTTTCTCAGACTTTGAAATCAAAGCTAGTGCTCAATAATTTTTGTTCTTTGTCATTTTATAGCAGAAAAAAGGCCTAAAGATATTCTGTATATGTTTATTCTGTCAAACTTTATATAACAAATATGAAATTTTTTTATCAGCAAAATATTACCAGAGTAAACTATTTCTGAACAGAACTTTCCATTGTGAACTTTTCTGTTTTTGTTGTTGGGCCCTCAGATGATAACACCAGTACACTGAAGAGTTTATATGTATATACATGTATACACTCAAGGACATCCCCCTGTTTATTCCATTGGATACTTTGTAGGTTAGGAACATTCTGGATGATAGAACAAAAGAGGAAGCTGCCTCAGAACTGGATATATCGGTGTATGACACAGAAAGGAATGAAAAGGCCAAGAAACATAGAAGGGAACTGGTCAGTGCTTTAACTCAGTCTTCTTCCAAAGGGAGATAAATAAGAAATAGTAAAGCTAGATTAATTAAGAAAATTAGGGGAAAAAAAACTTTCTCTTGAGATGTAGATCTGAGACAGATAAACTTGCTGAATATAAGAGCCCTCTTATTTTGTGTATATTGGTATTTGTTGAACCCTCTGAATTACAATACAGTTGAACTTCAGTATCTCAAGCAACGATATCTCAAATACCATGGATATGTTGATTTTGAAGTCCTCAACCATATATTCTTTAAGTATTTTACCCTGAGATATCTGGAAGTTTTTTCTCAATCCCACCAAGTTTGAGATGATGAAGTTTGACTGTATTTTATAAATTGATTGCCAGGAGAGACAACAACTTGAGGAGAAGATGAGGAAGCAGGAGATGGACATTGATTACCTGGCGCCATTCCTGGCTAAGATTGGTAACCCAGAGAAACTGACCAAACAACAGGCATTCAGTCTGAAGGAAGAATGTCTGGCAGATCTCAAACAGAGGCTCATTGACAAAGCCAACCTTATCCAGGCTAGGTTTGAGAAGGTAATGTAATGAACCATTCTGATGACGATTTATGTAACATGAATTTAAATTAAAATGGAAGAGTCTTTAAAAAAAACTACCACGAATTCAATTCTGAGTAATCACATCATACTTAAGTTTAACTGATAATAGATCTGCAACCATTGATATAGTTCAGAGAGAATTATGTGTTCAATGAAAATAAACCTGCATTCAAAGAAAATAATTCGTGCAAAGTGAATGAATATGAATTAAGATTGATTTAACTCAGAGAGAATTAAGGCATAGATTTCTCTGTTCAGTGTTGTTTGTGGTGCAAAAGTGGAAGTTCTTAAATAGGTCTCAGTTTGTTTGTGTGTTTTTTTTTTTTTGGAAACAATTATAAACCATGCATATACATGCATTCAATGAAAATAATTCACACTAAATGAATGAATATAAATTTAAATTGAGCTAGTACATTTTCTTGCACATTCAGACAAACATTCATCTTTTACCAATAGCCAATTTTTCACATAACTTTTTAAAAATGTGCTTGTTGTTGTATAGGAGAGTCAGGAGTTAGAGAAGAAGCAGGCTTGGTATCAACAGAACCAGGTGTCCATGGGTAAGGAGGATGAGGAGGAGTACCTGACCTACTGTAAGGAGGCCATCTTCAGGATCCACATCCTCGACCTACGACTCACAAGGTCAGTGGCCTCAATGGTCTTAATCAGGGAGGGAGTGTTAGTCAGTCAGACTGTTACATTATTCACAATTTGTGCTTGTTTTAAAGCCTTTATTTGCTCTGATTAACTTTTTTGGTTAAATCGGAGAGTTGTTAAATTTGGAGGGATATTCTACAAACTAAATGTGAAATATCTGTACCTGTTATGAAAATTGTTCTTTATTGGTAGGAGAGCCATTTAAACACAATGTGCATTGTTTTTTACTTCCTAATGTAGTACTTGTGTGTATCAATTCATCTGTGCTGGTTCTGAATAAATAATTAAATTTATGGATATGCTGATCTGGCTACTCCTTTGACATATAAGCACTTGTATGAATAAAAATGGTAGTACATTTAACTGTTATAATGATCTCCTGTTGTTAAGTAATCTAAAACACCTCTGCATTGCACATTATTATAAAACATTTAAAAGACATTATAGTAATGTATCCCATTTTTACCCCTCAGGCACAAGGAGCAAGCCCCCCACAAATATATGCAGCTGGAACAGAAGCTTAGAAATGATGAGAGATTATCTGAATTCTTCTAAGTTTTGATGTTGGGACTTTCTACTCAGTATTGCTGTGATATACTGTCCGTCCAAAAAAACATTCCTTTGCATTCTGACACAGTCTGCTTGTGTTGTCTTCACAGTAAACACTTAATTATTTGATTTGTAAAAACCAAGACTGGTAGTTGCCTGTGATAAATTTGTGACATTAATTATTTATGAAGTTAATTTTACATATAAATCATATATCTCTAAGATTTAATAAATTGTTACTGCTGTACAATTAATAGCATCTTATTCTTTCCAAGGCCTTGTGTGCTGGTGCGCACTAAGAAGAAAACTGAAATGATAATTCTCTCTAGAACTGTGTTTGAAATTCTTTGAAATAAAGAATTTTATGTGAAAATCGTCACTTTGCCTTTAATTAACTGAATTTCTGTCTCGTCTTTTCAGTGTATAATGATAAAACTCAGTTGGTATAAAACTGGGCGCAATAGTGGATTCTGATGGATTACAAGAAGCCGAATTAGATATCGTGATGAATTCGCTGTTTTTGTTTTTCTCATGTCATTTATTGCTATGGAATGTTTATATTTTCGTTTTTGTGAAAGCGGTCCATCAGTGATGGAAACCAAAAGGAAAGCAATTAGTTTATCGTTTTGTGTACAATATTGTAGCTCTTAACTTTTGGCTAACACATCACGACGAAGAACCCCCCAGATCGTGTTGATTTTTACTTCTCTTGAAGTTTTGATTTGTCATTGCGTCCACATTTGATCGGTCCTAATTTTTCCTGAATTCTTTTAAAGTTCCACTACTTGACAGAAAGGTGGCAAGTTTTTCCCATGAAATCTTTATTTTGATACTTTAATGGCGGTATTCGAAGAATGGGGTCCATAATTCTGGGAGTTGGGGCTTCAAGTGTTGTATAGATTTCTCGCACCTGACACACTTAAAAGAAGTCATTAATTTAATGAAAAACATAGATCTGCAATAAAAAATATATCTGAATGTGAAAATGAGTGCGGTATTGACTGCGGTTTACAGCTGGTCGGCTAACGTTATCTTATGATAATGATATATCGGTTGGTATATAATGTTTCCATACATCTGCTTTTATTCGTAAATTGCAACTGAATCCCGAACCCCCATCGCTGAGCGCGAATCTTGACTCGCACTTGATGCATTTTATGAAGTTTTTGACTGCATTTCGTCTTGGTAGGCAATATAATGTTTCTTCAGGATTTATTCTGTCAAACTGTATACACAATAAAGGACGTCCCACCTAGATACCGCATATTCAGGAGGTGATTTATGGTGGCTTCCTGTCGGATTTTGGTTTCTGTATACTGATTTGAGAAACCTGCATCTCATGCATCAAATGTTCACTTTTTTTAATGTAACTGGACACACTGCGGTTTTCCCTCCTAAACTGTTTTCTCATAAACCATGAAATACATGTAGCAGTAGAAACTATTAGTAGCTTACCGAATTCCTTACTTTAAGGTGTTCGCTACATATAAAGTCGCATTCCTTTAGATAGCTGTAATCCAACTGACAAACTGGAGGGTGTATACCCCAACTGACAAACGGGGGGGGGGGGGTACCCCCAAATCGGATTAAAGTGATCTAAAGAACTGGGAAAAGAGTTACAAAATAAATGGAAAGAAAACAACTCGCGTGATTTAAAGAGAATGATACAAGAACTAAGTGGAGCCTTTCTATCTTCAGAACGCGGGGGGGGGGGGGAGGGCGCCTTGTTGTCCCCCTTTTTTCTGAGTATAGTATTTTCCTATGGTAAATTTTCCTTTAGATGCTGCCCCCCCCCCCCCCCACACACACACTTTTTGTTGCTGTAAGGTCGAGCACTGGCTTCCAGGATTTGGAAAGTAAATTAGTTTTTTTTTTTGCTTGCCAGCAGATTTTTTGGATATATAATATTTATTTATTTATTTATTTTTTGAATAACAATTTACATTAGTTTTTTTCTCCCTCGTATTCGTCGTGTTTCATGTGGATGAAAAAAAAAGCGAGGATGCAATTTCTCTTTCCTCTTTTATTTTGAAAACATTTTTTACGATAGAATTATTTTGCTGAAAAAGTTTGCTGTCAATTAATGTTTCTGAGTAATATATAATGTTATGGAAAATAAATAAAAAAAGAAGGTAAATCATGTTATATTTTTGCATCTTAGAACTAACGATTCTACATTGATTCATTTGTCTCGCTTTAAATCATTCGAAGTATATATCTCAATATTGATGCCTTAATAAATTAGGCAAAAGAATAAAATTGTTCGAAAGGTACTTCATCAAATAAGAGGAATTACAACGTTAAGTTAAAAACGGTTTCAAAAGTGAGGGGTCAACTTTCCCCCAAAAATCTGACGAGCAAAAAAAAAAAAATTAATAAATAAATAAATAAAATAAATAAATGAATAAATAAATAAATAAATAAAATAAATAAATAAATGAATAATAAATTTAAAAAAAAAATTGCAGGGGAGGGGGGGGGGGGGTAGGAATTTTCATATATATATATATATATATATATATATATATATATATATATATATATATATATATATATTCAGTTTGAAAAATAAAACCCATACACAACATTTGAAATATAAATATATTGTTTTGAATGCTTCAACATTTTTAATGAAAAAAATTGATATAAAATAAGATAATGAATTGCATATATGTATGATGATATAATTGAAACCGGTAGAGTTTTGTTATAATCGGCGTTCTGTTATTTTTTATTATTTGAATACTTGTGTGGATTTCTTTCTCATACTCTGGATTATATATATATATATATATATATATATATATATATATATATATATATATATATATATATATATATATATATATATATATATATATATATATGCAAATCATGATCTTGATTTATATTGATTTTTGTGATTAAATACTTGTTGACTTAACATTTTTTAATATATATATTTGGTGGCTATGAAATATGATAAATTACTTACAATAATGATTTTTACATGCTTATTGTAAATCATGTATTCTCCTCAATGCAGTAATTTGTAAATTATAGTATGATTTTTTTTGAGTGGACATGCTTTTGTTTTTTAGTGGTATTTACAATCTTATGTTTATGTTTACTGCTACAACTATTTTTTACGAGTCTAAATCCACTGGGTAATAATTTCCACAATTTCATACCGATCGACGATATTTTACAGTGACGTCATAAGTGCTTGACATATTCAATTCAATTTATACCGTTGAGGTTTGAAAAAATAAATTATTTCATGGGTTTGAAATATATCTGTTATAAAGCAGTAACAAATGTAAATATAAGTAGTAAGGTATAATTTTTTAAAGCTCTACGGGCGCAGTGGGATTTGATCATGTGACCAACCCCTATTTATATCCCGATAAATGTTTAAAAGTGATAAATTATTTTTTAAAAGTAATTTGTGTCTTGTATATCATTTTATTTCAGGTTATTAAAAAGACACGTTCCTTCACCATGTACCGGTATTGGAATTATCGAAATTATACACTTGGAAATTATACATCAGTTTCGTTTTGTTTTGTTTTTTTCTGCATTTATGTTTTCCAAGATAATAATTTCTATTGATGAATCTAAACATTCGGTGAATCATTAATTGGTGATAATAATTTATTTCATCTTTTACATTCTATGCTTCCTGTCTCAGATACACTGAACTCTCTCCTTAAAAATCTCTCGTGAATATTAGGAATTGACCGATCTAGTCGATATATGGCATGGTTCATACCAGTACATATAATGTTTTTTTTTTTATTATATATATATACTGTTTACATATATATATATATATATATATATATATATATATATATATATATATATATATATATATATATATATATATATATATATAGGGATATCACGCCAAACTGATCCAAGTAAATAAGTGAATTTTAATTCTACTCTTCTTATTTTTTTTTTTATTTTTTTTTTAGCGGTTGTTTTTATATAATTTGATATCGATAAATATGCCTTTTTTCTTTAAAGACATATAATCTGAAATGTTCACAAATTGATTCTCAATTTTTAGGGAGAGATGGTATTAAGTCTGCGAATCCCTTACTGAATATAATCAGTCATCAAATTATATTTCTCGTCAACATATTTGCCCCGTCATATAAAAAAAATAATTTAAGTGTGGAATTTTAAATGCTACATTTTGCCTTCATCAATTTTTAAATTGACCACGATATGGTTATCGTGCGACGAAGATGTTTTATCTGATTAAAAATATAAATAAAAACATGCCAAAAACTTTACACATTGAAAGTGTTGTACAGAAACCTAATGATATGCTGAAAATTCCTTTTCTACAAATACGTTTTAAAGCCAATAAAAACAACATAAATATTTAAGATTATTTCAATAAAAAAACATAACGTGGAATGATGTCAAATGATCATTCATTAATATTTCATATTACAGATTTTTTTTCTTCAACATTACAATTATTGTATTATACTGTCATTCGAGTCCTGTACGAATTAACTCCCTTTTTACAATAACTTTTTTTGTTTCATTCTACAATGTGGATCTACCTAAATAACTTTATCTTAGTTTATGTTAATTCTTTTCACTACAACAAACTGATCATAAAATTTAATTGGATGTTAAATGAATTCGATCAAAAAACTTCTTTATTCACATATTATACCATATGATGTATTTATAATTAATCGGATCGAAAGCCGCTGCATGGTTCTTAGTCAAGGTGTAGGTTTGTGGAAAAATGCAAAAATGATTTAAAAAAAAAATAAATATTGATAATACATGCATTCATGATGCAATTCTGTTTACATGTATACAAACGATACCTTAAAATCATTATATATATATTTTTATGATTATGTACTTAAAAATACATAATATACGCAAACACATATTTTAGCGTTCCACACTTTATACGACATTTCTACTTGAGAAAAGTATTCGGACTCCTATGAATGAACTTACCATTTTGGAAAAATAATCCCTTTGTTGCATCACTTATTCATGAATTCGATTTAGAATTAGCAGAGTTTAATTTCTTTCTCTCTCTTTCTCTCTCTCTCGTCCAAAAGTGATTTTGCAAGACTAAAGGATTGTCATGCATTCTTTCACTTGTAAGAAAAAAATTGTTATACGATATTATATCTCGGAAAAACAAAGCAAAAAGCAATATACTGTATTTAACGATCTACAAATCATTATACGTCAACGAGAGAAATGTTTATATATGATCGTTTCCGCTTTTTAAGATAAGATGACAGTTAAGACGCCCTTTTTGCAGCCACATGTGCAATATACGCTGCAGAAGATGCAATCATTACAATAAAACATGTTTATTGCACACTGGGCGTTTTTATTGCACATGCAAGATTGATATATATGTTTGTTTTGTAGTACATTCACATACTGGGGTTATTATTCGATAATTTTTTTTATTAATAACGGTATATTTTTTACTAGGAAATCTGTAACCTAAAAGTTATGCATGTTTAGAATTATTTTAAAACAAATATATATTAAATGTGATATTACTTAATAAATACTAGCATCAGAATGGTTTCATTCCCAGGGAACAAAATTCCGAAGAACGCAATAAAAATACAGAGAACTGTAACAATTATTGATGGTCAATGAACATGTACGATATGTATTACAATATTTTAAATACAAAAAAAGACTATCACAACACAGTTACATTGTGGGTTATTTTGCCGTAGATTTAGTTTTATTATAAGTCAGCTTCTATGAATTTGGCGAATTTAAACAGCACCACACAATAAATTATTTAAAATATTGCAAAGATTCGACCGCCAAAATTAGTACTCCTCTAAAATAACCCAGCATTCCTTTGCTTACCCCGTCTTTCTGTCGTTATACTCAAATAATCAGAATATCAAAACAAAAACAATTTCTTTCACGGTTTTGATAAATAAAAAGCTAAAAAAGAATTTTATGTAGGAAATGATTACTTTCATAGGACATCATAATTAAGAATTCTTTTAAATTAAACTTTACCGTACAACTTTCTATCGATATATACCTTTTATGGAAAAAAAAAAGAAAAAAAAAACCAAAACAACTCCTACTATTGTTAACAAAAGAGACCGGACATATAATTCTCAATGCAGTAAAAAAAAACATGTAATGTTACCATACATGTATACACAAAAATACAAGTTCTCACAGATTTTAATAATTTTATTTTTGTCTAAAATGTTTATTGTGTTTTTTTTACATAGCAACAAAAGATCAAATATCGATGACATACCCAAAAATATACTTTGAAACACAGGTAAATACAATAGAATATTGATCTAAAATTGGCAACTGGTTTTGGCAAAAACTCGTACCAACTTATGTAAGATGGTCAATGACATTTTTTTCCCCAAAATAAGCAAAACTCGACTGCCACCAGGCAAGGGATACCAGGCTCGCACATAATCTGAAAAAAAAATTATATACCTACATATAAGTGAACCGACTTGTATGTATATATGTACGGTACTTCTCTTGAGTGAAGTTTCCCGAAAAACAAGACATGGGGTCATTTATAGAGACTACAAAATACCTCAATTAAAAAAAAATTCTACAAGTCTAAATAATCTCATGCGCCTTAAATTTTTTTTGTAAATGTAAATGCATTATATTGATAGGTCCAATGGACGGGCGTAAATTCAGATTACATGTATAAAGAAATAACATCGTATTCTGTATGTACAAATGTCACTATAATAAAATATTTACTTAATTACTTACTAAATTTGGTTCCTCCCATGAGATAATAAAAAAAAATAATTTTGTCATAAAATTCAAGAAATAAATGTTGGTCAATAGTCAGTCTTTAGGTTTATGAAACTTTAATTGCATCATTTATATACCATCTAATCAAATTAAAAAAAAATTAATATGCATATGGGGCTGTTTGTGAGACGGTTTCTGTATATATAAGATTGCAATATGAAGAATTTTCAATTTCATAATGTTCAACCTTTGCAGTTCCAGAGAATTTCATATAATCTGTAGGAGTTAGCTCTATTATCCATAAGCATAGAAATGTTTCTCTGTTACGAGTGCGATATAAAAATGAAAATGGTGTTTATTGGTTCAAATAACATTCATTTTGTATATTGTTACAATTTGGATATGAATTACATTCAAGCCTCCCTGTCACAGGTTGGTCCTCTTTTTTCTCCTCTCTCTCTCTCTCTCTCTCTCTTCAATTTTCGACGTTTAAAACAAAATAAAAACAAATCATACATCATCAATTAATACAATATCTTGATATCGGAAGAGTTTTTACGATACATTTTCTTTACTATCTTGATTATCAAAGTGCAAAAATATTAATATTTCTTTTTAAAGGAAATATTAGTTTTGTTCATTAATTATTCGTTTGATACTATATACTAATGGACCTTCAGTTGGTTCCCATCATGAGCCACACTGGTTAAAATTTTTTTTTTTATTTCGCAAATGAAGATGTCAAGATTGAAGCATTACAAAAAATCCTTGACACAATATTAGCGAAGAGTGACCAGTCTTACAAAAAAAAACCAAGATGGCGCCAAAACTAGTAACGAACTTGATTTACAGCATACATAGAAGACACAAAATGAATATTTTCAATTTTATAATTTTTGATGATTTTTCGTTTATTTACACTGATGTCTCTGAGCTTCGGAAAACATACAAATTCCTAACCGTTTTGGACTACTGCATTGAAATGATCGTCATTCATAAAACTACCTTGTTCTGATCTAAATATTTTACATAAAAATCAAAGTCCACATGGTTAACATATTTATCATTAAGTAAAAGTAGTAACTAATTCCTCTTTCTATCTCCTTAGCTTGCGTCATGGCAAGATCACGTGGTCTTACAGAGAAACGTGAATCGGTGTCAGTTTCGGAAAAATCCTTTGATAGTAGATATGATTGAAAATAAATTTCAGCTCTATATTGCGATGTGTGTATTTTTATGTGTGTGGTGCGATAATTATCGAAATTAAAGATAATTCTTTCATAGTAGTCAAGAGGATTTAATTTGACCTTCCAGAGGTTTATCTGAAGAAACTATATATACGTTTTGTATAATCGCAATAAATATTATATTCTGTTACTTAATCTTTAAAAATCTGCATTTAATTTAGTCATAAATCTTTTCAAGCAGCATTTTATCTGCGGTGGTATGTTCTGTTATTATTGTTTGAGGTGTGGTGATAATTAAAATGTTATCATCAAACACGATTTCTCTGAATGGACTCCATTTCCTATATCAAAAGTTTCAAATCTGCGCGAAGAGGCGATCTTACAAGATACTGATTAATACTGGCTACGAAACCTTTTCATGTTGTTGCCTCTGGTTTTTGTCTCCTGCAATTTCAAGAACAATTTGACCGATTTTCCTAATTTTTTTCTGACTTTCTCTTCAGTCTATCAAGGGTACGATTTTTAATATAAAAATAAATGTACTTTTGGTATGAATAAAATTTTCAATTTATTTTTCAGATAAAAAAATTGTTGGTCACTAAAAATCACGTTGTGGGGCGCTGCTTCATTGATTGATTGACGCGACAAGGCGCACTTCTCAATTAGTTCCGAGGGACCACCAGCGTCGTCTCCGGTTGGTAAATGCATGCAATTTTCCCTTGTTGCATAGATAAGTAATATATTTTGCAGATTCTTTTTTTACACGTTATGTTCAAACGAATGAATTTTAACCATTATTCCAAGTTCTTTCATGATCTTTGGTGATTCTGGCATTTTTAAAAAGTAAGGTTGTGTTAAACTAAAAAAAATAAAGTCAGAGACCATATCAAGCTCTTTTAAAACGAAGTATGACCTTTTAGATTTAAAAGGAGAAAAGACAGTATCGGTTTAACAATCAAGTGTCAAAATTGGTGGAGCAAGGTTTAGCTATACACGTTATAATGTCTAGGATTCACAAATCGACAAATATTGACAATGTTCCAGAGTTAATTTGGAGATCAGTTTCAATCTGCTTAATAAGATTTTTTTAAAGATACCAAATTAACCAAATTTAAAATCATATTTTAAAGGTAAACAGATAAATATATAGAATGTTTTGAGTTTACCACAGCTGATTTGAACATATCATATTGCATAAATATCATACACAAAGATATCATATTATATAAATATCATACACAAAGATAAATATTGTATAAATATCATACACAAAGATATCATATTATATAAATATCATACACAAAGATAAATATTGTATAAATATCATACACAAAGATATCATATTGTATAAATATCATACACAAAGATATCATATTGTATAAATATCATACACAAAGATATCATTTTATATAAATATCATACACAAAGATATCATATTATATAAATATCATACACAAAGATAAATATTGTATAAATATCATACACAAAGATATCATATTGTATAAATATCATACACAAAGATATCATATTGTATAAATATCATACACAAAGATATCATATGCAAGTTCTGACAACTTACATGTATTTCATACGTAATAGTATTTATATTGATTCAATACATGTTTGAAATACTGGTATATCTTATTTGACTTCTGGTGTGTTCAAGTAAATCTACTAGAATCTCTTATAAATACATGTATATTAATTGATGTCAACATTTTGTGTTTCATCACCCCATAGAAGTAGGGAATGATAAATCATATCTAAATGAGTAAAATTAACATGTAGGAGATTCACACAGTTTGATTATTAATTAGTACATTAATATTTACAATTATAATTGATTTATCTCATTTATTGATTATTTCTGTTGATTTGATCAAAATATGCAAAATTCCAAATTTTGGAACTGTGACCTTTTTTTTTTCTTTTGTTGGGAGGAATATTGAGTACTTGGAATTCAATGAAGTATAAATATGATAAATATAATAAGAATAAATATGATAAATATAATAAGAATAAATATGATAAATATAATAAGTATGAATATGATAAATATAACAAGTATAAATGTAATAAGTATAAATATTGTCAATGTTTATTGTACAGAGAGTATTTAAGGCGTAGTTAAATTTGCTGTTTTCAAGGGAGCATATATGATAATTTTTTTGAAATTGGCATTGTTGTGAATTTCTTAAGATGAACAATAAAGAGAAATTACAGAAAATCACGATTTCAAACTAAACCAGAAAGATTATCTGAAACCGGTCACCTTCACAAACACACCCTCACACACAGGAAAGAGCATCCTCCCTTTTTTTCAGTTTTAGTCATGTAAAATTATTTTAAAACAAAGAAGAAAAAAAGACATCGCTGAGATGTAATGATCTGTTCGAAATAGATTTATCACAAAGTAAAATAAATAGTTAAATTGTTATTCCTATTCAAAAATTTTGTTATTCTAAAACATATCCTGCCTATTCGATAAAATGTGATTCCTATTCGATAAGTTGTTATTTTTAGGCGAAAAAATATGATTTCTATTCGATAATTTATAAGAATCATTCCAATTCGACAAGTTGTTATTCCTATTCGAAAACATGTGTATCCTATTCGATAATTTGTAATTCCTATTCGAAAACATGTGGTTCCTATTCATAATTTTGTCATTCTGTTTCATAATTTTGTCATTCTTATTCGATAATTAAATGATTTATATGCAAAAAAAAATTGTTATTCGAAAACATACAATTTCTATTCAATAATCTTGTTATAATTCTTATTCAATAAATTGATCATTCTTATTCGACGTTTTTTTTTCTTTATTCACTAATTACATTCTGGATAATGTGAACTATTCCATTGTAAAGACTCTGCCCATTGGATAATGAAAACGAAAGTTGTTTGGCTCTACATGGAGGCTCGCACATACCAGCATTTGACTGATCGTAACTATTGAGCCACGGGTAGTCGGGGTCGTAGTCCACCTCAGAGGACTTATGCTTTTAAGAATGTTCAGCTACCTCGGCACGTGTTCCTATCCGGCTCTCCAGCAACTGTTCAGGGTTCAGGGATTCCCGCCAAGACTTGTACTTCCACTTTTTAAACCAAGAAGAGTTGAGTTTACAACCAGTTCTGTTTTTTGTCATATTACCCAGAATGCAATTATTCAGTAAGAATAAAATAAAAACTGATATCGAATAAGAATAACAAGACTGTCGAATAGGAATCGTATGTTTTCGAATAGGAATGATATGTTTTCGAATAGGAATAACAGCTAGGTTTATTGCATATAAATTACATAATTATCGAATAAGAATGGTATAATTATCAATAGGAAAGAAAAAAAAATTATTAAATAGGAATCACGTGTTTTCGAAAAAATATGACATGTTATCTGTTAGGAAATACATGTTTAGAATATGTTATATTTTGGAATAGAAATCATATTTCTTCCAATAGAAATAACAATTTATCGAATAGAAATGAAGATTTATCGAATAGGTATCACATTTTTTTCGAATAGGAATGATATGTTTTAGAATAAGAATAATAAATTTTTTGAATAAAAATAAAAAAAGTTATAAAATTGCAACGTTTTACACGCCATAATCAAGTGCACAAATAACACCTATTCTTTCATTCGATGATAAAAGTATTGTAATTAGTTTTTGTTGAAAAAAAAAATAGACAAAGAAATTTACTTTTATATGAGTTACATTTGATTTTAGTTTTCAGAATATGTACAGAATCTTCAAAATTGATTTATAACTTTATTGCACGTACATAACCTATACAGATCTAATGTGATATTTTTGTATTAGTGTGTATACGTGTCATCTACATAAAATTCTTCGAGGGACTACATATAAAACATTCTTTTTTTATCGTAGAAACTTTGGTTGTATTCCCAATTTAATCATTGCATCACTTTGTTATTTGCGTTTATATTTCTGTTGTGGCTACAAGTACATATCCAAAATAAAAGACTTCAAATGTTCAATCCTCTCTCTCTCTCTTTAATATTTTATTTTAAATAAGGGTGAAGGAGGGCATTCTGTATTTTTTCACCCATTTGTGCGAGAAAAAATGATATGAAAAAGTCAGTACTTAATTTTTTCATCTTGAGATCTAGAGTAAACTATCTTGATTGCCTCCATTATTTAAGCCAGGGAAACTCTTTTCCTTCATTGGCATCTTAACGTCTAATCTGTCTTCAAGAGACAATTAAGTTGTAGAAAAGATATTAATTTATAGACTGATTGCGTTAAATTCATATATAGAGGCAGTTAGTCTTTTTGTCGTGTGTCCATGAGTTGATGTATTATGTCATCCGCTATCTGCAATCAAGATTGTTTAATTGTCGAAGAAAAAATCATTAAGAACCATTAGAAAAACTAGGATAATGAACATGATTTTCATTTAGAATGAATTTGTATCCAGTATTATGTCGCAATATGTCTTCATAAATCAACAGGTGATGGTCCTGCTGGTTCCTGCATTTAGTTGTAGCCTGATTATACAACTAAATAAATCGGAACATTGCTTCTTAGAATGACATATCGCTGTTTCTCCAGACAAACTTTTACTATTCCCGAACGTCACTCGACCAGATTATACCTCATTCGTCGATTTCAGTTTTCCATTATCTTCTCGCGTTTCAAAATGAATGGCGCAATAACGGAAGGATTTCCAAAAAGGGGAAACACTTTCAATCGGTAGATACTGAAAGTTTATGATTCCCCAACACGCTCCTCCATTCGGTTTCCACGCCATATTCTCTGTCAGGAGGTAACGTGATCCATGGTTTTGCCTTTAACGAGATGTAACCGAATGGCAGTCCTCGGCAGAAAATGTACATCGAGACTCAAAAACAGACGTCTTTTATTATCTCAATAAAACTTTTTTATCTCTTCTTGACAGTCCCAAAAAGGTCATCATTAAAGATTCGAATTCATAAATGGTGTCTGTATAAATTCTGATGACCCTTTCAAGCAGTTTTCTTATATTCATATTGGTGTTTACAACCTAATTAGTATGGACATTCCACATCCTGGAAATCTCCTCGGAGATTGAAGCGAGGAAATGAGGATTCTAATGATGGGGTGATAATAACGCGCTAAAAAGTGTGATCTAGGAGAATTTTATGAAGCCTCTGTCCATTTATTTGCATGCGTTATGCCCAAGAAGTGATACGGCATATCAATTATATCTTGATGATGCAGAGGAAAATCGCCACTTATGGCTGTTAAAATAGCCATTTTCAGTTGAGAAGTCTAAAAGGAATTGTACAGCATACAGTAGTGACAAGAATTCTTGTCATGTTTTATTTCATTTTAAACAAATTTAAGATATCTTGAGAATAGATTTATCTTTAAAATAAAAAAAAATGTTACAGGTATTGGTGTTTCTTAATTCCATACCAAAACAATTTTTATCTCTCACTTACATGTTAGTAACAGTAATTGTTATACCTTGATCCCTATATAATTCTAATAATACTATTAAAAAAGTCTAACATTTCCAATGTTTTACTGAGCAGTCATAAAAAATCGATATTTGACCGCAGATTGAGATATTGGACCTGTCGATGAGATATTGGACCGTTTACGTCACACTGTGGGCGGAATCAGCTAAATCTTATTTGCATTCGTTGGTTTCGACAGTGACAGAATGGACCGAGTTTTAGTGCAGGCAAAGGAAATTTACGTCATGGAAGTCAGCACATGATAAATGTATGTTAAAAAAAGGTATAACAAAATATTTATTGACTATGTTCTCGTACAAAATTGCGTTTTGTCCACCCGTCGAACCAAACTGTTTGCCCTCGGCCTAACGACCTCGGGCAAACAGTCTGGTTCTTGGGTCCGACTTCTATTGTTACCCTTGATCCCAGTCAATAAATGTATATGAATCCCCCATCTCTCTCTCTCTCTCTCCCTTTGTGTGTATGTGTGTTTTCTGAAAATGTTTGATAGACCATTTTCAAATTCTTGCAATGTGCATTTTGAAACAAAAAGGTACTTTTTACTAGGTTTTTATCAAAATTGCATTTTCAAAGTAATTGTTCTTAATGATAAATCTCCTCATCTTTCAAAGTTATGGTCGTTTTATTGTAAAGAAGATTGGTGTGTTGGCCAAAAGTAAATTATTTTTCTAGTAAGAAAATGATAAACTAGATCCTTATATATAGTATTACTTATTCAACAAAAATCTAGCTCATGATGCGAGCTCTTTCTAGCCTAATATAGAAATATTTAAAGTTATTGTTCCGTCCTATTTATAATAGATCAGAATCATGACAAGCGCTGGTTTGATGTATCTATTACCAAAAAACTTAATTTTATATAAAATAACAGTGTCTCTTAAGCCCAAAGCCATCTTTTTAGTAGGGTATTGGTTTACAGGACGCTGTCTTCTCGGAGTCCAGTATGTCGTGAGTTAGAACTTCTCCCATGATGCCATCATTGTTCTGGTTCTGATGAAAATATATTAAGACGGCATAACAGTTTTCCGTAGGATGCCAATGAAAAAGATACTATTTATTCACTGTGAATTATACTGATTTATGAAAAGAAGATGTTGAACTCTACGCTACTTGCAGCAAAAAGGTCGGGGAGGATCTTAAAACTGGACGCATCTGTGGTTTCTCAATTACGTCAAAAATCTGTCATAAACAAAAGAAATTTGGATTGCGTGCAATTTTTTATTCGAAGTTGAAACTTTAGATAGTAGCGTCTCGCAAAGCGTCATATATTTGCTTCAACTGTCTAATTCAGATGAATTATATTGTGAAATGGCATTCTCTTGGGAACTGCAAATCTGTTTGCAGGCAGATGGATAAAGTGTTAAGCAAATTGATTTGGCAACATTATCATCCTGAGAAGGTGGTAATATACCGTCTTAAAACCGCAAGCAAGTCAAAGAAACCGCACGATGACAACTTGTACGGTCCTGATGCTAATGACATCTGATCTAACATCGCATAGTTATGTTAAGTCATCATCGTCTTACAATTGAGGGGTCAATGATGATTAACATTGGTCAACGATTTGCACGACATCTAGTGTAGCTATATCGTCTTCTGTCATGCAAATAACCATTCTATATGGTTAAATGAACCAAAAGATTATAAAATTTAGGACTATAAAATGGACTCATTCTACTTATTGTTACACTGTGGCCTAGGTTTTGTGTAGTTAAGGTATCAAATTTTTAATCGTTTAAGCAGAACATCGACCGCTGACTTTCAGCAGTAACTTAATCTGACATTAATAAAGGTAAACAGGCCATCTCCGAATAAGTGTGTACTTTTATTCCCAGGCTATTCATCTTATTACCAGTTGAAGAAAATAAAGTCTGAATAAAGTCTATGTGCTTTACGATGTAATAGCTTTGTTTTTTTTGTTTGTTTGTTTGTTTTTTTTATCATTTATTATTATCATTTTTGGGGTTGGGGTGGGAGGGGTGTGTAAATTTAGACTGAAAAGAAATTATCAAACATTAAAATCAACAAAAACAACAAGAATCTAGTGCTACAATATTATATCTGTATAATGTAAGTTTTCCCTTCTTTTGTCTTTTGTATTTGAAATCTAGCTTTTTTAAATGATGACAAGAGCTTCGGAATTTTTTTGTTTTGTTTTACATCGATGGTTCCAAATCTTCTCATAGCTTTATTATTATTATTATTTTGCAATGATTGTTCTCTAAAAATATTCAACTTCAAAAATATGCATGTAACATGTTCGTTTTGGTGTAATTTCATTGTCTATTGAATGTGTTTTACTAGAGCTTTAATGTCCCATAACTTAACAAGATGATGCAATACAATCTGATGCGCTTAAATTGTTTTTTGGACAACATATGGTCTGACAAGCCCTGCAATATGATAAAGTAAGTGATTTAAATTCTATACGAAATGAAAAATTAAAAAAATAAAAATATTGTATCGATTATCTTTTATTTCTTTATTCACGATGAAATGGGAGTGATGATATCCGCATAATGATCATAATCTTGATGACAAAAGTTGCAGGCAAATAGTCAACAAATATTACAAACATATCATATAGAAACCAAGAGAACGTGAAATGTCATTTAATAAATGGATTGAATGCAATGATCGTATATCGCGACCAGGTCATCTACACTGCTATACGTTTGTTGGTTTTTGGATTTCTCTATGCAAACAACACCTGACTGTTACACTGTATAAAGAATTTGTTTTAAAGCGTAGTACATTTGTAGTTCCTTCCAACTTCATTTTTGTTGGCAATTGCAAGGTTAAATGTGCTTTTTGATTATTTCTGTTGTATTTTAATGCCCTTTTTTAACTGTAATTTAGGCCATTGTTGTCTTTGTTACATGTGTGTTTTCTTTTGTAATATTTAGTGATAAAATTCAATATTTTATTTGTTTTTAATATCAAATAATTGTTTTCTCTGATTTTTAATTAAAATAAACAGTGTTAAGCAAAGATTTTTTAATTACTGGTGATCTGACATTTTTCTTGATTTTAATATTTTTAGCTTGAAAGAAGGTGTACTAGAAAACCTGTATGCCGAAAACTTCTCACGAGGTGCTTTTATCAAAAGTGAATTGTTTTATTACTTTATTTAAATCCACAGATGAAATCTCTAATGAAGATTGCATTGTGTAGAAGTTAATAGAAAAAGTAATGAACCATTACAGATCAAATCAAAATCTTTCAACACAGATAATAGATAAAAGATATAAAAGAAACTGTACACGCTGTCTGGATTGTTTTATTCGACAAGCAATTGTTTGGATTTGTGGTCCTAAACCAATTGACAAGCTAACACCGTCAAGTCCGATTATCTCTCAAAAAAGAAAACTTAAACGACAAGTGATTTCCAAAAGAATTACTTTTTGGAAAGGAGAAAAAATCCACATTATTTCTGCAACAATATACTGGTAGTTTGATACTATCATTTCCGTTTCGTTCCAACGATTCGCAATAAAGGCTGCGATTTCTCTTTTGTGGTGACGTCACGAATTTCTCTGGGAGGTGACGGGTAGAACACCGCTTCGTTGCGTCTGTAGTAACGGGAATAATAGCTTAATGGAGTAGAGTTAACTTTTGGTAACTTATCTCTGAAATCACTCTACAGAAAGGAAACTTAATCTCTCTAATCTAAAACATTCCCATTGTTTGAGTTCATTGGGCTGTCCTAAATAAAATGTTTTCTATTTGCCAGGTGCCATGAAGAAGTTAAGTCATGTTTTGAGTAAATAATCATTATATTACATTTTCTTTGTTAGATTTACTCTAATTATGAATAAATTGCCACTCAGTAAATTATTAACTTAATTTTTCTGTTCAGGGTATATTTAAATGGATTTTGTAATTTAACAACCATCCTCAAACCAATGAATAGTCCATCATTTTTGTTAAAATAATTTGATAGGCAAACTTTCCTATACATTTAAGTATTGAATTCCAGGGTGGTGTAGCTCTTTACATATGAAACATTAATTATATTCTATCAATCGACCTTTTCTATATTTCCCAGTCTTCAAACAGTATAGCATATCCGTAATAAAATCATTTGTCGGTGTTGGGTGTATATTCTGAAAGACTATACTACTGCGGAATCATAACTAACGTATTCAATGTCTCGAGTTGGTTCAATACAAAATTTCACAAGAGGTTTACACTTTAGACAAAACTAGGCGTATTCCCTACAGTGAATAATTAAATCTATTGTAGATAGTTATGAACGCCGGATATTTTATTGTATCAAAAGTAAATATGTTGTGTTTTATCACTCTTAGATTGAAGCGTTTGCTATCGATTCCCTGTCAAAGCTTTGATAATGCAATTGCGATCGGCTCAAAGTGGAAATACAATCTTTTTTGCTTCGGACTCAATATGTACCACTCCGTTATTGTTTCTCTTTCAAATGCCAGTCTATCAATACTCAGTCGTATTAGTCTTAATGTCATGCTAAATATAATGCTGCACAAGTTTTCCTTCACAAATTCAGTTGCATTTCTCCAAAATATGCAATAGTGTATTCTTTTTAACAGTGACTGTATAATAAAATTTCATAATCGAAGTTTAATTTAGAGCATGGAGAAATTAAGTAATGACTTTAATCAGAACATTTAAACGTTTTCTCCACACAAGACATTGACATTCAGAACTAATAAAGTCAGCTTTTTAAAAGATTTCACCGTGTTTCAATTTACCTTAACACTGATTCAGCGACCGGTTCCTGCCAATAAGTTAATATGAGTTTGAAAAAGTTACATCTGATTGATTTTGGGAAGAAATAAATCGGCAGAAGTTTTAAAGCATCAATGACGCAAACACCATTACCGTTTTTTTGAAAATAACATTTACTTACTATAGGCATTAATAACATTGTCGCCATGAAAATCTAGGATATCCTGAGTCCCATGTTAGTTTTATAGGATTGGGGTCCCATCACTGCCAAACCTCAGCTTACCAATAACGTAATAATTCAGTACATTTAGACATTATTGAGGACAAAAGATTACAAATCCCGCTAAGAAGCCTTTATTTCCTTTTTCTGTCTGCCTTGCATCGCCTGGGTCGTTAAAATGTTCTTACCTATTTGTAAGTCTTGGCACGTTTTGTCTACGTTTCTGCAGTATGTTTTGTCTTCTAAGGGCAAATATTATTACTGGTAAATAGCACTGACTCCTCTGTAGTGAAATGTATCGAACTATTTTTTTTCTAAAAGATGGGAAATGAAGTTTAAGTCGTTTTATCGTTTTCATTACAAATGGCCAGTTATCTAACTCTTGATGCAAAACTGCATGGAAGAAAAAGGAATAAGTATTCTTTTTAAAGGAAATAATCAGGAAGTGTAAAACTCTCAGCTCTTTAATTTTTGCGTACTATAAAATTTCTCACAGAAAATTCCTTAAAAGTCTGCATTAATATGACAGATTTAACATTTCCCGTCACCAGAGACATAAAAAATATAATTCATGTCTCTGTCCTTACATTCATGTATGAATAAATTTTATTTCGAATCAATTTTTATCATTTTTAAAACTAGCTAACACTAGTTTTCTGCCTTTGACTCCAGTTGCTGGTGCTAAGTACAAGTTGGTTTTTCGAGCGCTCGGACTCGTTAACCAATGCCAGGGAACCGGTCAATAAATGTAGCAAGTAAACAGATTCTTGCTCACATTTAGAAAATTTGCTTCGTAAAGCATGAAACAAATATATCCCAAAGAAAATGTTCTTAAAACATTTTTTTGTGATTTTAGCACGTTACATAAAATGAAAGAATACAGGAACCCTTAAAGCAATCAAAGTTATTGTTGTTTGTCGCCTAATGTGCGCACAAATACAATGTAGTTACATTTGACTGATGCATCATATGGAATCAACTGTGATCGGCCGAAGTCGATCACAAAAATACGAAACAGGATTTATATGTTCTTTCTGTGGATGTGTTTAGTACCAATGACTTGTTCGGCAAAGATAAATCCCAAAGTCACATAACGTGCATAGTACACCTGAAATAAAACTCGGTACATTGAATGTATTTCACACTCATTGTTAATATATGCACGCTCCATTCGAGTGAACATTAGATTTGTATACGTATGCCACATCTTCCCCTTTTGTGAGATAAACTATATCCAATTGCTTTAATTTGACAATTTATACATGCATAAGAGATAGAATAAAATTTATTGTACGAAAGGTTTGGCACTGACATGCTATATGCCTACAAAACATAGAAGTTCGATCGAAAAGCCAGATACAACGAGACAGACATAGTCATGCATAGCAGAGATACTGATATGAGACAAACATAGATTGCAAAGAAAATAAAAAATAAAATAAACTCCCGTAAGAAAGACGTGGTTTGGAACACAGTAAATCTATATTAAAATGTGATTGGAAGAAGAATTCTGTTATCATCGGCAATTACTTTAGCACGGTTTTTACCTTCGATTAGGCTTAAACGATAAACTGAAATCGATACCCTGAGTGATTACTTTTTTCCCTAGAATCTGTTTACACGAGAGGGAATTTATATGCTTTTAGATCAAATGAAATTCATCTTGAATTCAGATTTGTGAACGGATATGACTTCTTTATGATGTAATAATCATTACTATCACGGCTCACATAATAAAGGTCGTCTGCTTTCAGAGTATAAAATATTTATATCCACCCCAAATTTCATTATCTATTGATAACTTTATGATCAATTAATTAACACTTGCAGATAGTTTTCTATCGCCTCCATTGGACTTTGTCGGAAAGATATTTGCTGATGTTTATCCAGCAGAGTTTTACGACAATGCTTAATGGAACTCATATCATACACTTGTCTTAGCGATGACACTCTCGTCATATTTCCGTCAGAGATTGACGGAAACAAACGATGTAGTTCGAAATGTCACGTGACCGTCAATTTCTGTGACGTTTGGTGTGACAGGCATGTCGTATTGCGGATATCCAATAAATTTCTTGATAACATGATTTTAAAAATATGTTAACTCCCTGAAAATGATAGGTTTCGTTTATGGCCAATATTTAAACCAGAACAAAACACAAAATATTAATAAATGGCACATTACTTAATGGACGTAGAACTTTATGCGCTAAATAAGAATCGCTGTCGGGAAATAAAACTGAACTAGAAAAATGCACAGTAATCCCATGACATTTTAAGATCTAATTTGATGAAAACTAGATTTAAAATGTGTTTGGACGAATTAAAGAAATGCTGCAATTGTATGTTTTTCACAAAACAACACGAAATCATTGATGAAATCGTGCGGAAATGTAATTTATCTCTGTATATATCTATTGTAATGAAACTTACTCTGATAAAGCTACATTGCAATTAACACGGAAAACTGGGAAGGAATACGGGAAATATGAACGCATGGACCATGAAATAACAATGCTACAACAAAAAACACCAGAAATTTGACATGCAAGTAGTGTAACGAATAGTACAGAGGGTAACCGGTAATAACTGCTTCCTTTTTGGAATGAGTTTATAATGTCACGACCTAATGGTATGGAAAATTTTGCCATCATATCTCAAAATTTATATTGTCCAGACATGCTTGGCTATATCATGATAATAAAACATGGTTTATATATGAAATAGTTGAAATCCTTATAAATGATGTGAGAAAGTTCGAACCTGTCTTGAAAAATGAGGTAGTTTTGTTCTACGCCTGTCTTATTTAAACATATAGTTGTCTATTGTTCACCGTTAAAATATATTTTGGTTTGTCTGTTTTAAACATGATTTAAATTAAAAAGAAAAAATACATATTGTCATAATATTCTTGCTCATTTTGCTTAAAATAAATTTCCTTTTACGTAGGACTGCATGATTGCAATTGCTTAAATGGTGTACATGTACTTCGATACTGATATTGCTAAAGTAGCAAATATCAACTATGAATTTGTTAACTTCTACAGATCAGTTTATATTATGCAAATAAACTGATTGTATCAATGTTTGCTATATGAATATCAGTAATAGGAAGTCGCCATGTGTCCCATTATAGGGGGAAACAGATGCTGAATTTGAAAAAAAGGATCTTCAATGCATATTCCATACAATGTTTTCCTATTTGTGGCAACACTTACACCTTTTTCTCATTGTCTTGTTTTAGTTATAGGTTACTTTTTCATGCAGTTTTCCGAGAATAATCAGAAATCGTCAAATTAAAATAATTTTTTTTATATTAATGTTCAATAAAATGTTTTCAAATTAACACAGCAATTTTTCTTTGAAATTCCTTTCGGTTTATTAGAAATAACGTTAACACTCGCATTTCTATTTTTCTTTCAATATAAAAATATTACTCAATCAAGACGTCCTTGAAAGTTACGAGACAAATATTTATATAATTGTCCCTCGCCAAATGCAAATCTTGCCTCTTCCATTCCAAGTACCAATTCGGTAAAAGGAAAAAGGGATAGTATTACAATATTAGAGCATGATAATGTTTAATTCTTGACACAGAGGGGTGGTATTCTAATATCAATTTAGTATGGATATTGTACTCTTACGTTTAAGATTATTTTACGGCTCAATTTCAATACATTTTGTACCACAAGGGAGTATCGTGTTTTTTCAACGAGTCCTGAAAACCATCAGATTCCGGGAACAAGACATGAATATGGTTAATCCCCATACATCATACTATTTGATACTGATTGTATTTGAAATAATGATCGATTTAAGGGATAGAATTAATAAAGTATGTAATTCTATCACTCCCTTGCTACGAGAAAACCTTGTGGCGTGAATTAGGCTAGAATTTTGTATTAATGATCCGAGACGTCTTCTGTGAACATTGGAAAACAAAAGTCGTAAAAAAGAAAAACAAGATTGATCCCCATTTCCCACTTTTCACCTCTACCCTGTCTTACAACAAAATCCAGAGCACTGAGTTTATTGGTAGTATATTTACTTTTTTGGGATGTTTCTATGTAAAGTTTTGACGTTGAAATAGATATATAATCGATAAATATACATTCTTTTCACAGCATTTTGTTGAATATTCTCGAACAGATGTTTGACCTTAAATCGGGAGTTCATCATAGCCAATAAAACTGGATACTTCAAAGATTTTTTTCTAAGTTTTATATTTGTTATATATCTGTTTTACATGGTAAGGATTGATAAAAATAAGTGCAAGTGTTTAAAAGATAAAAACAATCTTCAGAACAAACTGTAAAAGTATCCAACATTTTTTGTGGGGCCATAAAGATTTTGATGTGCAGCTTATTTAATCTACCTCCCCCAAAATGCCCGTGCATCAGAACTGTACAAGAAAGCTCATAATTCTTTCAATTCTTGATCTTACACTAAAAAATTCATTTATTGAACGTTTTATAAATTAGCTGTAAATAAGATTAAAATGAATCAATGAAAAAACTATATATGCATCTGATGCGTTTTCAGACAGGTGTTTTGACCAACACTGAATGAAACTGGTCAATTTACCCTGTTTCTGCTTGACCTGATTTGACCCAGGCTATGCTGCATATCTCTGTCTTTTTGTGTTCA